>NC_142601.1:38081958-38681958 GCF_041222555.1 Hakea prostrata | reverse complement strand
AGGGAGGGAACAAAAAGAGGGGGAGGAGAGCAGCCAACCAGAGGGAAGGCGGAAGAGAACACACAAGGAGGAAAAGGGAGAAAAAGACCCAAGAGAGAAGGTGAGTAAGAGCACGGGGAAAGGGGATGCCGACAGGAACGAGAATAGTAAAATAGATATAGGAAGATATCGACTGTAGATGTAGATAGTATGTTAGGGGAGGTGACAGAACGATTGGGGGGATCACATCGGAGGGAAGGGCGGGGGAGGGCGTGACAGAATAAGCACAAGTCTCAAGTTATGAAAATAAGTCAAAGTTATTGCAATTCTTCCAAGTTTAATTGTCACAAAAGGGGGGGGGGCAGCTACATATAAGTCTCCTCCATAATAAATAAATCTTCTTCAAAAGCGAAGACCATGGAGATCCAACATGGCTGTTCCCATACTACTCCAGGGCTAACCCTAATACGCCAGAGGATCTGCTTCAGTACCATCACCGAAGTCTTCATTGTAGCTAGCCTCTGGATAGTAGTATGAGGCATCCGGGTCTGCCTCAGGGAACGTACCACCAGAGTAATCACCTATAGAGTAGCCTAGCAAAATATTGCAACAGAAAAGGAATGAGTTCAAAAGAACTCAGCAAGGAAGTTATTCCATGACACATAAGCCACAAGATAATCATAAAATGATGCAGATGATATGAGACATATAATGCAATATGATTCTACTCTAAGTATGCTGGTCATCTATGGTAGACATGCTTTAAGTCATAGCACCATACTTCTTTAGGTAGTCACAGTCACTCATCACAGGGGGAATTGGGTCCTGCATCCCTCTCGGACAAATCCATGGTTGGGGGTTTCAATCACCACTCTCTCACATCACCATTTGGTACAAGTATTGGCGCATGTCAACGTAAAGCCTAGCCCAATGCAAGTCATCTACTTAATCATATCATGTCAGTTTCAAATACGTCCATTCCTCCCCTCTCGGGATCCTTTCCGTTATCCTTCACACTAGAGTCACGGATATCACTCATCGGACTCATCAACCCTATTGGTCATCCACAAATGGTAGACGGGAAGCTCTCACGTCCCCCTCACGGATCATTTCACCGGTCTTAAGTGCCCGTGAGCCCAAGTCTAGCCATTTGCAACTCTACCAATAAATGACCCCTTCCGGGTATCCGCAATGCAATTTATGTCCTCTCACGGAGTGGTTAACTGTCTTAAGCACCCACAAATCCACACTACTACCACGGGTCGTTCAGTCTCAATGCCCTTCCGAATCGAGTTTGATATGATAGGGACATCTTAGCCATACATCTAGACAAGTCCTATGTATGTCATCCAATAACCCGAGAAAGCGTCAATGGACACCTTCGGAGAACATCCCATACTATTCCCTCCGATGTCCAAGGACAGAAGCACTAGTAGGGTACTCCTCAATCCCCAGTTATACTTAAGCAATCACATGCCCAAGTTCATCATATCAATTCACAAGATATAACATCATAATAAACATTCGATTCATGACATTGACATAATCCATCATATATTGAAATTGATAAGCATGATAAGACATTGAAATAAAATAATGTAAACACAAGGCTACTGTTGAAAGACATATGTAGCCAGTCTAACATGATAAGAATATGAAATAGAAACCATGTTCACTAGGTTAGGAACACCAAGTCAAAATTTCATGTCCTACGTAATTATATCGATAACTATCCTTACCTTGAATTGGAGAAGAGAATGGTCCAAGATCACAAGCAAGTGGCCCAAATAGTCTTAAAACCCTAAACAAGCATATATGAAAGGTTAGAGAAGAAATCAGAACAATCGGAGATCGAACGAATCAAAACTAGGCAAAAGTTGCTGACAGCAACTCTGTTGGTCGATACATTTGGTTGATATCATCGATCAACAAGCATCGACCAAAAGGATTTCGGACAGCAAGCTGGCTTTTTGGGTTTTGGCCCAGATTTGGTCTTCCAGGTCTCGGATCAATACGAAACTTGGGGAATAGTCTAAGCACAACATAGGGACACTAATTATCACGAATTTAACATAAGCCAATGGTCCATTTAGAAATCCCCAAATTGATTTATCAAGGTCAAGAGTTGTTAAACATGGCATTGGCTATATCTTAATGCAAATCAGGGGAAAACATAGGGGATTAGGTAGGGAATCACTGAGAAGCAACATTGAACTCATATGCAAGGTGTAGATTAGGTTAATCATAGGCTTCATCTCAGTTTTGGTAGATAAAGCAAGTTGGTGAGCAATAAATCATGGAAATGTGTAGTTAATGATCATGAGGTGAATAAATCATAGTCATATCGGTGAAAACATCAATGTAGGAGGTATAGAAGGCTCATGGCAAGGTGTTTGCAAGGTTGCAGCACCTTGGCCATGGTCCCAACAGTAAAATAGAGAAAAGAGGAGTGAGAAAGTGATTAGGAGAGAGAGTCATACCTTGAGAGTGGAACAAGAAAGTGGAAATGAGTGGTTAGCAATGATTAATGGAGTAGATGCTTCACCATTACCAAGGAGAAGTTCTTGAGAGGCTCTCCCACGTTCTCAGATGTTGAAAATGCTAGAATAGGGCTCCAATCTCGAGGAATAAATAAATAGAAAAGAATATTCCAAAGAATCTTTAAACCTGGGTTCAGCAAACCTGTTGGTCAATACATTTGGTCGATAGTATCGACCAATAGTATCGACCAAAACATGTTTCTGCAGAATTTTACAGAAAAGTTCAGCAACTTAGGGTGTGGACTTGGAGGGCTATACAAGGTCAAATTGCATGGGGTTTTCTCCTACAGTTCACTCAAGAGGTCTAGTTTTAGGGAGTACCTTCGGATTATGCACAGGAGTCAGTTTGATGTCTCAATTGTCTCACTCTTCATCAGTGCGCAGATTCTAACTTAACACTAATAATGTGCTCAAGGAAGGAGCAGCATCATCAATGTCCATATACTGGAGTTCCGACACCACGTCATCAACTAGCAGGGCCCATAAGTCCCTTCTACCACCACTTCGGGTCTTCGGACCTACAAACACAACAATGTCCAGGTCGGGTCAAGGTTAGGTAAAAGCTGGATTTTACACATATAGCCCTCCGAATCTCTGTCCGAAGTTGCTAAACTATTTCTAGATTTTCTGCTGAAACCTGTTTTGGTCGATCCTCTTTGGTCGATGCCATCAACCAAAGAGCATCAACCAAAGTTGCCTAGATTCGAGTAAAAGATGCTATTGGAATATTCTCTCATCTATATATGCTAGCCTCATGTTTTGAGCCCTATTACACTCATTTAGACCACTGAGAACGAGAGTGGAGCTTCCCAAGGCACTCTCTTGGTATTTGTGAAGGATTCTTGCCCTCAATCATTGCAATCATTGTCTATCTTCTCCAACTATCATCTTCTAAGGTATGATTCTCTCTCTTGCTCTCTATTCTACCCACTTCTCTTCTTCTTCTTACTGATGAGACCATGGCCAAGGTGTTGCAACCTTGCAAACACCTTGCCATGAAGGTCTCTTCCCATTTACATTGATTTTCCTCCATTCTTGCTATGCCTCACTTGCATCTTGATCCTTACATATGCATTACCATGATTCCTTGCTTAGCAACTTTATTTCTTATATTAGACTAAAACGTGGAGTATGATTAGTCAAATCTCTAGCTTGCAAATGATTGTAATCTTGTTCCTAACCCATTCCCCAACTAATTCTTTAGCTTCCCTTTCAATTACATCGATTTCTCATGAATGCTACGATTCTTGTCTTTAGAACATAAGACCTCAATTTGGGGGTTTTCATTTGGACCATTGGATTATGATAATACTTGCTAGGTAGTGTTCTTACATTGTTATTAATCATCCCTCCAAGTTTCGGATCGATCTGAGCCCCAGAAGACCGATTTTGGACCAAATCACCAAAATCCAACTTGCTGCCCAAAGGCAATTTTGGTCGATCCTCTTTGGTCGATGCCATCAACAAAAGACCATCGACCAAAAATGCTGCTGACAGCAACCTTGCTCCGTTTTGACCCGTTCGACCTCCGATCTTCCCGATTTCTTCTCTAATCTCTTATTTATGTTTGTTTAGGGTCTTAACACTATTATTGGATCATTCCTTTGTGACTCTTGGATCGTCATCGACTCAACTTAAGGTAAGGATGGTTATCGCCATAAATACATAGGCTATGTACTTATGTCTTAATGCTCATAACTTAGTGAACATAGCCTTTTAATTTCTTTTGAATATCATAGGACTGCTATACATGTTTTAGAACAGTAGTATTGTGATTTCATATACTCTTGTTATAATGATTTATTATTCTTGCTACTTGTATATATGATGGATCATTTCGATGTTATGATTTAACTTCTATCATGATGATGTATCAAATGTATGTGATACGATGGACTTGAGTATGTGATTGCTTAGGTATAACTTGGGATTGGGGAGTGTCCTATTGACGCTTCTATCCTTGGGCTTCTCCGAAGATGCCTATCGACACTTTTCCGGGTTATTGGATGACATACATAGGATTGTCTAGTTGTTTGGCTAGGATGTCCCTATCGTATCAGACCCGAATCGGAAGGGCATTAAGACAAAATGACCTATGGTAGGGTATGGTTTGATGGGCGCTCAAGACTGGTAACCAACCCGTGAGAGGACATAAACCATACTACGGATACCCTAAAGGGGCCATTTATTGGTAGGGTTGCAAATAGCTAGACTTGGGCTCACGGGCTCTCAAGACTGGTAACCAACCCGTGAGAGAACGTGAGAGCTTCCCATTTACTATTTGTGGATGATCAATAGGGTTGATGAGTCCGTAATCCGGGATTACGCTGACTCTAGTGTGAAGGATACCGAAAAGGATCGCCCGAGGCGAGGAATGGACGTATCTGGATTTGAGTTGATATGACTGAGTAGATGACTTGCACTGGGCTAGGCTTTACCCTAACATGCACCAATACTTATACCAAATGGTGATGTGAGAGAGTGGTGACCGAATCCCCTACCATGGTTTGAGAGGACTTTACCCAACTACCACGGCAGACCCAAGATACGGAATGGGTTGAGGAGGAGTGACTGACGACCCAAAGAAGTATGGTGCTATGACTTAAAGCATGTCTACCTTAGAGACTAGCATTCATAGAGTTAGAATCATACTTGCATCATGTGTTTCATAACATATTGCATCATGTTGTGGTTTGTATCATATGGCTTATGTTTTATGGATAACTGCCTTGCTGAGTTCTTTTGAATTCACTCCTTTTTGCAACATCTTTTGTTAGACTCTATTGCAGGTACTACTACTGTTGACTATGATGGTCAACACTCTGAAGACCAAGTTGATGACTCGTACCACACTGGTCACGGTGTACAAGTTGATAAAGACTAGTAGTCCGAGATTGGGACTTATCTAGAGCAGTTCAGTTTTGCACTTATGTGTTAGGGATGGGATATCGTCTCATTCCCTGTTTAGCCTTTTTACTTGATTCGTCAAGACCGTAGTTTAGTTTGTTCCCTTGTCATTTTGGGAACCGGTTGTAACCCTTATTTTTAGTTGATCTACCTTCCGCTACTATTATAGAATGGGTTTTCCCCTTCCTTTTCACACTTTGAGTATTTGTCCTATTTATATCATTTCCGCATTTTGATGTTTCTTGTGATCCTTCTAAGATCCTTTATTGACTTTTATTATTAAATTATTTGAATACAAAGAATTGTTCTTGCTTTTGATTAAATTATTGTGCTAAGTGACTATGATCGTTCCTAAACTTGATCGGCGGGACCGTGATTCACTCCCCGGGTAATCTAGATAGGGTACTGCCTTGGTGGATTTAGGGCGGGATGTGACACCTTCACTGACTAACTAAGAAAGAGTGCCACTTACGTTGGACCTATATGGCAACGATGCCCTAGATAGAAGGTCAACTACAAAGATGATTAAGCGGGATAGACAACAAGGGAGCGTAGTCATGGAAGATATAACGGCCTTCGTTGGGGAAGCCTGTCCAACCTTGAAAAGGTAACACATACACTATTTAAATGAGGACTCACCCCTCCGGTAAGCAATGAATACATTCTAAACATGGGATCTTAAGTTGTTCACTATCTGACTTAAACATCAGAGGCGGCTGCTCAGCATATGAGCCGGCCCACGTCTAACCTTTCTTGTAGGACTCATCGTCTCTGGAGATTAAAGGGGCTTCATTGGCATCTGGATCATAACTGAGATGCATCAACTTGGTGCCGTTTGTGGGAACGACAATCTTTAAAGTCATGGCAAGACGAGAGGTGAATAACGGACGTACTCGACAAGAAACCACAGGAGGTGACCTGAACCCGGACGACCAAACCCTTCATGATAACGGGGGAAATCATTCCACCTAGGTTGAAGAAGATCTTCCCGGTGGTAATCAAATACCTCGAGGTCCCCATGGAGAAGGCACGGTGGCAAGGTCCCAAGGACTTGCCACCGCTGCTGATATAGATGAAATACGAGAGGAATGCTCGAGAGGTAGGGGGTGTTGCGGGGATTGGTTCATCAAGTTGGAGTCCAACAAGGATTGACGCCCAACACCTAGACGGGAAGATTACACCGAGCCTACCGAGCGGCAAGAGGAGCCCGGCCCCTCAACGAAAATCAGAGAGGGGGTCAGGCTAATGGTCGAACAACAAGGTTGGGCCTTGAGCCCAATCAAAGACAGCCGAACGGGGCAAAGGTAAACGCCCTTGACCGGATATCAGGGCCAGCTCTGACTGGAGATCTTCCCCGAAGAAGCCAAATGATCGAGGATGAACAAGAGGGGGAGAGTCAACCTCAGGGAGCCCGATCTAAGGTTTCAGTCGCCCGAACACAATCTAGACAAGCGAGCACCGCATAATTGGGTGGAAATGGATCGAGGCAAAATCGGCTACAAAGGAGGGTAGCTGAGGTAGAACAAAGATTGGAGGATCGGGAGCAGGATGAGGATTTGGATGTTGTTGATCGGGAACCATTCTCGGATGAAATCATGAACATGCTCCTCCCTCATAATTTCATCATGCTGACCTTCACTCCATTTGAATGAAAAACGAATCTAAAGGAGCATATTAGCTACTTCAAGTCAGTAATGATTGTGCTCGGTTGGGAGGGCAAATTGCTCTGTTGAAATTTCCCAACTTCCCTGAAAGGCCTGGCCATTAAATGCTTCAGTAGCCTACAACTCGGATCAATCCATAACTTTAGAGAACTTGCCCAGAAGTTCATAGCCCGATTTAGGAGTGCGATCGGGAGCAAGAAGACATCCAATAGCTTATTTGCTATCAGGCAGGGATGAAATGAATCAATTCGAGAGTCCTTGAAAGGCTTTGATGAGGTAGCCATTGAGATCGAGGAGCTAGATGACCAAGTCGCATATAACGCATTATGGAGTGGCATAGCCCATCAAAGGCTTCTATAAATATTGTTAACAGATAAGCCCAAAACTTATGGGACTTTACTATGTAAGTGCCAGAAGTAGGCTAGTGTGTACGAGGTGATCAATGCTCAAGTAAAATTAGATCGAGAACAAAGACTTGAGAATGAGAATAATTGTCATATCCACCCAGCCAATACCCTACTTGGCATACTCGAGTGTGTGATCCATAACCCTGAAGAACAAGTATTGAGGAAATCATCCTCCCACATACACAATAACATAATCATGAACAAGATATAATCAATGTGTAATAATATAAACAAGAGATCAAGTTAAGAAGAGAGAATGACAATATAATCTGTGAAACCAAGCCCTAACCTTGACCTGGAAACCCTGTTGTTTGTAGGTCCGAAGACCCAAAGTAAAGGAAGAAGCCAACTATGGGCCATCTCAATGGAAGACATGGTGTTTGATCCAGAACCCACGGAAGTTGATGATGGTGTTCCATACTTGGAAGCTTGTTCAGAGTTGGAAAAGAAACTGCACCTTTTTGAAGATGAGATTAGTTGATGGACTTGAAGTATAGTTAGACATGATTTGAAGGTATTTCTCTATACTAGGTAAGTCATATGTTGTGTTGGGAGAAGCTCATTGGGTTTGAACTTGATTTGGACCTTCAATTCCCTGTTTTGGCCTTGCTGACTTGCTTGGTCAACTGGGTGGTCGATTGGGCCAATTGACCAACCAATCGACCAACAGGGACAGAATCTACCAAAGATCCTCTGTTAGGTCTGTTGGTGCTCTATATAATAGAAGTATGTGTTTCTTAGCCTCCTTTGTATCTAAAACCCTCAGAGAATGTGTGAAGACTCTCTCAAAGCCTCTCCTTGGTGTTTGTGAAGAACTTTGCAAGACTTCAAGCTTTTCATCTCTTATTCTTCAATCAAAGGTTAGTAATCTCTCTTGTATTGTGTTGATATACTCTTATTATGTTTTATTCTTTGTGTTGAGACTATGAAGAAGATGTTGCATCCTTGCAACCATCTCTTCTACAATCTCCTTTCATTCTTAAGGTTTTATGATCTTCATATTGATCTTAGCCATGATCTTTGTGAATTCTTCATGAAGCCATGATCATTCTTTCGATTTGATTTCTCTAGCATGTTAGATCTGTTTTGAATGATAGTTTCATGTATGATCTTCTGATTATCTTCTACTAGAATGATATCCTATCATCTCTAGTTTTTCCCTTGAGTTCAAAGCTTATTTTCATCGAAAACTATGAATTTTACCAAATTAGAAAGTCATGTTTCCAAATTAGTAAGTAGTGTTTTTGATCATTGTTAGTGTCTAATCTATGTTATTTTAGTGTTAGATTATTGTTTTAGAGGTTTCCTCCAAGTTTCGTAGTGTTTTGAATCTTGTAGAATGAGTTTTGGATCAAAAATCAAATTTCTGTTGTGTACTGTTCAGGTGGTCGATTGCTTGGTCGACTGAGCCAAGCTACCACCCAATCGACCAAGCAAGACAATAGCTGTGTTTTTTGTCTGATTTGATTCGTTCGATCTTCGATCTTTTAGGCTTCTTTCCTAATGATGTATCTATGCTTGTTTAGGGTTTATTTGCTAAGTTTGGAACCATTCACTTTGATCTTTGGATATTCATCAAAGCTATTTAAGGTAAGGACAGTTGTTTCCATAATTACATAGATTGCGTGAATCTTAGTTTCTATTTTGGGAATTCTTAGATTCATTACCATAATTGTATTATTATTATTATTATTATTATATTACTAATGTAAGTACTCCAAGTACAGTAGTAACATGTTCATGTATTCTTTTGATTATGAATACTTACTTTTGTCATTTACATATGCGATTGATCATGTTTATATGCATCTTTCTATATGATGAGATATCGGTTGTGTATGTTATGATTGAATTGAGAATGTGATTGAATAGGTATGATTTGGGAATGGGAAGTGTCCTTTTGACATTTTTGTCCTTGGACATCAGTGGGAATAGTGTCACATCCACCCAGGGGGAGTGATTCACGGTCCCGCCAATCAAGTTTAGGAACGATCATAGTCACTTAGCACAATAATATAATAAAAAGCAGGAACAAATCTTTGTATTCAATTAATTTAATAATACAAGTCAAGAAAGGATCTCAGAAGGATCACAAAGAACATCAGAGTGCAGAAAAGATACCAATAAAATACATAGTCAGAAAGTGGAATGAAGGGGGAACCCCACTCTACAATAACAGTGGAAAGTAGATTGAGTAAAAGTAAGGGTTACAACTGATTCCCAAATAAAAAAGGGAAAACAACTAAACTACGGTCTTAACGAATCAAATAAAAGGTCAAAAGAGAATAGGATGATATCCCATCGCTGTCACACAAGTGTAAAAGTCGAACTGCTCCAAATAAGTCTAAATCTCGGACTACTAGTCTTTATCAACGTGTTCACCATAGCCAGTGTGGTACGAGTCACCAACTTGGTCTTCAGAGTGTTGACCGTCATAGTCAATAGTAGTAGTACCTGCAATAGAGTCTAACAAAAGATGTTACAAAAAGGAGTGAGTTCAAAAGAACTCAGCAAGGCAGGTTATTCCACAATAACATAAATCACATGATGCACATCATAGCATGATGCAATATGATATGAGACATATGATGCATGTATGAATCTAACTCTATGTATGCTGGTCTCTATGGTAGACATGCTTTAAGTCATAGTACCATAATTCTTTGGGTAGTTCCGCTCACACCCTCAACCATTTAAGATATCTTGGGCAGCCGGTTGGTAATGGGTCCTGCATCCCTCTCGGACATTCCTTGGCTGGGGATTTGGTCACCACTCTCTCACATCACCATTTGGTATAAGTATTGGCACATGTCATGGTAAAGCCTAGCCCAATGCAAGTCATTTACTCAGTCGTATCAAGTCAGATCTGGGTACTTCCATTCCTCCTCAACCATTTAAGATATCTTAGATCTTTTCCAGTATCCTTCACACTAGAGTCATCATATTCCCTCTCGGACTACAAACTCATCAACCCTATTGGTCATCCACAAATAGTAGACGGGAAGCTCTCACGTCCCCTCACGGATCATTTCACCGGTCTTGAGTGCCCGTGAGCCCAAGTCTAGCCATTTGCAACCCTACCAATAAATGGCTCCCACAATGTGGTTCATGACCTCTCACAGATCATTTCACTGGTCTTGAGTGCCCACAAATCCCCACTACTACCACTGGTCATTTGGTCTCAATGCCCTTCTGATTTGGGTCTGATACGACAAGGACATCCTAGCCAAACACCACTAGACAAGCCCTATATATGTCATCCAATAATTCAAGAAAGCGTCAATGGGCATCTTCGGAGAACATCCCATACTATTCCCTCCGATGTTGAGGACAGAAATGTCAATAGGACATTCCCCAATCCCAAATCATACCTATTCAATCACATTCTCAATTCCATCACATCATACATAAATGATAATTCATCATATGAAACGAGATATAATATAGCATGATCAATCACATATGTAATTAACAAGAATACATAATCATGATAACCAAAGTGATATATAACATGGTACTATTGTCTTGAAGTATATACATCAGTCATATGATGTTAGAAATACAACAATTAATGTGAATCTACCAAGTTTCCAACATAGAGGCATAATTCACATAATCCATGTAATTATGGTAATAACCATCCTTACCTTAAGTCGCGATGATGATAATCCAATAATCTCAAAAGAATGATCTAAAGATGGTATTAAGACCCTAGACAAACATAAATGAAAGATTAGAGAAGAAATCGGGAAAATCGGAGGTCGAACGGGTCAAAACTGGGTGAAGTTGCAGTCAGCAACATGCTTGGTCGATGGCATCAACCAAGGAGGATCGACCAAGACAGTCTCGGGCTGCAAGGTGGATTTTGGTGATTTGGTCCAAAATCGGTCTTCTAGGGCTCAGATCGATCCGAAACTTGGAGGGATGATTAATAATAGTATAAGAACACTACCTAGCAAGTATTATCATAATCCAATGGCCCAATTGAAAACCCCCAATTTGAAATCCTATGTTCTATATGCTAGAACCATAGTCTTCAATGAAAATCATTGCAACTTCAAGAGGACTTAGGAATTTAATCAATATAATGATGAACAACAGAATATAGACAATTACTAACATATAATCAGACCTAATTGAAAGAGAAAATCAGATTAAGAGATGAATTCATGTTGTAAAGAAGAGAAAAATCAAAATAAGAAAGTAAGAACATCATGTATGAGAATCATAGCATGGAAAGGATGAAGAGAGGTTTAATCAAAGCAAAAGAGCTTGTAGAAGAACTGGTTGGAAGGTTGCAACACCTTCTTTACAAACTCAGTAGCAAGAACAATAGTAGATAGGAGTAGAATAGAGAGAAAGTGAGAGAACACATACCTTGTAGATGAATTTTGAGAAGAGAGACCAAGATTTCTTGAAGAAACCTTCACCAAATCCAAGGAGGAGGCTAAGAGGAGCCTTCTCATGTTCTCAAGAGTTGCAAAGAGTATAATAGGGTTCAAAACACAAGGCTAGCATAAATAGAGTAGGGAATATTCCAAAAGAATCATTAACTTTGAGTCTGGGAAACTTTGGTCGATGTTCTTGGTCGATGGCGTCGACCAAGGAGGATCGATCAAAGGCAGTTCAGCAGAAAAAATCCAGAAATAGTTCAGCAACTTCGGACAGGGATTCGGAGGGCTAAACGGGGTCAAATTGAGTGGGGTTTTCTCCTACAAGTCCATCAAGAATTCTAGTTTCAGGAAATACCTTTGGATCGAGCACGGGAGTTCATTAGGTACTTCAAATAATTCACCCCTCTTCGATGCACAGAATTTCACTAAACACTGACAATGTACTCAAGTAAGGGGCATCATCGTCATTGTCCAGGTCAATCACCATGTCTTCCATAAAGAGGGCCCACAAGGGCAACTTCCATCACTTCGGGACATGGATCTACACTAAGGGAAAGGTCGGACATGACTTCCTAAGGCTTTCAAAGATAGAAACATTGAAATTAAGGTCCGACTTCAAGGTCTAACATTAAACAAGTCTTTCTTTATCTCAAAACAAATAGGGTGTCCCGGCTAGGTTTGGGCTGGATTTCACAAATAGTATGGGATATTTCCGATGGTGCCCTTTCACAGTTTCCTGGATTATTGATTGTCATACCTAGGGCTTGTCTAGTGGTGTTTGGCTAGGAATACCCTGTTATATTAGACCCGATTCGGAAGAGTATTGAGACGGAACGACCCGCGGTAGCAATGGGGATTTGTGGGCACTCAAAAGCGGTAACCAACCCGTGAGAGGACATGAATCCCATTGTGGTTTCTCGTGAGAGGCCATTTATTGGTAGGGTTGCAAATAGTAGACTTGGGCTCATGGGCGTTTAAGACCGGTAACCAATTCGTGAGAGGACATGAGAGCTTCCTATCTATTATTTGTGGATGACCAATAGGGTTGATGAGTCCGTAGTCTGGGACTATGCTGAGTCTAGTGAAAAGGATACCGAAAAGGATCACCCTGGGCGAGGAATGGATGTATCTGGACCTGAGTTGATATAACTAAGTAGATGACTTGCATTTGGCTAGGTTTTACCTTGAAATGTGCCAATACTTAGATCAAACGGTGATGTGAGAGAGCGGTGACCTAAACCCCAGCCATGGAATGTCCAGGAGGATGGCGGACCCATTACCAACCGATGATGAGTGATTGAGACCTACCCAAAGGAGTATGGTGTTATGACTTAAAGCATGTCTGCCTATAGAGACCAGCATACATAGAGTTAGATTCATACTTGCATTTTCTGTTTTATATCATATTGCATCATGCTATGTTTTGCAATCATGTTATTTATGTTGTTGTGGAATAACTTGCCTTGCTGAGTTCTTTTGAACTCACTCCTTTTTGTGCAAATATCTTTTGTTAGATTATTCTACAGGTGTTGAGTATTATGACGGCCAGTATGAGGAAGCGCAAGTTGAAGAAGCATACTTCACACAAGGTGTTGGTGGTTACGAAGATCTTGGTGATGATCCCTTGTGTGATCATGCTACGTACCATGACTAGCCCAACCATGGAGTGGAAGTGGCCGTGCTTGATTTTTGAAGTTTATACTTATAAAGATATTCTTTATGAAGTAGAAGACATTATAGTTTAGTTTGATTATTTCTTTCCTTACTTTCTTTTGGAAATAGTTGTAATCCTCTTCTTGACTTTTGAACTACATTCCGCTATAACTGTGGAGTCAGATTCCGCCTCACTCTACCCTTTTTGATTATATACATATTTGGAATCATTTTCCACACTTTGATTATATTGTCATTCTCTTTTCTGATCTTGATCTTTTGTTTTTATTATTACACATTGATTATATTCTGTTCATGATTATGTTATTGTACATGTGGGAGGATGATTTCCTCGATACTTGTTCTTCGGGGTTGTGGATCACACACTCAGGTATGCTAGGTAGGTTACTGGCTGGGTGGATGTGACATAATCAGAGTGCAAAAAGAATGATACCAATATATAATAATCAAAATGTAGAGTGTGCGGAAAATCACTCCACAACTACATCGGAAATTTAGCTCGAAAAAAGAAGAAGATTACAACCGATTTCCAAAAGAAAGGAAAGAAAAGAAGTAATCAAACTAAGCTAAGGTCTCTTCCGTCTTATAAAGAATGTCTTCATAAACATAAACAAAAAAAACTAAACACGACCACTTCCATTCCAGAGTAGGGCTAATCTTGGTACGTAGCATGATCGCACGTGGGATCTTCACTGTAATCTTTGTAACTACTAGCACCTTGAGTGAAGTATGCTTCATCGGTTTGCACAAAAAGGAGTGAATTCAAAAGAACTCAGCAAGACAAGTTATTCCATAACAATATAAATAACATGATAGCAGAACATAGCAGATGCAATATGAGATGAAACAGACAATGCATGTATGAGTCGAACTCTTTGTATGCTGGTCTCTATAGGTAGACATGCTTTAAGTCATAGCACCATACTTCTTTGGGGAGGTCTCAAATCACTCATCATCGATTGGTAATGGGTCCTGCATCCCTCTCGGACAATCCATGGTTGGGGTTTAGGTCACCACTCTCTCACATCACCGTTTGGTCTAAGTATTGGCACATGTCAAGGTAAAGCCTAGCCAAATGCAAGTCATCTACTTAGTTATATCAAGTCAGAGTTAGATACGTCCATTCTTCGCCCCGGGCGATCCTTTCCGGTATCCTTCTCACTAGAGTTAGCGTAATCCCAGACTACAAACTCATCAACCCTATTGGTCATCCACAAATAATAGACGGGAAGCTCTCATGTCCCCTCACGGATATAACTCATCGGTCTCAAGCGCCCATGAGCCCAAGTCTACTATTTGGAACCCTACCAATGAATGGTCCCCACATTGTGTTTATGTCCTCTCATGGATATAACTCACCGGTCTCGAGCACCCATGAATCCCCATTGCTACCACGAGTTACTCGGTCTCAATACCCTTCCGAATCGGGTCTAATATAATAGGGACATCCTAGCCCAACACTGCTAGACAAGCCCTAGGTATGACATACAATAATCCGGGAAAGCATCAAAGGGCACCATAAAAAATATCCCATACTATTCCCACTGATGTCCAAGGAAAGAAATGTCAAAAGGACATTCCCCAATCCCAAATCATACCTAATCAATCACATTCCCAATTCAATCATAACATACACCACTAATATCTCATCATATAGAAGAATGCATATAAACATGACCAATTGCATATGTAAATGACAAGAATAATTAACCTTACATGATTCAAGTAATAAAGAATTACATGAACAACGTACTACTGTACTTGATGTTCTTACAACAGTAGCATCATATTAAGAAAGTATAAGAATGGTAGTGAATCTATGAAATTCCCAAAATAGAAACTAAGATTCACACAATCTATGTTAATATGGAAACAACTTGTCCTTACCGAAATAGATTCGAAGATATTCCGGAGATCAAAGAGATCAAGTCCAAAGTTAGCAAATAAACCCTAGACAAGCATAGATACAACATCAGGAGAAAGCCCTAGAAGATCGGAGGTCAAACGGATCAAATCGATGAAGAACACGGTGCTATCCATGCTTGGCAGCCTGGCTGGTTGACTGATCCAGTCGATTAGCAGACCAGGTGAACAGTACCCAAAGCCAAAACTGAATTTTTTATTTGAAACCATACTTCCGGGATTCAAAACACTCTAAAATTCAAAAGAAATCTTAGGAACAGTAAGCTAAGACTATCTAGCAAAGATTAATCAGCAAACAAGGATCAAAACCATGACTTTCTATTTTGAAAACATGACTTTCTAATTTTGATCAAATGATGGTTTTCAAAGAAAAACAACCATGGATGCAAAGGAGAATGAAGGATCATGTCAAGAGGATCATTAGCAATAGATTAGAGATGAATACTATCATAAACTTAGATCTAATATGCTAGAGAAATCAGATTCGAATAATGATCATGCTTCATGAAGAAAATCATATAATCATGACTAGAATCAAGTATGAGAATCATAGCATCAATGGAATGAATGGAGATTCATTCTAAATCATTAGAGACCGTAGAAGAGGTATTTGCAAGGTTGCAATACCATCTTCATAATCACAATAGAGAGATTAGATCAGTACTAGAGTAAATCAAAGAGAAACATAGAGTTTACTAACCTTGAAGATGAACTAGAGATGAAGAACTATAGATCTTGCAAGAGTTCTTCACAATCACCAAGGAGAGGCTTTGGAGGAGGTTTCCCACGTACACAATAGGTTATGGCAGCAAGGAGGCTAAGGAATACGAAGTATACTTAAATAGAACATCAAAAGACCTAAAAACAAGATATTCTCGGATTTCATATGCAGCTGGCAGCCTGGCTGGTCGACTAGCCAGTCGACCAGGCTAGGACAACAAGCCTAGACAAGGAAATGGAGGCCTAGATCAACTCAAATTTAAGTGGGCTTCTTCCTACTTCTCAGTTGACTTATCTAGAATAGAGAATTACCTTCAAATCATGTCTAAGAGTGCATTAGGTCCATCAACTAATCCCTTCTTCAAGGTGTAGTTTCTTATCAAACACTACCAAAGCTTCCAAGTATGGATCACCATCATCAATATCCATGGGTTCGGGGTCAAACACCATGTCTTCTTCTAAGAGGCCCCATAGATGTCTTCTTCCTTCACTTTGGGTCGTCGGACCTACAAACAACAGGGTTTTCGGGTCAAGGTTAGGGCTGGATTTCACAAGAACAATCCCAATGATCAGGATAGAGGATCAAAAGGCAAGTGGAAGCAAGACCAAGGATGGGAAAGCTTCACTCCACTCAATGCGAAGCCACCAAAAATCCTAATGCAAATCCAGGACAATAAATCTTTGAAATGGCTCGAGAAATTACACTCCCAACCTGAGGAATCGGATATGAACAATATTGCCGCTTCCACAAAGATTACGGCCACCATACCGATTGTCACATCCACCCAGCCGGTACCCTATCTAGTATACCCGAGTGTGTGATCCACAGTCCCGAAGATTAGTATCGAGGAAATCAACCCCCCACATTCACAATAATATAATCAAGAACAAGACTAAATCAATGTTATCAATATTAATTAATAGATCAAAGCAAAGTAACGAAATAATCATCAGAGTGCGGAAATGATACCAATAGATATGTATAATCAAAATGTAGAGTGAGGCAGAATCTCACTCCACGAGTACAGCGGAATGTAGTTCGAAAATCAAAAGGAGATTACAACTGGTTCCATAAGAAAAGAAAGAAAGATATAATCAAACTAAGCTAAAATCTATTCTACTTTATAAAGAACATCTTTATAGACATAGACTTCATCAACCAAGCCCAGACGCTCCCACTCCAAGGTAGGGCTAATCATGGTACGAAGCATGATCACACGAGGAATCATCAACGTAATCTTCATAGTTGCCAACACCTTGCGTGTAGTACGCTGCTTCAGCTTGCACTTCCTCATATTGGCCTTCATAGTCATCTACACCTGTAGAATAATCTAACAAAAGATATTTGTACAAAAGGAGTGAGTTCAAGAGAACTCAGCAAGGCAAGTCATTCCATAACAACATAAATAACATGATAGCAAATACATAGCATGAATGCGATATGATATGAGACAGACAATGCATGAATGAGTCTAACTCTATGTATACTAGTCTCTATAGGTAGACATGCTTTAAGTCATAGCACCATACTTCTTTGGGAAGGTCATTCACTCTCCCTCAACCATCTAGGTATCTTGGGTTCTGCCGGTGGTAGTTGTGTCACATCCACCCTATAATCCACCAAGGGGGTACCCTATCTGGATTACCAGGGGAGTGATTCACGGTCCTGCCGATCAAGTTTAGGAACGATCATAGCCACTTAGCACAATAATATAATCAAAAGCAAGAACAAATCTTTGTATTCAATTACTTTAATAATATAAGTCAAGAAAGGATCTCAGAAGGATCACAAAGAACATCAGAGTGCGGAAATGATACCAATAGAATAAATAGTCAACATGTGGAACTGAGGTGGAAATTTCCTCTACAACATTAGCAGAAGGTAGATCGAATACAAAAAATAAGGGTTACAACCGGTTCTCGAAAAGACAGGGGAACAAACTAAACTACGATCTCAATGAATCAGTTAAAGATCAAAAGAGGATGGGACAATATCCCATCCCTGGCGCACAAGTGCAAAACCGAACTGCTTCAGATAAGAAACAATCCCGAACTGCTAGTCTTCACCAACGTAGTCACCGTAATTAGTATTGTATGAGTCGCCAACTTGGTCTTCAAAGTGTTGACCATCATAGTCAACAATAGTAGTACCTGTAGAAAAGTCTAAAAAAGATATTGCAAAAAGGAGTGAGTTCAAAAGAACTCAGCAAGGCAGGCTATTCCATAATAACATATATTACATGATACAAATCATAACATGATGCAATATGATATGAAACACATGATGCAATTATGATTCTAACTCTATGTATGCTAGTCTCTATGGTAGACATGCTTTAAGTCATAGCACCATACTTCTTTAGGTAAGTCTCAGTAACTCAGAGACCGGGGGAATTGGGTCCTGCATCCCTCTCGGACAATCCATCGCTGAGGTTTTGGTCACCGCTCTCTCACATCACCATTTGGTCTATGTATTGGCGCATGTCAAGTAAAGCCTAACCCAATGCAAGTCATCTACTTAGTCATATCATGTCAGATCCAGATACGTCCATTCCTCCCATCTCGGGATCCTTTCTAGTATCCTTCCCACTAGAGTCACGGATATTACTCACCGGACTCACCAACCCTATTGGTCATCCACAAATGGTAGACGGGAAGCTCTCACTCCTCTCACGGATATGACTCACCGGTCTCAAGCGCTCGTGAGCCCAAGTCTAGCTATTTGCAACCCTACCAATAAATGGCCCCTTTTGGGTATCCGCAGTGTGATTTATGTCCTCTCACGGGTTGGTTACCGGTCTTGAGCGCCCATCAAACCACACTACTACCATGGGTCGTTTGGTCTCAATGCCCTTCCGATTCAGGTCTGATACAACAGGGACATCCTAGCCAAACACCACTAGACAAGTCCTATATATGTCACCCAATGATCCGGGAAAGCATCGATGGGCATCTTTGGAGAACATCCCATACTATTCCCTCTGATGTCCAAGGACAGAAAAGTCAATAGGACATTCCCCAATCCCAAATCATACCTATTCAATCACATTCTCAATTCCATCACATCACACATAAATGATATTTCATCATATGAAACGAGATATAATATAGCATGATAAATCACATATGTAATTAACAAGAATACATAATCATGATAACCAAAGTGATATATAACACGGTACTACTGTCTTGAAGTATATACAGCAGTCATATGATGTCAGAAATACAACAATTAATGTGAATCTACCAAGTTTCCAACATAGAGGCATAATTCACATAATTCATGTAATTATGGTAATAACCGTCCTTACCTCGAGTCATGATGATGATAATACAATAATCTCAAGAGAATGATCAAAAGATGGTATTAAGACCCTAGACAAACATAGATGAAAAATTAGAGAAGAAATCAGGAAAATTGGAGGTCGAACGGGTCAAAATGGTGAAAAACAAAGTTCAACAACATGCTTGGTTGATGCTCCTTGGTTGATGGGATCGACCAAGCAGGATCGACCAAGGAACAGGATTGGGCTGCAATGTGTATTTTGGTGATTTGGTCCGAAATCGGTCTTCCGGGGCTCGGATCGATCCGAAACTTGGGGGGATGATTAATAACAATATAAGGACACTATACAGGAAGAATTAACACAATTTAATGGCCCAATTGAAACCCTATGTTCTAAATCAAGAACATAGCATGAAGTGAAATCAAATGAAGAAGCAATGAAAATGAAGGGATTAGCTAGGGGAATTGATGGGGAATGGATTAGAATCATATGCTAGCATTGAAAATAGACTTTACATGCTATACAATTCAATTTAGGATGCAATGAAGAGAATGATGGAAATGTATAGATAAGAATCGAGATGGGGAGCATAGCATCAATGGTTGAGAGGGGCTTAAGAAAATGAAAGGGGGAAACACATGAAGTGGGGTTTGCAAGGTTGCATCACCAACTCCATGGTTATAACAGCAAGGAGAAGAAGAGGGTAGAGTAAAATAGAGAACAAGGGAGAGAAATCATACCTTGGGGAAGAGATTTGAGAAGAGAGACTATGATTCTTGTAGAAGATCACCACCCAAGCCAAGGAGGAGCCTAAGAGGAGCTTTCCCACGTTCTAAGAGAGTCCTAGCAATAGAATGGGGGTGAAAACCACGAAGTCCCCTTTAAATAGAACCCAAAACGACCAAAAAACCCAAAATCCTCGGGCTTAAAAATGCAGCAAATTGTTTGGTTGACGGGATCGACCAAGCAGGATCGACCAAGCAAGATCGACCAAAGAGGATCGACCAAGCAGGATTGGCCAGACATAGATCAGTAACTTTGGGCAGGGATTCGGAGGGCTATACGGGGTCAAATTGAGTGGGGTTTTCTCCTACAAGTCAATCAAGAAGTAGTCTAGTTTCAGGAAATACCTTCGGATTGAGCACGGGAGTTCATTAGGTACTTCAAAAAATTCATCCCTCTTTGATGCGCAGTTTGTCACTAAACACTAACAATGTACTCAAGTAAGGGGCATCATCGTCAAAATCCATGGGTTTCGGGTCAAACACCATGTCTTCCATAAAGAGGGCCCACAAGGACAACTTCCATCACTTCGGAACATGGATCTACACTAAGTGAAAGGTCGAACATGATTTCCTAAGGCTTTCAAAGATAATAACACTGAAAGCAAGGTCCAACTTCAAGGTCTCACATCAAACAAGTCTTTCTTCACCCAAAACAAATAGGGTGTCCTGGCTAGGTTTGGGCCGGATTTCACAAGTTGGGTCTTGCATCCCTCTCGGACATTCCATGGCTGGGGTTTAGGTCACCACTCTCTCACATCACCATTGGTCTAAGTATTGGTGCATGTCCTAGCCAAATGCAAGTCATCTACTTGGTTATATCAACTCAGATCCAGATACATCCATTCCTCACCCCTGGGGATCCTTTCTAGTATCCTTCACACTAGAGTCAGTGTATCTTATGGCTACAACCAACTTGGACTATGGACTCACTAACCCTATTGGTCATCCACAAGTAATAGACGGGAAGCTCCCATGTCTTCTCACGGGTTGGTTACCAATCTTGAACGCCCATGAGCCCAAGTCTACTAAATGCAACCCTACCAATAAATGGCCTCTCACGAGTATCCACATTGTGATTTATGTCCCCTCACGGATATGACTCACCAATCTTGAGCGCCCATAAACCCCCATTGCTACCACGGGTTACTCGGTCTCAATACCCTTCCGAATAGGGTCTGATATAATAGGGAATCCTAGCCAAACACTGCTAGACAAATCCTAGGTATGACAACCAATAATCCGGGAAAGTGTCAAAGGGCACAGTTGGAAATATCCCATACTATTCCCACTGATGTCCTAGGAAAGAAATGTCAAAAGGACATTCCACAATCCCAAATCATACCTAAACAATCACAATCCCAAATCAGTCATATCTTCCACGACAGATATCTCATCAAATAGAAAAGTATAATAAGACAAGATCAAATGAATAAGCAACATACATGAGTAAGTATTCATACATGATCAAGTACATAAAGTAAATAAGGAAATAAGATCCTACTATACTTGCAGCATTCATATCATAATAGAATCTATCATAACAGTAGAAAATCTAAGTAGTTCCCAATTTAGAAACTAAGATTCATGCAATCTATGCAAATATGTTAAAAACTGTCCTTACCTTAAATAGATTCAAAGATATTCCGGACGGACATGAGAATGGATCCAAGGTTAGCAAACAAACCCTAGAACAACATCATACGATCATTAAGAAGTAGTCCTAAAAGAATAAGCATCAAACGAATTGAAATGGATGAAGAAATCCCATTCTGTCATTGTGGGTTGATTGGTCCAATCGACCAGGCAATCTGCCCCAGTGAACAGTACGAGTAAAAAAAAATAGATTTTTGGTCCGAAACCTATTCTACACTATCCAGAATGCTACGAAACTTGGAGGGAATATCTAACACAGTATTCTAAGACTATCTAGCACATGTTAGACATCAAACGGGGGTAAAAACCAATACTTACTAATTTAGAATCATACTTTCTAATTTGGTAGAAAACATAATTTTCATTGAAAATATGCTATGAATGAAAGAGATAAACTAGAGATGATGAGTTCTCATTCTAGTATATGAATACAGTAAATCAAGTATATGAATAATCATGGAGAAGCATATATAATGCTAGAAGAAATCAAAATAAGAATATGATCATAGTTTTAAGAAGAAATCATAAGAATCATGTTGAGAATGAATATGAAGATCATAGCATAGAGAATGAAAAAAGATTGTAGAAAATATGATTGCAAAGATGCAACATCTTCTTCATAATCTCAGTTCAGAGAAGAGAATGATCATAGTAAGAATGAATCAATAACATAATAGATTGAATACTAACCTTTGATTGAAGAACAAGAGAGAGAACTTGCAATTTTGCAAGGTTTGATCTTCTTCAACACTCTTGGAGGCTTGAAGAGGAGTTCCTTTCATTCTCTAAGTGTTTTGGAGGCTAGGGATACTAAAAATACAAAGTACTATTGTATATATAGCAACATAGACCTAAACAGAAGATTTTGCTCGAATTCTGTCTGCTTGGGTCGATTGGCTTGGTAGATTGACCCAGTCGCCCCAGGCTCTACCCAGCCAATTGACCCAAGCAATCGATTCAGGTTGTCAGCAAAGCCTGAATCAAGGATTTGAGGGCCTTTCTCTTATCGGAATCAAACGAAACTTTAAACACATAAACTATAACTTACCTAGCATTGGAAAATGGCTTCAAATCATATCTAACCAAGCTCTGAGGTCATCAACCAATCTTCTCTTCATCAAGGTGTAGTCTCTTTTCCAAATCCAACTAGGTCTTCAAGTATGGGGCATCATTGTCAATCTCCATAGGTTTGGAGTCGAACACCATGTCTTCTACTGATATGGCCCATAGTTGACTTTCACTTCTACTTCGGGTCTTCAGACCTACAAACAATAGAGTATTCGGGATAAGGTTAGGGCCGGGTTTCACACCGATGACTGTCGGAGTTTCAAGTCAAAAATTGAGAAATTAATCCAAGATGGAAAGCTTGGTCTGTATGTAAGGGGGACAGGAAAATCCCAAGAAAGATCCTCCAGAGCCCAAGAAAAGAGCCCAGGAGAAGCAACCAAAAAGGCTGACAAAGAGAAAGAAAAGGAGGACCGGGAAGTACCTGATCATGGGTGGGCTGACTATGGAGTCAATCAAAAAGGCAAAACAGAAAGCCCGATTTGTGGGAGAAGTACATCTGCCCAAAAAGAGAAAAATTCTGCATGTCTTGAACCTATAACGTTCACAGATGATGACTTGAACGGGATAGTAGCACCTCACGATGATGCTATCATCATCAAAGTCAAGATAGCCAGTCAGGAAGTACACCAAGTCTTGGTAGACACGAGCTCCTCAGTTGACTTGCTATCATATGAAGTTTGGTACGGAATCAACACTAAGTAGACTTGGAAGAGAAATTTGATGTCTTAAGGACTTATCAGATGCGCTTGAACCCCAAGAAATGTGTGTTCGGAGTTTCATCGGGGAAGTTTCTTAGATTCATGGTCTCTCAAAGGGGGATCAAGGCAAATCCCGAGAAGATCCGTGCCTTGATTGACATGCAACCCCCTAGAACCATAAAGGAAATCCAATGCTTGACCGGAAGAGTGGCAGTGCTAAATCAGTTCATATCCTAAGCGGGGGAAAAATGTAATTCTTTCGTCAAAGCATTGAAGGCCACACCAAGCTTGGGAGAAGTCTTGTGGATAGACGAATGCCAGAAAGAATTTGAGGAGCTCAAAAAGTCACTTGGGACAACCCTCGTCTTAGCACAACCTATTATCGGGAGAATCTAATAGTTGACCTCGATGTTTCATCGAATGTGGTAAGTGTTGTCCTAGTAAAAGGAGAGACAACACAAAATCTAGTCTATTACGTCAGCCATGTGCTAGTCGATGCGGAAACAAGGTACCTGGATATTGACAAACAAGCCTTGGCTCTGTTAATAGCCTCACACAAATTAAGGCCCTATTTCTAGGCACATTCAATTATTGTCTCGACCAACTTCCTGATAAAAAAGATCATGCACAGACAAGACGTAGCCAAGAGAATGGTCGGATGGGCAGTCAAGCTTAGCAAATACCAGATTGAGTTTAAACCAAGAACATAAATCAAAGCCCAAGTTTTGACCGACTTTATGAGTGGAAAATAGCATAACACGAGGTGAAAACTCAAATTCAACACCACCTGATGAGGCCAACTTATAAATATTGCATGTGGATGGCTTGAGCAGCATCTTAGAATTGGGAGCAGGGCTAACGTTTAAAAGCCCAGGAGATTTTACAGTTAGCTACGCGCTAAGGTTCAAATTCGCAGCCTCTAACAATGAGGCCAAATATGAAGCCGTGCTTGCTGGCTTAGGAGTTGCCCGAGCTCTACGAGCAAGGGAGCTAGAAATCCAAAGTGTTTCCCAGCTAGTTATAAATCAGATCAGAGGAGAATATAATGCAAAAGATGAAAGAATGGCGAAATACTTGGCAAAGGTCGAGCAACTCCAAACATTTTATGATCGGGTAATTTTCCAACAAATACCCAAAAAAGAAAACAAGAGAGTAGATGAACTCTGTCTGTCACATCCACCCAGCCGGTACCCCATTTGGAATACCCGGGATGTGATCCACAGTCCAAGGATCAATGATCTAAGGTCCATGCCTCCCACATACACTGTCACATCCACCCAGCCGGTACCCTATCTGGCATACCCGGGATGTGATCCACAGCCCCGAAGATCCATAGTTCAGGGACCACATAATCCACATCAACGATAATACAATCATGAACAGATAATAATCATAAACTAACAATGAATGATCATGGAATTCAAAAATAAGGTGTCAGACATAATCAGAGTGCGGAAATAAATATCAAATCAGATAACTTAAGAAGGCAGTGGGCGGAATCCACTCCTTCACCAAACGGAAGTGAGGTCAAAATTTAGTTAAGTACAAGTCTCAAGTTATGAAGGTAAGTTAAAGTTATTACAATTCTTCCAAGTTTAACTGTCACAAAAAGAAGTGGTAACTACTCATAAGTCTCCTCCACAATGGATATGTCCTCCTCAAAGGTGAGGACCATGGAGATCCAACATGACTGCTCCCATACAACTCCAGGGCTAACCCTGGTACGCCGGGTGATCTTCTTCGGTATGGTCACCGAAGTCTTCAGTGTAGCTAGCCTCCGGATAGTAGTATGAGGGTGCCATCAGAGTAATCACCTGTAGAATAGCCTAACAAAATATTGCAACAGAAGAGGAATGAGTTCAAAAGAACTTAGCAAGGAAGTTATCCCACCACACATAAACCACAAGATAATCATAAAATGATGCAGATGATGTGAGGCATATAATACAATATGACTTTATTCTAAGTATGCTGGTCATCTATGGTATACATGCTTTAAGTCATAGCACCATACTTCTTTAGGTAGTCTCAGTCACTCATCACCGGGAGGAATTGGGTCCTGCATCCCTCTCGGACAAATCCATGGTTGGGGGTTTCGGTCACCGCTCTCTCACATCACCGTTTGGTCTAAGTATTGGCGCATGTCAGGGTATAGCCTAGCCCAATGCAAGTCATCTACTTAATCATATCATGCCAGTTCCAGATACTTCCATTCCTCCCCTCTCGGGATCCTTTCCGGTATCCTTCACACTAGAGTCACGGATATTACTCACCGGACTCATCAACCCTACTGGTCATCCACAAATGGTAAACGGGAAGCTCTCACGTCCCTCTCACGGATCATTTCACCGGTCTTGAGTGCCCGTGAGCCCAAGTCTAGCCATTTGTAACCCTACCAATAAATGGCCCCTTTCGGGTAACCGTAATGCAATTTATGTCCTCTCACGGAGTGGATACCGGTCTTGAGCGCCCACAAATCCACACTACTACCACGGGTTGTTCGGTCTCAATGCCCTTCCGAATCGGGTCTGATATGATAGGGACATCCTAGCCATACATCTAGACAAATCCTATGCATGTCATTCAATAACCCGGGAAAGCGTCAATGGACACCTTCGGAGAACATCCCATACTATTCCCTCCGATGTCCAAGGACATAAGCACCAGTAGGGTACCCCTCAATCCCAAGTTATACTTAAGCAATCACATGCCCAAGTTCATCATATCAGTTCACAAGATACAACGTCATAATAAACATTCGATTCATGACATTGACATAAGTCATCATATATTGAAATTGATAAACATGATACAACATTGAAGTAATATAATGTAAACACAAAGCTACTGTTAAAAGACATATGTAGCAAGTCTAACATGATAAGAATATGAAATAGAAACTATATTTACTAGGTTAGGAATACCAAGTCAAGATTTCCATATCCTAGGTAATTACATCGATAACTATCCTTACCTTGAATCGGAGAAGAGAATGGTCCAAGATCACAAGCAGTGGCCCAAATAGTCTTAAAGTCCTAAACAAGCATATATGAAAGGTTAGAGAAGAAATCAAAACAATCGGAGATCAAACGAATCAGAACTGGGCAAAAGTTGCTGATAGCAACTCTATTGGTTGATACATTTGGTCGATAGTATCGACCAATAGTATCGACCAAATCAATTCCAGGACAGCAAGCTGGCTTTTCGGATTCTTGCCCAGATTTGGTCTTCCTGGTCTCGGATTGACATGAAACTTGGAGGATAGTCTAAGCACAACATGGGGACACTAATTATCAAGAAACTTTCATAATCCAATGGTCCATTTGGAAATCCCCAAATTGACATATTAAGGTTAAGAGTTGTAGATCATAGCATTG
Organism: Hakea prostrata; assembly: GCF_041222555.1. Lineage (NCBI taxonomy): Eukaryota > Viridiplantae > Streptophyta > Magnoliopsida > Proteales > Proteaceae > Hakea > Hakea prostrata. The sequence continues at coordinate 38,654,882 of NC_142601.1, read as the reverse complement.
GCTATAACTCAATGCAAATTAGGGGAAAACATGGGGGATTAGGTAGGGAATCGTTTAGAAGTAACATGGAGCACATATGCAAGGTATAGATTAAGTAAATCACGAGCTTCATCTTAGTTTTGGTAAATAAAGCAAGTTGGCAAGCAATAAATCATGGAAATGTGTAGTCAATGATCATGAGGTGAATCAATCATAGTCATATCGGTGAAAACATCATTGTATGGGGTTTAGAAGGTTCATGGCAAGGTGTATGCAAGGTTGCAGCACCTTGACCATGGTCCCAACAGTAAAATAGAGAAAAGATGAGTGAGAAAGTGATTAGGAGAGAGAGTCATACCTTTAAAGTGGAACAAGAAGGTAGGAATAAGTGGTTGGCAATGATTGATGAAGAAGATGCTTCACCACTACCAAGGAGGAGTTCTTGGGAGGCTCTCTCACGTTCCCAGATGTTAAAGACGCGAGAATAGGGCTCCAGTCTCGAGGAATAAATAAATAGAAAAGAATATTCTAAGAATCTTTAAATCTGGGCTCAACAGACTTGTTGGTCGATACCTTTGGTCGATGGTATCGACCAATAGTATCGACCAAAACAAACTCGCAGAATTTTTACAGAATAGTTCAGCAACTTTAGGTGCGGACTTGGAGGGCTATACAAGGTCAAATTGCATGGGGTTTTCTCCTACAGTTCACTCAAGAGGTCTAGTTTTAGGGAGTACCTTCGGATTATGCACAGGAGTCCGTTTGCTATTTCAACTGTCTCGCTCTTCATCAGTGCGCAGATTCTAACTTAACACTGGTAATGTGCTCAAGGAAGGAGCAGCATCATCAATGTCCATAAACTGGAATCCCGACATTACGTCATCAACCAGTAGGGCCCATAAGTCCCTCCTACCACCACTTCGGGTCTTTGGACCTACAAACATAACAATGACCGGGTCGGGTCAAGGTTAGGTAAAAGCTGGATTTTACATTCTTCCCCCTTAAAAGAATTTCGTCCTCGAAATTGAAAGCGTACCTGTGCTCCCAAAAAGATGAGGAAACTTCTCCTTCATTTCTTCTTCCTTTTCCCATGAAGCCTCTTCCGGGGTATGGTTCTTCCACCGAATCTTCACCAAAGGAATGGTGCGATTCCTTGTTGCTTGTCCTTTTTATCTAGGATTTCAGCTGGTCCTTCATCGTAAGAAAGATCAGCACTAAGTCCTTCGGGTGCTTGCTGTAGTATGTGTTATGGGTTCTCTATGTACTTCCGAAGCATCGAAACATGGAACACATTGTGAACTCCAGCAAGAGATGGAGGCAAGGCCAAGCGATAAGCAACAGGTCCAACCCTTTCTAAGATTTCAAAAGGTCCGATGAAGCGGGGGCTAAGCTTTCCTCTCACATTGAATCTCATCACACCTTTCATAGGTGATACCTTAAGGAAAACTTTCTCTCCAATAGGAAACTCCAGATCGGTCCTTCCTCTTGTCGGCATAGGATTTCTGTCTTTGACCGAGCAGACTTAATCCTCTCTCTAATCATGTCGACCATAGCACTTGTAGCTTCAATCATTTCTGGGCCTAAGACTTTTCTTTCACCTATCTCAGTCCAATACAAAGGCGTTCTACAAGTGTTACCGTACAAAGCTTTAAAAGGAGCCATGCCTATTGTTGATTGATAACTGTTGTTATAGGCAAACTCCACTAAAGCTAAGTGTTCATCCCAATTTCCACCCATGTCTACCACACAAGATCTAAGCATATCTTCTAAAATTTGAATCGTCCGCTCAGATTGTCCATCGACCGGGGATGATGAGCTGTACTCGAGTTTAATTGGGTTCCCTGGGGCTTTCTCGCAATCCATTCCAAAACCTTGAGGTGAACCTAGGATCACGGTCGGACACAATACTCACCGGCACACCGTGTAGACGAACCACGTTGTCCACATAGAGTCTAGCTAGCTTGTCCAAAGTGTAGGTGATCTTCATAGGTATGAAATGGGCTGATTTAGTCAATCTATCTACAACCACCCACACAGTGTCATTTCCTTTACTTGTCCGCGGCAAGCTAGTCACAAAGTCCATGGATATATCTTCCCACTTCCAACTAGGAACGGGAAGGGGCTGAAGTAATCCGGACGGAGGTTGGCGAACGGCTTTAACACGCTGACAAGTCTCGCACTTGGCAACAAAGTCTTCCACATCCGCCTTCAAGCTATTCCACCAAAAATGTTCCCTTAAGTCTTTATACATTTTGGTACCCCCAGGGTGTATTGTAAAGATCGACTGGTGTGCTTCTTTCAATATTTCCTTCTTGATTTCATCAACAGCAGGCACACAGAGTCTACCTCTAAACAATAAGGCACCATCTAAAGATGTACTAAAAGCGTGGTCCATCTCTCGAATTCGTGGCAACCTTCTCAATCTTCTCTCTCAGTTCAGGGTCAGAACTTTGCAAAGCGACGATCCGGTCTCTAAGGGTGGATCTTGCCGTCATGGCAAAAAGAATACAATCCGAACCCTCAGGCACCACTTCTAAGCCAAACCTTTCCATTGACAGCAATAAAGGTCGACTCAAAGCACACAAATTCAAATCCTTCTTCTGACTCTTCCTACTAAGAGCATCCGCAACTACATTTGCTTTACCTGGGTGATATTGGATGTCACAATCATAGTCGAAACCAACTCCAGCCATCTTCTTTGTCTCATATTCAGCTCTTTCGGGTGAAGAAGTATTTCAAACTCTTATGATCTGTGAAGATAGCGATCTTCTCACCGTACAGGTAATGTCTCCAAATCTTTAAAGCAAAAACAACGGTGGCAAGCTCTAAGTCGTGAGTGGGATAGTTCCGCTCATAGTCTTTCAATTGCCGAGAAGCATAAGCCACAACTTTTCCGTGTTGCATCGACACACAACCCAATCCGATCATGGAAGCATCGGTGTAGACTGTCAACCCACCGGAACTATCAGGTATAGTCAAAACCGGGGCACTTGTCAATCTAACCTTCAGCTCTTCAAAATTCCTCTCGCAAGACTCGGTCCAAACGAACTTCTCTTCCTTTCTAGTTAGCTTAGTCATAGGGGCAGCCAACCTAGAAAAATTCTCGATAAATCTCCGATAGTATCCTGCCAATCCAAGGAAACTTCTTATCTCGATCCACGATCTTCGGTCTTTCCCAATCGGTAACGGTTTGCACTTTTTCCAGGTCGACACGAATACCTTCGGCTGAAACAACATGGCCAAGAAACACTACCCTTGAGAGCCAAAAGTCACACTTGCTAAACTTAGCATAGAGTTTCTTTTCTCTCAACCTTTGCAAAGTGAAGTTCAGATGTTCCGCATGCTCTTCTTCATCCTTCGAGTAAATCAAGATGTCATCAATGAATACGATCACAAACTTATCGAGCACATCATGAAATACCCGGTTCATGAGGTCCATGAACACGGCAGGGGCATTTGTTAAGCCAAAAGGCATAACTTTGAATTCATAGTGTCCATACCTTGTTCGGAATGCCGTCTTGAAGATATCACTTGACTTCACTTTCAACTGGTGATACCCTGATCTTAAGTCAATCTTCGAGAAAACAGACGCACCCTTCAACTGGTCAAACAGGTCGTCAATCCGAGGCAACGGGTATCTGTTCTTGATCGTTAACTTGTTCAATTCTCTGTAGTCAATGCATAGGCGCATACTACCATCTTTCTTCTTAACGAACAAGACCGGAGCTCCCCAGGGTGACACACTTGGCTGCACAAAACCTCTATCCAGGAGTTCATTCAGTTGAGCTTGCAACTCCTCTAGCTCGGTAGGCGCCATCCTGTAAGGAGCTTTAGACACCGGAGACGCCCCAGGAGTTAAGTCTATGGAAAACTCAACCTCTCTATCAGGGGGCAGTCCTGATAATTCGTCTGGAAACACATCCTCGAAGTTACAAGCTACACTGATATTTTCAGGTCTCTTCTTTTCCTTAACCTTGCTTCCAGATGAAACATCTTCCACTAGGGAGTGGACTTGCATTAAAGCGGTCAAAGTCTTCTTGCTCACTCTTCCCTTCCTTCCTTGGAACTCCAAAACTGAATTCCCCTCCAATCGGAATTGGATCTTCTTTGAAGAGCACAAGATCACAGCATTGTAGGATGTCAACCAATCAATTCCCAAGATCACGTCGAAATCTCTCATATCGAACAACACCAACCTTGCCTTCAAGTTCAAACCACAAACACAAACAGGACATTCCTCTAACACTTTATCTAGTTTAACAGCAGACCCAACAGGGGTATAAATTGATAAATAACTAGACAAACATTTGGGTGTTAGGTTAGTCTTCACAGCAAAAGTAGATGAAATGAATGAATGAGATGCACCCGTATCAAACAATACAAATGCTGGTAAAGAAGCTACTAACAATGTACCTGTAACAACATCATGACAAGCTTCTTGGTCAGTACCAGATATACTGAAGACTCTGCCGGCAGGAGGGGTAGGGACACTCTTCTGAACAGGAGCACCGGGCTGAACAGACTTCTTGGAGCAGAGGCGGGCAAAATGGCCGGGCTGTTTGCAAAAGAAGCAAACATTATCCTTCGGTCCAACAGAGGTAGCTGCCACTGGAGGTCTCTGAAATGCAGGCCTGGGGTGTACCATTCTAGGTAGAGAAGGCTGAACAATTCCTGCAGGTCGGGTCCCACTAGTCGGCCATACTGGCCTGCATGAGCAGCTCTGGGACTCGGCCCAACACTCCGGGGCTGATAGGTGGGAGTGGGGTACGGTGCAGGCTTCACAAAACGTCGGTCAGTACGATCAACAAATCCAGAAGATTTGGATTGCCAAGGTTTCTGTGCTCGCACATTCTCCTTCTTAGTTTCCTCAATTTTCTTTGCATTCTCCACGGCCTGAGCATAGTCTCCAAGAGGTAAGGCAGTGAGGTGGACTTTGATCGAAGGTCGCAGTCCTTTGAAAAATTTCTTCGCCTTGGCAACATCGGAACTCAAAGAATCAGGGGCAAAGAAAAAGAGTTCTTCAAACTTCTGCTGGTATTCCAGCATAGAAAGGGCACCTTGTACCAATGCCATGAATTCTGCCTCTTTGGCATCCTTCACCGACTCAGGGAAATAGTTCCTACAAAATGCTTCCTTGAACAACTCCCAAGTAACCACACCATCATGAAGGTTCTCGAGAATAGGCCTGGTGGAGGTCCACCATGCATCAGCTTCATGTTGGAGCTTCTGTTCTGCAAACAACACCTTCTGATTATCTGAACACTGTAGGTGTCTAAATGCCTTTTCCAATTCTCTCAACCATCTATTAGGAAAGAGGGTGTCCTTGGTCATTCCGGTAAAAGATGGCACTTGGAGTTTAAGAAAACTTTCCATCAGCTTGGTATGCGGGATCTCAGTGGACCTCTCCACATACGGAGCTGCACGGCTAGGGTTTCTTGAACCACTTGCTCGGTTCTCTTCTCGCATAGCCAAAAATCCGGTCATCATTTGATTGAACTGCGCGCTTGTTGCTGCATCATGTTGGTCATAATGCTAGCAATGTCTCTGAAGCTTCCGATTTCAGGAGCATCGGGAACTCCATTAGGGGCGGGGTGCTCTCCTTGTCTTTGCTGGTCCGGGGTCCCAGCAGGTACATCTTCAACTCCGGAATTATCAGAACCAATCAAACGATTCCTCAAAAGCACCATTCTGCAAACATCGGAAATTTACAACATCGAAATTCAACTTGTCAAAATCACTTAATCAAAAGAAAGGAATGCCCAAATCATGCTTAAAATCATCAACATAGCAAGATTATAGTCCAACATTGACAAGAAACAAATCACAAATCAGATTTCCACAAAAGCCCAAAAGCAGAAAATTTTCCCTATTGGTCGATACATTTGGTCGATGGCATCAACCAATAGTATCGACCAAAAAGCATTCTGCGCGAAAAACAGAATAAATGGCCCACTCGTTTCATTTCCAAAACATTTCCATTTCAAACTTGGCTCTGGGGAAAACTTCTCCTTAAGGTCTCTAAGGGTTTTAGGGGTGATTTGAGACTTCCAACACTCTTGCAAGCTTGCATTGATCAACAACACAAGTAAGTCTCATTCTCTTCTTCTCTCTTCTTGCGTTTTCATTTACCAAGATATGATTTTTCTTCAAAACTGCAAAATGGTTGATGCTAATGGTTAGAATCATGTCTAGGGACGTTTAGAAACATGCTCCCACCATTTTACAAGCCAAACTAAGCATGAAACACAAGATTTCACATCTTAGGATTCAAAAATCACTATTCATCTCAATGTTTCCAACTTTACAAATACTTGCCTCATTTTTAAACCAAAATGAATTTTGACATGAAACCAAGTCCCACATGACTAAATTACCATGGGGAAGGTGTTCCCACATTCGGTTTGCCGAAATTCCAACTTTTGAAAAATCTCAAACATAGCCCAAAGAGGGATTTCTTCCTTTACCTTCTTGCTGAATTTTCACTTCTACATGGCCAAGATGTTAGATTTTCACCAAACGAAACATCCCAGCATGTTTATCCAAGTCTTATACATATGCTAGTATGTTCGAATCGCATTTTCGCAACAATTTCAAATTTTCGAAAAAAATTACAAAAATGCCCTTCATCTAACAAATGAACAAGGGAATTAATCAAAATGAAATTTCTTTCTTGTCTCCGCAGTTCATCATGCCCGAGAGGAGGACGGAGGGCTGACAGAGGTATAGGACATGCTCCACGGCAGGAGGTGACCGATGAGGACCTCTTCATATTACCTCAGGCAGAGTTCCTGTTCGAGCACTACTTCTATGACATACCGATCGAGTACGGGCGGTTGGTAGTCTTAGATGAGCTAGAGACCTTTCGCATACGGGAGAGGTTAGAGGCGATGGGATGGTCATCTTTGTACACCACGCCATATTCAGTCTACCCGGAGCTTGTCAGGTACTTTTATAGTAACCTGACCTACCGATTCGAGGATGACCCGCGAGATGGTCCTCGGATTGTCATCTGCTCCGTGGTCAGAGGCGTTGAGATCACATTCACTACCAGCGAGTTGGCTGGGATCTTGGGAGTGCCGTCTGTACCAGACTTTCGCTTGTGGATTCCTCCTCGCACTGACATTCTGGAGGGTCTCATCCCATACGAGACACACGAGATATGCAAGACTCTGTGGGACGACGAGAACTGCTTCATGCCCAGGAGTGGCACTTCTATGATACCATCTGCCCGAGTCATCGCTCGCTTTGTCGGGCGAAACATTATTCCGAAGGCAGGGCATCACAGTAGGGTGACGATTATGGAGGCACTAGTCATCTATTGCATTTACACTGGCGTGCAGATAGACTTGGCTCACATCATGCAGCATATCATGATAGACCGAGTTGAGTCTCCCGGGGTCAGGAACTTAGCTTTCGGCCGGGTCTTGACACGCATTTTCCAGTACTTCCAGGTGGATTTAGAGGACACACTGACGATTCCTGATATAGAGATAGGTGAGGACCTCTGTGCATGATCGGTCAAGAAAATGGGGCTTGGTAACGCGGTTGGATCAGACAATGAGGCCGGCATCGATGGGGATGCCGAGGATGACGATGTAGATGAACATGGAGACGATGATGATCAGGGTGATGCTCCAGTTCAGGATGATGATCAGGGGCATCAGGAGATTCCCGCTCCACGATTCTCCGAGGATGGAGGTCCATCTCACCAGACTTCTGAGGCTCCAGGTGTGACTTCTCATCAGTCTCCGATTTATTCCATACTTGAGAGGATCGAGGCTCGACAGATGAGGATGGAGACATACATGCACACTTTAGGTGAGAGGTTTACACGGCTCGAGGATGAGTTCAGATCGAGGAGGGATCAGACAGATCGTCGGAGTAGATCACCTAGATAGATAGCATTAGGGGTTTTCCTTTTTATGTTTCCCAGATGTACTTTCTTCCAGACTTGTAAAAATTTTATTATGTGATTAATGAAATCAGGTTGTTTTGCTTATATTATTGTATCTTATTCCATAATCAGTTAAGTTTCATTTATTTAGTTACTAATCTCGGTTATCTATTATTCAGCTCTAAGAATAGTTGAGTTACCCTTTTTGATCGGTAACTCGGAATGTTCCATCATCGCTTCCGTGGTTAGGGTCTTACTGAACCTGGGGCTCTGATACCACTCTGTCACATCCACCCAGCCGGTACCCTATCTGGCATACCCGGGATGTGATCCACAGCCCCGAAGATCCATAGTTCAGGGACCACATAATCCACATCAACGATAATACAATCATGAACAGATAATAATCATAAACTAACAATGAATGATCATGGAATTCAAAAATAAGGTGTCAGACATAATCAGAGTGCGGAAATAAATATCAAATCAGATAACTTAAGAAGGCAGAGGGCGGAATCCACTCCTTCACCAAACGGAAGTGAGGTCAAAATTTAGTTAAGTACAAGTCTCAAGTTATGAAGGTAAGTTAAAGTTATTACAATTCTTCTAAGTTTAACTGTCACAAAAAGAAGTGGTAACTAATCATAAGTCTCCTCCACAATGGATATGTCCTCCTCAAAGGTGAGGACCATGGAGATCCAACATGACTGCTCCCATACAACTCCAGGGCTAACCCTGGTACGCCGGGTGATCTTCTTCGGTATGGTCACCGAAGTCTTCAGTGTAGCTAGCCTCCGGATAGTAGTATGAGGTATCCGGGTCCGCCTCAGGGAGGGTGCCATCAGAGTAATCACCTGTAGAATAGCCTAACAAAATATTGCAACAGAAGAGGAATGAGTTCAAAAGAACTCAGCAAGGAAGTTATCCCACCACACATAAACCACAAGATAATCATAAAATGATGCAGATGATATGAGGCATATAATGCAATATGACTTTATTCTAAGTATGCTGGTCATCTATGGTAGACATGCTTTAAGTCATAGCACCATACTTCTTTAGGTAGTCTCAGTCACTCATCACCGGGGGGAATTGGGTCCTGCATCCCTCTCGGACAAATCCATGGTTGGGGGTTTCGGTCACCGCTCTCTCACATCACCGTTTGGTCTAAGTATTGGCGCATGTCAGGGTATAGCCTAGCCCAATGCAAGTCATCTACTTAATCATATCATGCCAGTTCCAGATACTTCCATTCCTCCCCTCTCGGGATCCTTTCCGGTATCCTTCACACTAGAGTCACGGATATTACTCACCGGACTCATCAACCCTACTGGTCATCCACAAATGGTAAACGGGAAGCTCTCACGTCCCTCTCACGGATCATTTCACCGGTCTTGAGTGCCCGTGAGCCCAAGTCTAGCCATTTGTAACCCTACCAATAAATGGCCCCTTTCGGGTAACCGTAATGCAATTTATGTCCTCTCACGGAGTGGATACCGGTCTTGAGCGCCCACAAATCCACACTACTACCACGGGTTGTTCGGTCTCAATGCCCTTCCGAATCGGGTCTGATATGATAGGGACATCCTAGCCATACATCTAGACAAATCCTATGCATGTCATTCAATAACCCGGGAAAGCGTCAATGGACACCTTCGGAGAACATCCCATACTATTCCCTCCGATGTCCAAGGACAGAAGCACCAGTAGGGTACCCCTCAATCCCAAGTTATACTTAAGCAATCACATGCCCAAGTTCATCATATCAGTTCACAAGATACAACGTCATAATAAACATTCGATTCATGACATTGACATAAGTCATCATATATTGAAATTGATAAACATGATACAACATTGAAGTAATATAATGTAAACACAAAGCTAGTGTTAAAAGACATATGTAGCAAGTCTAACATGATAAGAATATGAAATAGAAACTATATTTACTAGGTTAGGAATACGAAGTCAAGATTTCCATATCCTAGGTAATTACATCGATAACTATCCTTACCTTGAATCGGAGAAGAGAATGGTCCAAGATCACAAGCGATGGCCCAAATAGTCTTAAAGTCCTAAACAAGCATATATGAAAGGTTAGAGAAGAAATCAAAACAATCGGAGATCAAACGAATTAGAACTGGGCAAAAGTTGCTGATAGCAACTCTATTGGTCGATACATTTGGTCGATAGTATCGACCAATAGTATCGACCAAATCAATTCCAGGACAGCAAGCTGGCTTTTCGGATTCTTGCCCGGATTTGGTCTTCCTGGTCTCGGATTGACATGAAACTTGGAGGATAGTCTAAGCACAACATGGGGACACTAATTATCAAGAAACTTTCATAATCCAATGGTCCATTTGGAAATCCCCAAATTGACATATTAAGGTTAAGAGTTGTAGATCATAGCATTGGCTATAACTCAATGCAAATTAGGGGAAAACATGGGGGATTAGGTAGGGAATCGTTTAGAAGTAACATGGAGCACATATGCAAGGTATAGATTAAGTAAATCACGAGCTTCATCTTAGTTTTGGTAAATAAAGCAAGTTGGCAAGCAATAAATCATGGAAATGTGTAGTCAATGATCATGAGGTGAATCAATCATAGTCATATCGGTGAAAACATCATTGTATGGGGTTTAGAAGGTTCATGGCAAGGTGTATGCAAGGTTGCAGCACCTTGACCATGGTCCCAACAGTAAAATAGAGAAAAGATGAGTGAGAAAGTGATTAGGAGAGAGAGTCATACCTTTAAAGTGGAACAAGAAGGTAGGAATAAGTGGTTGGCAATGATTGATGAAGAAGATGCTTCACCACTACCAAGGAGGAGTTCTTGGGAGGCTCTCTCACGTTCCCAGGATGTTAAAGACGCGAGAATAGGGCTCCAGTCTCGAGGAATAAATAAATAGAAAAGAATATTCTAAGAATCTTTAAATCTGGGCTCAGCAGAGTTGTTGGTCGATACCTTTGGTCGATGGTATCGACCAATAGTATCGACCAAAACAAACTCTGCAGAATTTTTACAGAATAGTTCAGCAACTTTAGGTGCGGACTTGGAGGGCTATACAAGGTCAAATTGCATGGGGTTTTCTCCTACAGTTCACTCAAGAGGTCTAGTTTCAGGGAGTACCTTCGGATTATGCACAGGAGTCCGTTTGCTATTTCAACTGTCTCGCTCTTCATCAGTGCGCAGATTCTAACTTAACACTGGTAATGTGCTCAAGGAAGGAGCAGCATCATCAATGTCCATAAACTGGAATCCCGACATTACGTCATCAACCAGTAGGGCCCATAAGTCCCTCCTACCACCACTTCGGGTCTTTGGACCTACAAACATAACAATGACCGGGTCGGGTCAAGGTTAGGTAAAAGCTGGATTTTACATACATGGTAACACAATCATGAACAGTAATAATCAATGGTAAAAACAGTTAATACTAAGTATCATGAATAAGATAAGATTAATTAAATCAGAGTGCGGAATATAGATAATAATAGAGTGTGATCAAAATCATAAAGGGTGAGAAGATGTGGTAGCCACCCTCTCAGAGCAGCGGAAAAGAAGTAAATCAAGTTAGTTACATATCCAAGTGTCACCAGAATAATCAAAAAACAAGTTAATTACAAGATCCAAGGTTCCACAAATACACCAGGGGAATGGGGCACTATGCCAGGGTTTCTTCTATACTAATGGTAGTCTCCTCAACAGTACGGATGAAGTAAACCCAACGTTGCCGCTCCCACACAACTGTGGGGCTAACCCTGGTGCGGATAGTAATCCTCCTCGGCTCCAATATACGGATCCTCACCGACGCCACTACCCAGAGGGTAGTATGTGGAATCATAGTCCGCCTCATAGGAGGTGCCATCATAATCTTCGGTACCTGGAATGTAATCTAAAACATTTGCACAAAAAGGAATGAGTTCGAAGAACTCAGCAAGGAAGTTATTCCATAATTAGAAATCATACACATTCAGAACATATAATAATGCAATGCGATATGGAACATATGATGCAGATATGAGCCTTACTCTATGAATGCAAGTCTCTAGGGTAGACCTGCTTTAAGTCATAGCACCGTACTTCTCTGGGTCGTCAGTCACTCTCCCATTTCCATATCTTGGGAATGCCCGGGGATGATCGGTAAAGTCATCAAAAAGCCATGGTAAGGGGATCGGTCACCACTCTCTCACATCACCATTTGGTCAAGTACTGGTGCATGTCATAGTAAAGCCTAGCCCAATGCAAGTCATCTACTCAGTCGGTCAAGTCAGATTCAGATACGTCCATTCCTCGCCCCCGGCGATCCTTTCCGGTATCCTTCACACTAGAGTCAGCGAAATCCCAGATTTTGGACTCATCAACCCTATTGGTCATCCACATATAGTAAACGGGAAGCTCTCACGTCCTCTCACGGATTGGTTACCGGTCTTGAGCGCCAGTGAGCCCAAGTCTATCCATATGCAACTCTACCAATAAATGGCCCCTTTCAGGTATCCGTAGCATGGTTTATGTCCCCTACCGGATTGGCTACCGGCCTAGAGCGCCCATCCAACCATACACTACCACGGGTTGTTCGGTCTCAATGCCCTTCCGATTCGGGTCTGACAAGACAAGGATGAACCTAGCCACACAACTAGACAATCCTATGTATGTCATCCAATAACTCGGGAGAATGTCGATAGGCACCATTGGAGAACATCCCATACTATTCCCTCCGATGCCCAAGGACAGAAGTGTCAGTAGGACACCCCCCAAATCCCAAGTCATATGTAAGCAATCACACATCCAATCTCATCATTTCTCATCCATCCAATGCATATTCATAATAGTAATCAATTCATGATATTGAAACGAATCATTATAAACATAAGCAAATCAAAATGATAAAGTAACACAACAAGAGTATAAAGATTTAAATGCTACTGTTCTAACACATATGTAACAGTCTCATAATGATTGAAAGGAAATTAAGGGATTTCATTCTTTAAATAAAGCACAGTTCAATATTTGATGACTTATATGTTTATGGATATAACCATCCTTACCTTGGATGAGTTGATGATGAATTGAGAATACCAAGAATAGTCCAATAGAATTGTTAAGGCCCTAAACAAACATCAATAATAAGTTAGAAAAGAAGTCGGGAAGATCGGATGTCATTTGGGTCAAAACTGACCAAGGTTGTTGTCAGCAACAACTTTGGTCGATGGTATCGACCAAAAGGATCGACCAAAATTGTCTTCGGGACAGAATAGTGGATTTTGGGGATTTTGGTCCTAAATGAGTCTTCCGGTGTTCGGATCAATCTGAAACTTGGAGGCATACTTAACAACAGTAGTAGGACACTATAAATCAAGTAATTAACCCAATCCAATGGTCTAATTAAAAAGCCCCAATTTGAGCTATCAAGTTCAAGTGATAAACATCATGGCATGAGTTGGAATTGATTGCATTGATGAGGAATAGCATGCAATAGTTAGAGGAACTAATAGAAATTCGATTGGAATCATATGGCAATGTTAAACATGAACATAATACACTCTATAGCTCAGTTTGATATCAAATGGCATGATGTTAATAGGTAAATCATGGAATACATATGCTAGGCATGAGATAGAAGCATAGCATCAATGAATAGCTAAGGAAATCATGGATTGAACATGAGTAGGCACTTGGAGTGGTGGTTGCAAGGTTGCAGCACCATTCCCAATGTCTCATCAGCAAGGTGACAATAGAAAAGAGTAGAAAATGGTAGGGTAGAGAGTGGAATGAGGAGTCATACCTTAGTGTGGAAGATGAAGACAATAATCAATGATAAACTAAGTGTCTTTGATGAGGTACCCTTCACACTAACCAATGAGCTGCTTTGGGAAGCTCTCCCCACGTTCCCAGGTGAGAAAATGATTGCAAAAGGCCCAAGGCTCGAGGTTATATTAAATAGAAAAGGAATATTCCATGGAATCATTAACTTGGCAGACTGGGATATTTTGGTCGATGGTCCTTGGTTGATGGTATCGACCAAAAGGATCGACCAAAATATTTCTAGCAGAAAACTCAGGTTTAGAACAGAAACTTCAAGTAGGGATTTGAAAGGCTATACAAGGTCAAATTGAATGAGGTTTTCTTCCACAATTCAATCAAGAAGTCTAGTTTCGGGGAATACCTTCGGATTGTGCATAGGAGGTCATTTGGTACATCAACCATATTAATCTTCTCCGATGCGCAGACTTTCACACTGACAATGCGTTTAAGCAAGGGGTATCATTGTCAATGTCCATGGGCTCAGTCTCCGAATCATGATCATCAATCAGAATGGTCCATAAATCTCTTCTTCCACCGCTTCGGGTCTTCGGACCTGAATACAACAGTGGATCCGGGTCAGGGTCAAGGTTAGAATAGGGCTGGATATTACACTGTCGACTCTCCTTAGCCAACTACAAAAGCTTGGATTCATCAGTCTATATAGAAGAGCTAGATTGCCCGAGCACACAAGAAACAGAGATCTTGGAGATTGGGATGGAGACCGACTGGACATCCCCACTGATATCCTATTTGAAAGATGATACACTCCCGACTGATCCAAAAGAGGCCCGAAAGATCATGAACGAGCTAGCTCCATTCACCATCTTAGATGATCAGCTGTACAAAAGATCTTTTTCTTAACCACTCTTGAAATGTGTGGGACCATCTCGGGTAGAATATACAATGGCAGAAGCTCACGAAGGCATATGCGGCGCCCATATGGGCAGGAAGGCACTGGCACAAAAAATCTTAAGGTTGGGAATTTATTGGCCAACCATGCAACAAGACGCCTGGGAATACGTCCGTAAATGCTAACAATGCCAAAAACACGCCGCTATCCCGAAGGGTCCGACAATACCACTCTCCCCAATCTTGTGCCCGACTCTTTTCGCTATGTCGGGAATGGACCTAGTCGGGAAATTGCTGAAAGCTTCAAGGAATCGGGAATACCTTGTCGTAGCTATTGACTACTTCACGAAATGGGTTGAGGCAGAACCTTTAGCCTCCATCACATAAAAACAAATGGAGAAATTTTTTTGAAGGATCGGGATTCAAGACATTTTGCGAAAGATATCACATTGAACACCGATGTTCCTTGGTTGCTTACCCACAAAGCAACAGACAAGTTAAGGTCACAAATAGGACATTGTTGGACGGGATGAAGAAAAGGCTGGAAGAGAGCCGATCAATATGGGTCGAAGAGCTCTCGAGCGTTTTATGGTCATACCGAACCACAACCCGGGCCCCCACAGGAGAAACACCCTTCCGCCTAGCATGCGGGACTGAAGCTTTAGCTTCGGTAGAAGTTTTGGCCGGGTCCATTCGTTACCAAACTTTTGATGAGAAGCACAACGATCAGGGCCTAAGAACAAACTTAGATTTTTTACAAGAAACTTGGGAGAAGGCTCATTTCAAGAACCAGCTGTACCAGAAAAGGGTAGCTCAATATTACAATATCCGAGTTAAAACCCGAAGATATAGATCGGGAGATCTTGAATTACGGAGAACACGGGCTTCAGACCCCAGAAACCAAGGGAAGTTATGCTTGACCTGGGAGGGCCCCTATTTCATTGACAAAGAAACAAAATCTGGAGCATATCGACTGAAGGAGCCAATGACCGAACAATCAATCGACCGTTTGTGGAATTTGACCAACCTAAGAAGGTTCTACCAGTAATTTTTTTGTATCTTTTTCAAACAAATAAAGTTCCTCTTTCTGAGTTTACTTATCGGACCCTTAGCACCTCCCTTGAGGACTATACGGGAATCAACCCAGTCACACTCTTGCCACCTCTTTTAAGGACTTCACACCCTTTGCACCTTTATTAAGGAATAGGACTCTGGAGCAACCTGGTCATACATTTCGTACCTTTCTTAAGGACTACGAACCAGGGAGCCGGATCTAACCCGTCCTCACCCTTAGCATCTCTCTTGAGGACTATATGTACAAATAGGTACAATGACACGAGAGCCAACCCGATCATATTCTTAGCACCTTTCTTGAGGACTATGAACAGTGAGATGGGATCTAACCCGTCCTCACCCTTAGCACCTCCCTTGAGGACTATATGTACAAAAAAGTACAATGACACAGGAGTCAACCCAATCATATTTCTCAGCACCTCTTTTGAGGACTTAAGAACCTTTTCTGAGGACTTCAAAAAAAACACACATCCTTAGTACCTTTATTAAGGACCAAGGCATGGGAATCAACCCGATTGTATTCTTAACCTCTTTTTTATGTCAATTTTCCCGAGTAATACTTGATGATAAAAATAGACAAAAACTACAAAACACTTAGCAAAATTTCATTCATAAGAAGGTTTGGGAATACATTCTTCAAAATACTTGTCACATCCACCCAGCCGGTACCCCATTTGGAATACCCGGGATGTGATCCACAGTCCAAGGATCAATGATCTGAGGTCCATGCCTCCCACATACACGGTAACACAATCATGAACAGTAATAATCAATGGTAAAAATAGTTAATACTAAATATCATGAATAAGATAAGAATAAATAAATCAGAGTGCGGAAGGCAATAACATTAAAGCATAATCATAAGGGTGAGAGAAGGTATGATAACCACTCTCTCAGAACAGCGGAAAAGAAGTGTGATAACGTCAAATACATGTCTAAGTGTCAAAAGATAAACTCAAAGATAAGTTAGTTACAAGACCAATGGTTCCACAAATACACCAGGGGAATGGGGCACTATGCTAGTGTTTCTTCTATACTAATAGTAGTCTCCTCAATAGTACGGATGAAGTAAACCCAGCACTGCTGCTCCCGCACAACTGTGGGGCTAACCCTGGTGCGAATAATAATCCTCCTTGGCTCCAATATACGAATCCTCACCGACGCCACTACCCGGAGGGTAGTATGTGGAATCATAGTCCGCCTCATAGGAGGTGCCATCGTAATCTTTGGTACCTGGAATGTAATCTAAAACATTTGCACAAAAGGAATGAGTTCGAAGAACTCAGCAAGGAAGTTATTCCATAATTAGAAATCATACACATTCAGAACATATAATAATGCAATGTGATATGGAACATATGATGCAGATATGAGCCAAACTCTATGAATGCTGGTCTCTAAGGTAGACATGCTTTAAGTC
The DNA here is from genome assembly GCF_041222555.1 of Hakea prostrata. Lineage (NCBI taxonomy): Eukaryota > Viridiplantae > Streptophyta > Magnoliopsida > Proteales > Proteaceae > Hakea > Hakea prostrata. Next base: position 38,637,855 of record NC_142601.1, on the reverse strand, counting down.
ATAGCACCGTACTTCTCTTGGGAATGCCCGGGGAAGATCGGTAAAGTCATCAAAAACCATGGTAAGGGGAATCGGTCACCGCTCTCTCACATCACCATTTGGTCAAGTACTGGCGCATGTCACAGTAAAGCCTAGCCCAATGCAAGTCATCTACTCGGTCGGTCAAGTCGATTCAGATACGTCCATTCCTCGCCCCGCTGATCCTTTCCGGTATCCTTCACACTAGAGTCAGCGAAATCCCGGATTTCGGACTCATCAACCCTATTGGTCATCCACATATAGTAAACGGGAAGCTCTCACGTCCTCTCACGGATTGGTTACCGGTCTTGAGCGCCCGTGAGCCCAAGTCTATCCATATGCAACTCTACCAATAAATGGCCCCTTTCAGGTATCCGTAGCATGGTTTATGTCCCCTACCGGATTGGCTACCGGCCTAGAGCGCCCATCCAACCATACGCTACCACGGGTTGTTTGGTCTCAATGCCCTTCCGATTCGGGTCTGACACGACAAGGATGAACCTAGCCACACAACTAGACACTCCTATGTATGTCATCCAATAACTCGGGAAAGTGTCGATAGGCACCATCGGAGAATATCCCATACTATTCCCTCCGATGCCCAAGGACCGAAGTGTCAGTAGGACACCCTCCAATCCCAAGTCATACGTAAGCAATCACACATCAGATCTCATCATTTCTCATGCATCCAATGCATATTCATAATAGTACTCAAATCATGATATTGAAACGAATCATTATAAACATAAGCAAATCAAAATGATAGAGTAACACAACAAATGTATAAAGGTTTAAATGTTACTGTTCTAACACATATGTATCAGTATCATAATGATTGAAAGAAATTTAGGGATTTCATTCCTTGAATAAAGCATAGTTCAATATTTGATGACTTATATGTTTAAGGATATAACCATCCTTACCTTGGATGAGTTGATGATGAATTGAGAATACCAAGAATAGTCCAATAAAAGTGTTAAGGCCCTAAACAAACATCAATAATAAGTTAGAAAAGAAGTCGGGAAGATCGGATGTCATTCGAGTCAAAACGACCAAGGTTGCTTTGTCAAGCAACAACTTTGGTCGATGGTTTTGGTCGATGGTATCGACCAAAATGATCGACCAAAATAGTCCTCGGGCAGAATAGTGGATTTTGGGGATTTTGGTCCGAAATGAGTCTTCCGGTGTTCGGATCAATCTGGAACTTGGAGGCATACTTAACAACAGTAGTAGGACACTATAAATCAAGGAATTAACCCAATCCAATGGTCTAATTAAAAAGCCCCAATTTGAGCTATCAAGTTCAAGTGATAAACATCATGGCATGAGTTGGAATTGATTGCATTGATGAGGAATAGCATGCAATAGCTAGAGGAACTAATAGGAATTCGATTGGAATCATATGGCAATGTTAAACATGAACATAATACACTTTATAGCTCAGTTTGATATCAAATGGTATGATGTTAATAGGTAAAACATGGAATACATATGCTAGGCATGAGATATAAGCATTAGCATCAATGAATGGCTAAGAGAATCATGGATTGAGCATGAGTAGGCACTTGGAGTGGTGGTTGCAAGGTTGCAGCACCATTCCAAATGTCCCATCAGCAAGATGACAATAGAAAGGAGTAGAAAATGGTAGGGTAGAGAGTGGAATGAAGAGTCATACCTTAATGTAGAAGATGAAGGCAAGAATCAATGATAAACTAAGTGTCTTTGATGAGATACCCTTCACACTAACCAAGGAGCTGCTTTGGGAAGCTCTCCCCACGTTCCCAGGTGAGAAAAATGATTGCAAATGGCTCAAGGCTCGAGGTCATATTAAATAGAAAAGGAATATTCCATGGAATCATTAACTTGGCAGACTGGGACATTTTGGTCGATGCTTTTGGTCGATGGTATCGACCAAAATGATTTCAGCAGAAAACTCAGGTTTAGAACAGCAACTTCAAGTAGGGATTTGAAAGGCTATACAAAGTCAAATTGAGTGAGGTTTTCTTCCACAATTCAATCAAGAAGTCTAGTTTCGGGGAATACCTTTGGATTGTGCATAGGAGGTCATTTGGTACATCAACCATATTAATCTTCTCCGATGCGCATACTTTCCTTAAACACTGACAATGCATTTAAGCAAGGGGTATCATTGTCAATGTCCATGGGCTCGGTCTCCGAATCAAGATCATCAATCAGAATGGTCCATAAATCTCTTCTTCCACCGCTTCGGATCCTCGGACCTGAATACAACAGTGGATCCGGGTCAGGGTCAAGGTTAGAATAGGGCTGGATATTACAATACTACATTCAATTACGAATACTCGGGATACAAGAAATTACATGGCTTGGGATACAAGAAGTTACAAAGCTCGGATACAGACCATTCTCCTGACTCGGGATATAGACCATTTTTATGTCTTGGGATACAAGTAAGACACTTGACTCAGGATACAAAGAGTTATACAGTTCAAGACAAAAATTCAACAAGATCACACCGGCGAAGTTCGACACTATGTAATTAACATACTGAAGCATCTTCGAACTATTCGCAATTGCCGAGGGCAAGGTTCATGTCCAATCGAAAGGCATGAACTTACCAACGAGCTGAAGGTCGTCTTGGATTGTCACTCGCATCCTTCCCTGAGGAATCTTGATATATCTTCAAGGATGGACTCGGGGTGGATCCCACCTCCATAGATTGCTCAACCTGAAGACCTTCATTTGTCATGTTAGTGTCAACAACGATGTTGCTCGAGGTCCCTCCTATCACATCCACCCAACCGATACCCTATCTAGCATACCCGAGTGTGTGATCCACAGCCCCGAAGATCTAGTATTTGAGGAAATCATCCTCCCATATTTACAATAATATAATCGAGAATAAGATTAAATCAAAGTTAACTATATTAATCAAAAGGTCAAGATAAGGTTCAAGAATACAATTAGAGTGTGGAAAAATGATACCAATTGAATAAATCAAATGTAGAGTGTAGTGGAAATATACTCTACAGTAGCAGTGAAAAAGTAGATAAAAAAGAAAGATTACATCCAGTTCTCAAAAAGAAAGGAAAAAAAACTAAACTAAGGTCTCAATCGAATCTAATAAAAGTCAAAAAGAGAAGAGATGATGTCCCATTGCTGGCACACAAGTGCTAGAGCCTAACTAATCCTGATAAGCATCAGCCTTATACTGGTAGTCTTCACCGACATAGTTACCGTAGCCAGTACCTTGAGTACCATATGAATCATCAGCTTGGTCTTTATAGTATTTACCATCATGATCATCAGTTCCTTTAGATAAGTCTAACAAAAATATGTTGCAAAAAGGAGTGAGTTCAAAAGAACTTAGCAAGGCAGATCATTCCATAATAATATAATAATACGTGATAGCAAATCATACCTAATGCAATATGATATGAAACATACAATGCAAATATGCTTCTAACTCTATGTATGCTGGTCTCTATTGGCAAAGACATGCTTTAAGTCGTAGCACCATACTCCTTTGGGTAGGGTCCAAAATCACTCTCCCTCAACCATCTTGGTATCTTGGGTTCTCTAGTTGGCAATGGGTCCTGCATCCCTCTCGGACATTCCTTGGCTGGGGTTTAGGTCAACACTCTCTCACACCTCCGTTTGGTCTGAGTACTGGAGCATGTCAAGGTTAAGCCCAGCCAAATGCAAGTCTTTTACTTAGTTATATCAACTTAGATCCAGATACTTCCATTCATCCCCTCTTGGGATCCTTTCCGGTATCCTTCTCCCTAGAGTTAGTGTATCCTATGGCTACAACCAACTCGGACTATGGACTCATCAACCCTATTGATCAGCTACATCAAGTTAACAGGAAGTTCCCATATCTTCTCACGGATCATTTCCCCGGTCTTGATGTCCAAGGGCTCATGTTCCACTTCTGCAACCATACCAATGAATGGCCCCCACAATGTGATCTATGTCCTCTCACGGATATAACTCACCGGTCTTGAGCACCCACAAATCCCCATTGCTACCACGGGTTGCTCGGTCTCAATTCCCTTCTTCGATCGAGTCTGATATAACAGGGACATCCTAGCCAAACACTTCAAGACATGCCCTAGGTATGCCAACCAAGATCAAGGGAAAGTGCCAAGGGGCACCATAAGAATGCGTCTCATACCACCTCCACTGGTGTCCAATGACAAAAACACCAAAAGGGCATTCCCCGTTCCCCAATCACAACCTAGGCAATCACATTCCCAAATCAGTCATTCACAATCACAAATGATAACACAAACATAAGTAAGTAATCAGTCATACAAGATTGAAATAATAATTGAATCATATGAACAAGTACTACTGTAGTTGAAGAAAATACAGCAGTAATACAATTATAAGAAAATTAATACAATAGTAGTATGATCGTGTAATCCAATCCAATTACAAGTAGGCATGCTTATTAGGTTATTAGGGATCAACCATCCTTACCTTAAACAATCTTCCAAGAATTCCGTAGAATAAAGAGGAGAGGTCCAAGACTAACAAAATATACCCTAAAAAAGCATATAACAATCATTTGGATTAAGCCCTAGAAGATTAGAAGTCAAACGGATCAAATCGGACGAAGAAACAAGCTGCTGTCACTGTTGGCAGCTTGGTTGGTCGATTGGGTCAGTCGACCAACCAGTCGACCAATGGAACAGTATGGGGCAGAAAACCCTAAATTGGTCATAACTTCTTTGTTTGAAGTTCGATTGCTCCGAAATTTGAAGGGGAGCTTCCTAGAAACATGTTAAGACTATCTAACAAGGTCTGAGCATCAAATCATGGCAAAAAAGTAGAATCCTTATTGAACCATAGGATTAGGGTTTCATTACATATAGTCCATGGCTCTCATGGAAAGATTAGAGAGAATAAAGATTCTCCCTAGGTCAAGAGAAATTAGTATTTCAAAATCAAGAATGGTGTTGAGAAGGGTATAGCAATGAGAGAAAACAAGGTTTCAAATAAAATCAAAGAAACAAATTCTAATCATACAATTAGGGTTTTACCAACTAGATTCAATGTATCCCACGGGAAGACTAGGGAGAATAAAGATTCACCCTAGGTAAAGAGAAGCATAAAATTTACAATCAAGAAAGTGTTGGGGAGGATCCAACAAATTAAAAGAGGATTAGGGTTCCCCAATTTGGATACCCACCCTCTCATGAGGGTTACCCAAGGGTTTCCTCCCAAAATCACCCTCTTTTTGGTTTCCCATGGTAAAAAGGAAACTAGGGATCAACCCAACAATCATGGTGATAGAAGGAAAGATTGTAACACTGTTGTAAGACCTTTCCCACAATCAAGAAGATCAGTAAAAATATAATGAGGGAGTGATCAAGATCTCAAGTAAGATCAATTTCAAGAAACATTGTCATATGGCTTCAAGAACATAGAGTGAATTGGGGGATTCACTCTTGGGCTAAGAGAATCAGAGAAGAGGCCATTATAGTAGTGTAATACCTTTCCCATGATCAAAAGATCAGAAGAATAGAAGAGTGAATAGATCAACGATGAAATGATTCGATTACTAACCTTTCTAGAAGAAGAATCGATGAAGAAACTTGAATGGGTGCTTGAGGATCTTCCTTGGCTTTGGAGGAGAGGTTCTAGGGTTCTTCCATGTTCTCCAGAGGTTTATAATTGATTGTGAGTGAAAAAAACGGAGTTCCCCCCTTTAAATAGCACACAAACTCCTAAAAATACTAGGATTTCCAATTTTGACCTTAATGACCCTGTTGGTCGATTGGTTGGTCAACTAGCCAGTTGACCAATTAGTCGACCAACCAAGTCAGCAACTCCATAATAGGGAATTAAGGGTCCTATCCTCAATATCTTTTGATGGGCTTCTCACAACTCATCAAACAACTTACCTAGCATGGAGGGATGCCTTCAAACCATTTCCAAATAGGCTTTAAGTCCAACAACCAGGCTCTCCTTCATCAATATGCAGTTTCTTCTCCAATTCAGACAAGGTTTCCAAGTATGGAACACCATCATCAATTTCCATGGGTTCTGGGTCAAACACCATGTCTTCTATTGAGATGGACCACAGTTGCCTTCTACCTTCACTTCGGGTCTTCAGACCTACAGATAATAGGGTTTCGAGTTAGGGTTAGGGCTGGATTTCACACCTCCACCTTTAGCCTGGGATTTCTCAGCCAGATCATCTTCAACATCATCCTCCGAAGACGGGGTGTAAGAACCCCCGTATTTATAACCCAGGATCCGTATTGCAGGTCCGAGAACTCGAAGGTCTAGCCGGGTAAATTTGTGGAGTGTCCGGATAGAAGTCCATGATCCATACCCTAAACCCATGGATCTGGATTCTCTTGTTAAAGAGCCTGCCTTGCTTGGTAGTTGGACCTCTGGAAGGCAAGTGATGTCTGGAGATGTCCGGAATGAAGGTAAGACCTCCCCCATGTGTTCATTAGGGTTAGGTTGTACTTGGACTTCAACCCCCTGAGCAAAGCACCCTGGTATACTAGGGGGCGGTTGGTAGTGGCAATTGTTTGGAAAAAGGAACCGCCCCAAGCGACCGCCTGGTCTTGGTTGTGGGGTTTTGCCCTATTTTCCCCCTAGACTTCTATAAATAGCAACCCTCCTTTAGTTTACCAATATTATATTCGGGATTGCTGTTTTTGGTGGTTAGGTGGTAGTAGAAACGTGCTGGAAGGTGATCCAAAGTGCTACTAGTGATTTGGAAGCTTCTCTTGTCTTTTCAAGCTGATCTGGTTGAGGTAAGTGATTCCCTATTAATTCATACTCTACCCTTAGCTATGATTGAAGTAGATTTGTTTCCATCTTTGGTTTTTCATGATCCTCTTATTACAGTACCTACCTTTTCAATGCTCCTGATGAGATCAGGTCTGAAAACGAAACCCTGCTTTCATGAAAAGGATTGATCCAATCAAGGGGAGCATTCTGGGTAACCAAATTGGTGTCAATTATTAGGTTTTGTATTACTCTTGGTTGTGGGAGTGTTGGGTTTGAAATTCGGATTATAATCATCCGAAAATTGAATTGAAATCGAATGATCAGAAGCCTGAGTTTCGGATTGAAACTCACTATTTTTGGGGCGGTCACTAGTGGCGGTCGCTCAACCTAAGCGACCGGCTGGTTTCCAATGAGCAAGTAACTTTTGGATTTTGTCCGATTTGATTCATTCGACTTACATATTATTGTAACCTTGTTTATAGGTGTCCTCTATTTCCAATAAAAGTCTTATAATTGTTTCTGGTTTGCAATCTAGAGGATTTCTACTTATTTACAGGTAAGGACATACAATCTTATCTTTATGTAATGACTTGACATGCTAGTCCAGTGTCTTTCAATACTGTTCTTTCATTTTAGATACTGCTGTAACCATAAATAGCATGCTGATCTTGTTATATGCTTGCTGTTTGTATTGTCTTTACATATGCTTTACCAATCATGAATGTGGTATGATGATGATAGTTTGTGGTTCTGATGGAAAGGGTATTCCATTGGGATATCTTGGCTTGGGATATTAGAGGGCTGTGGTATGGGCCACATGCTCGCTGATGTCTCCACCATTGTCATAACTACTGAATGACATACCTAGGTAGAGTCTAGAGTTGCATGGCTAGGTACCCCACATACTACTACCCTTTTGGTAGGGGAATAGAAGCTGGATGACCCGTGATGCCGGTGATGTGACTCTGTTTCATCCTATAGTGGTAACCAGTCCTTGCGGAGACTCAGTGGTCCACTGTTGGTCATAAAATGGTAGGGTTGCATATGTTAGGGTTGGGCTCATGGATGTCCAAGGAGCGGACCGAGTGTCGAATGTGAAACCCAACCCTAACCTTGACCTAGAAACCCTGTTGTTTGTAGGTCTGACAACCCGAAGTAAAGCAAGAAGTCAGCTATGAGCCATTTTAGTGGAAGACTTGGTGGCTGGCTTGGAATCCATGAGTGTTGATGTTAGTGTTCCATTTATGGAAACTGCACCCTGACGAAGATGGAATTAGTTGATGGACTTGGAGTGCTCTCTGTCATGGTTCAAAGGCATTTCTACCTACTAGGTAAGTCACTTAATGTGTGTGTAAAACCCCTTTATGTTTGGATTTGATCTAAGCCTTCATTTCCCTGTTTTGGACTTGCTGTTCTGATTGGTCGACTCATTGGTCTGCTGGACCAGTCGACCAATCCAATCAACCAATGGGATCTGAATTTGCTAATTAGGTCTTTGCTTGCTCTATTTAAGTCCAATCTCGAGTCTACTTCGTATTTTCTGCCTCCAAACTCTTTGGAACGTACCAGAGCCCTCTGCAAGTCATCTCCCTTGCGTCCTTGGTGATTATCTTGATGGATCTTCATCAAAACTCGTGCTTTTACACAAAAAGGTATGTGATCATCCTCTTCTATGTTTCATCTTTGATTCTTCATTATTTTTATTTCCTTTTTCTGATTGAGGACAGTAGTAGTGATGTTGTATCTCTGTTGCAACTATCACTATACTCTTTCCCTCTCTTTTCCTAAGGATCTAAAGCTTGGTGGATGATCTTCATCAAGATCATCACTCGCTTTTGAAGGAAAGCTTGTATTCATTCTCTTTCCTTATTTAGATTGATGTTCTTCAGTCTTAGATCTAATTTTCTTGAAGATCTATGCATGTTTTTCATGATTCCTTTATCACAATTAGTGATCCATCATCCTATTGTTCTTGTCCATGATTTTTACTATGAATTCTTCAAGAACCATGATTGATCTAATTATGGTAACTTTTTGTTTCCTAATTTGTAACTTGAAGACTTGATTTGATTAGTGTTTTGGAGTCCTCTATATACTAGTATACTGCCATTGTAGTTTCCCCCTTGTTTAGTACCCTTTTGAACCACCAAATTCGGTTTTATATTCTAAAACTCTGATTTTTGAAGGCCACTGTCTTTGTTGGTCGACTCATTAGTCGATTGAGGCAGTAGACCAATCCAATCGATCAATGAGTACTGCAACCTCATATTTGGTATGTTTTGGATGTTTTGATATCTTTCCTTTTTAGTATTCTTCCTAATATGTTATATACACTTGTTTAGGACTTTGTTCCCAAGTTTAGTCAAAGTCTTACTTGATTCCCTAAGATCCTTTGCGAGTTATATAAGGTAAGGATGATTATATTCTTAATTACATAGATTGCATTATCTAGTTTCTATATTTGAATATCATTGATTTGTTTCCTTAATTAGATTCTTACAATGATATACTACTGATGCAACTAACTTGATTACAGTAGCGTTACTTGTTTATACTAAATTGATTCATGTGTGATTTACTTACGAAATATATGCAAGTTGGATGTTATTATTGATTTCTTTCCATATAAGAAGTTGCCATATATGTGATGTTATGGATTTATGTTTGTGAATGATTAAGTATGGTTTGGAAAGGAGAGGTGTCCTTTTGACACTTCTGTCCTTGGACAACTACGGGAATATTATGGGATGTTTCCGGAGATGCCCTTTGGACACCTTCCTAAACTGTTGGATGACATATTTAGGACTGTCTAGTAGTGTTTAGCTAGGATGTCCTGTTATGTCAGACCCTAATTGGAGGGGTATTGAGACCAAACGACCTGTGGTAGCAATGGGGATTCATGGGCGCTCAAGTCCGGTAACCAATCCGTGAGAGGACAGGAATCACATTGTGGGGGCCACTTGTTGGTAGGGTTGCATATGGATAGACTTGGGCTCACGGGCGCTCAAGACCGGTAACCAACTCGTGAGGGGACGTGAGAGCTTCCCATTTACCATATGTGGATGACCAATAGGGTTGATGAGTCTGTAGTCAGGGACTATGAGGACTCTAGTGTGAAGGATGCCGGAAAGGATCGCCAGGGGCGAGGAATGGACGTATCTGGATCTGACTTGATGTAACTGAGTAGGAGACTTGCATTTGGCTAGGCATTGACCCTGACATGCGCCGGTAATTAGACCAATGGTGATGTGAGAGAGTGGTGACTTAACCCCCAGCCATGGAATGTCCCGAGGGATGCCGGACCCACTACCAAAAGGAGTTGTGCGATGAGACCTTCCTAAAGAAGTACGGTGCTATGACTTAAAGCATGTCTGCCAATAAAGACCAGCATACATAGAGTTAGAATCATATTGCATCATGTGTTTCATATCATATAGCATTTTACTTTACTTTGAAATCCTGCCATTTATGTTGTTATGGATTAACTGCCTTACTGTGTTTCTTTGAAACTCATTCCTTTTGTGCAATGTTTTGTTAGATTACTCTACAGGTACTGATGACTATGAAAGTGAATTCGAGGAAGCGCAAACTGAAGAGGCATACTTCACGCAAGGTGATGGTGTAAAATCCGACTTTTAACTAACCTTGACCCGACCCGGAAATTGTTATGTTTGTAGGTCCGAAGACCCGAAGTGGTGGTAGCAGGGACTGGTGGACCCTACTAGTTGATGACATGGTGTCGGAACTCCATTCTATGGACATTGATGATGTTGCTCCTTCCTTGAGCACATTATCAGTGTTAAGTTAGAATCTGCGCACTGATGAAGAGTGAGACAATTGAGATATCAAACGGACTCCTGTGCACAATCCGAAGGTATTTCCCGAAACTAGACTTCTTGAGTGAACTATAGGAGAAAACCCCATGCAATTTGACATTGTATAGCCTTCCAAGTCCACACCTAAAGTTGCTGAACTATTCTGAAAAATTCTGCAGAAACATGTTTTGGTCGATACTATTGGTTGATACCATCGACCCAATGTATCGACCAACTGTGTTGCTGAATCCGAATTAAAGATTCTGTGGAATATTCCCTACTCTATTTATTCCATCCTCGTGTTTTGAACCCTATTCTAATCATTGAGGCACCTGAGAACATGGATGAGACTCCCAAGAACTCCTCCTTGGTAATGGTGAAGCATCTTCCCCACTAATCATTGCCAACCACTCACTTCTACTTTCTTACTCTACTCTCAAGGTATGACTCTCTCTCTCTCTCTCTCCTAGTCTCTTTCTCACTCATCTTTATTCTCATTTTTACTGTTTGGACCATGGCCAAGGTGCTGCAACCTTGCAAACACCTTGCCATGAGTGTTCTATACCTCATACATTGATGTTCTACCCAATCTTGCTATGATTTACTTACCACTTGACCATTAACTATGCATTTCCATGATTTGTTGCTTTCCAACTTACTTTATTTACCAAAACTGAGATGAAGCCTATGATTAACCTAATCTATACCTTGCATATGACTTCAATATTGCTCCTAAGTTATTCCCTACCTAACCCACTATGTTTTCCCCCAATTTGTATTAAGTAATAACCAATGCCATGATTTCCAACTCTTGAACTTGATATGCCAATTTTGGGATTTCTAATTTGACCATTGGATGATGTTAATTCTTTGATAATTAGGGTCTCTATAGTGTGTTTAGACTATTCCCCAAGTTTCGTATTGATCCGAGACCCGAAAGACCAACTTTGAGCCAAAACCCAACTTGCTGTCCAAGACTCTTTGGGTCGATACTTGTTGGTCGATACCATCGACCCAATGTATCGACCAACAGAGTTGCTGTCTGCAACTTTTGCCTAGTTTTGATTCGTTCGATCTCCGATTGTTCTGATTTCTTCTCTAATCCTTCATATATGTTTGTTTAGGGTTTTAAGACTAATTGGGCCACCTGCTTGTGATCTTGGACCATCTTCTTCTCCAACTCAAGGTAAGGATAGTTATCGCTACAATCACTTAAGATGTGTGACTTTGACTTGATATTCCTAACATAGTGAACATAGTCTCTATCTCATGTCCTTACCATTTTGACTTGCTACATATGTCTTATAACAGTAGCATTGTGTTTACATTTGTTTTATTACAATGCCTTATTATGTTTATCAATTTCAATATATGATGAATTATGTCAATGTTATGAATATAATGTTTACTATGATGTTGTATCTTGTGAATTGATATGATGAACTTGGGCATGTGATTGCTTAAGTATGACTTGGGATTGAGGAGTACCCTACTGGTGCTCCTGTCCTTGGACATCGGAGGGAATAGTATGGGATGTTCTTTGAAGATGTCCATTGACGCTTTCCTGGGTTATTGGATGACATACATAGGACTTGTCTAGTGGTGTTTGGCTATGATGTCCCTATCATATCAGACCTGATTCCGAAGGGCATTGAGACCGAACGAACCATGGTAGTAGTGTGGATTTGTGGGCGCTCAAGACCGGTAACCACTCCGTGAGGGGACATAAATTGCATTGCGGATACCCGAAAGGGGCCATTTATTGGTAGGGTTGCAAATGGCTAGACTTGGGCTCACGGGCACTCAAGATCAATGAAATGATCTGTGAGGGGACGTGAGAGCTTCCCGTCTACTATTTGTGGATGACCAATAGGGTTGATGAGTCCGGTGGGTAATATCCGTGACTCTAGTGTGAAGGATACCGGAAAGGATTCCGAGAGGGGAGGAATGGACGTATCTGGAACTGACATGATATGACTAAGTAGATGACTTGCATTGGGCCAGGCTATACCTTGACATGCGCCAATACTTAGACCAAATGGTGATGTGAGAGAGCGGTGACCGAAACCCCAACCATGGATTTGTCCGAGAGGGATGCAGGACCCAGTTCCCCCGATGATGAGTGATTGAGACTACCTAAAGAAGTATGGTGCTACGGCTTAAAGCATGTCTACCATAGATGACCAGCATACTTAGGGTTAGAATCATATTACATCATATGTCTCATATCATCTGCATCATTTTATGGTTATCATGTGGATTATGTGTAGTGGAATAACTACCTTGCTGAGTTCTGTTGAACTCATTCCTTTTTCTGTTGCAATGTTTTGTTAGACTACTCTACAGGTGATTATTCTAATGGTATATTCCCCGAGGCGGACCCGGATACCCCATACTACTATCCGGAGGCTAGCTACAATGAAGACTTCGGTGATGGTACCGAAGAAGATCCTTCGGCATATCAGGGTTAGCCCTTGGATAGTTTGGGAGTTCCCATGTTGGATCTCTATGGTCTTCACTTTTGAAGAGAACTTATTTATTGTGGAGGAGACTTATGCGTAGCTGCCCACCTCCTTTCTTTTGTGCCTGTTAAACTTGGAGGAATTGTAATAACTTTTGATTTATCCTTATAACTTGAGACTTGTAATTAACTAGTTTTGACCTCACTTTCCGCTTGGTTGAAGGAGTGGATTCCGCCCACGCCTTCTTAATTTTATCTTGATAAGATATTTATTTCCGCACTCTGATTATCTTTGGTATCTCATTTCCGAATTCTATATTATCAATTGTTTAGTTTAATATTGATTGTTCATGATTGTGTTATTGTTGATGTGGATGGTGTGGTTCCTAGACTATGGATCTTCGGGGCTGTAGATCACATCCCGAGTATGCCAGATAGGGTATCGGCTGGGTGGATGTGAAAGGTGGCAACCATGAAGATTACATTGAGGATTCCTCAAGTGGTTTTGATTGTTACCAGGATTAGCCCTATTGTGGAGTGGGAATGTCTGAGCGTCATTGATGAAGTCTATGTTTATGAAGACGTTCTTTATAAAGTAGAATAAACTTTAGCTTAGTTTATTATATCTTTCTTTCTTATCTTAGAACTAGATGTAATCTTTCTTTGACTTGCGATCTACTTTCCGCTGGTTGTAGAGTGAGATTCCGCCTCACTTTACTTTATTGATGTAGACATTCTGATTGTCTTTCATACTCTGATGATATATGATTTATTCTTTCCTTATTTGGATCTTTTGGATTATACTTTGTACATTGATTATTTATGTTCATGATTATGTTATTGTTTATGTGGGAGGTTGATTACCTCGATACTTGATCTTCGGGGCTGTGGATCACACACTCGGGTATGCCAGGTAGGGTACCGGCTAGGTGGATGTGACAGTTGTGAGGAGTCATGAGAGCTTTCCGCCGCAACAATATGTGGATGACCATAGGGTTATGGAATGGAATCCAATAGCGGTAGCCAGTCCGTGAGGGTTCTCATTTCTAGGTTGCGAAGAATACTGAACCGAGTTGGTTGGTGCCATAAGGGATGTATCTGGACTTCATGTAGTATGTGACCATTATGACTTGCATTGGATTAGAAACCTTGACATGCGACAGTACTCATGCCAATGGTCGTGGTGAGAGAGTGTTGACTTAACCCCAGCCATGGTTTGAGAGCCAGGTGTGGACTTACCATTTTTCCCAAGATCCCGACAAAGGTAGCCAGTCCTTGTCGGATTAGAGTGACTAGAGCTACCCAGAGGAGGGCTGGTGTATATCTTAAAGCATGTCAACTATTAGAGACTTGCACAGTTAGATCTTAGCGGTATTCACACTTTGCACTTCATACATAACATATATTCATTTATGTTGATTTTGCTATATGGATGAGAATTATTGTTGTTCTTACTGAGTTCACCAGAACTCATTCCTTTATTTTTCTATGTTATATTAGCTTGTACAGATGGAGGATATACGTCGGAAGATGGATTGGTTTCCCATGAAGGAACCTTCTTGTATGAAGAGGATGTGGCACCGGCAGTGGGAAATGGAGATAGCCTGTGCGGGAGCTCCTACGAGTGTGTGGAGTGCGCTTATAGCACCCATTGATGGGCAGTGTCACATCCCGCTCAAATACACCCAGCCTATACCCTATCTGGGTTACCCGGGGGAGTGATCCACAGCCCCGAAGATCAAGTTTAGGAACGATCATATCCATTTAGAACAATAACATAATCAAAAGCAAGAACAAATCATTGTATTCAAGTATTTTACTAATAAAAGTCAAGAAAGGATCTCAGAAGGATCACTAAAGAATATCAGAGTGTGGAATAACAAGATACTAAATCAAAAGACAACTATAGAGTATAGCGGAAATATACCCCACAACATATGTGGAAGGTAGATCGAAATCTAAAGCAAGTTCTAAGCTAATATAAGTAAAATAAAAGTCTAGAAGAAACAAGAGAATCTAATCCACATCTTCAGTCGTCTCTTCTTCTCCTTCAGTCTTCATCTTCTTCACTTTAGGGTCATGCTCTTAAAGCTTCAGATCAGCATCTAGCACACGATCCCATCGACGAATAAGACGATGTCGGCTGACATCAATAGGAGTCGTCAGTGCAGCCCAAATCCGAGTTTTGGCTGCCTCGCTGTTCATTACCTTGTCCAAGGACATCCGGAGCTGTACCATGTACGAAAAGGTCCTCCGTACTGGGGCACGGGTTCCCTTTCGTACCTGCAATGTCATCTAAAAACAAGTCCCCCGAAGGGTAAGCTCAAAAGAACTTAGCAAGTAAACCAAACACAATAAGCATCTTCACATGTATTCACAAGTAAACATATATGCAATGATATGAAACAATATATGCAAATATGCTTCTAACGCTATATATGTATGCTGGTCTCTATTGGCAGACATGCTTTAAGTCATAGCACCATACTTCTTTAGGAAGGTCATTCACTCTCCCTCAGCCATCTAGGCATCTTGGGCTCTGCCAGTGGTAGTTGGTTAAGGCTTCCCTCGAGACATTCCATGGCTGGGGTTTAGGTCACCACTCTCTCACATCACCATTGGTCTAAGTATTGGCGCATGTCAGGGTAAAGCCTAGCCCAATGCAAGTCTTCTACTTAGTTATATCAACTCAGATCCAGATACGTCCATTCCTCCCCTCTCGGGATCCTTTCCGGTATCCTTCACACTAAAGTCAACGTATCCAACTCTCTCAAATACGGACTCATCAACCCTATAGGTCATCCATATATGGTAAACGGGAAGCTCTCATGTCCTCTCACGGGTTGGTTACCGGTCTTGAGCGCCCATGAGCCCAAGTCTATCCATATGCAACCCTACCCATAAATGGCCCCCACAATGTGATTCATGTCCCCTCACGGGTTGGTTACCGGTCTTGAGCGCCCATGAATCCCCTTTGCTGCCATGGGTCGTTGGGTCTCAATACCCTTACTAATCGGGTCTGATATAACAGGGGTATTCCTAGCCAAACATTGCTAGACCAATCCTAGATATGTCAACCAGTAGTTAGGGAAAGAGTCAAGGGGCACCATAGGAAAGCGTCCCATACCACTTCCACTGATGTCCAACGCCAATAGGGCATTCCCCATTCCACAACTACTACCTAGGCATCCACATCACATCATGATTCCATACAAGTCATATTCACATCCATATCCACATCATAGTCCATAACACATACTCATAATCAATAATCAATTCTAATATGAAATTAACAATGTGGACAAGCTACTGTAGTTGCAGAAGTATCATGATGTAAAAGAAACCAAATGACAGTAGTTAAATCATGCATTCATATCATAATACATAAAAACATGCAAATAGGCATATTGTGAGTTGGAATACTCACCTCGTAATCCGAACTTATAGTCTTCAAATAAGAGATCAGAGAACAGATCCAAAATCACCTAAATAAGCTTGACAAAACATGTATAGGTCATAAGAAGCGATTCCAAAAGATTGGAGTCGAAACGGAGTTGCTGCCACTGCGGGTTGATTGGTCTAGTCGACCCAATCAGTCGACCTAGTGAACAGTACGAGTCAAAAATCAGATTTTTTGGTCCGAAACCTATTCTACACAATTTGGAATGCTAAAAACTTGGAGGGAATGTCTAACACAGTAGTCTAAGACTATCTAGCATATTTTAGACATCAAACAATGATTAAAACCGTTACTTACTAATTTGAAATCATACTTTCTATTTTGGTAAAAATCATGGTTTTTATTGAAAACATGCTATGAATGAAAGAGATGAACTAGAGATGATGAGATCTCATTCTAGTACATGAATACAGTAAATCAGAGGTATGAATAATCATAAGAATACATCTACAATGCTAGAAGAAATCGAAATAAGAATATGGTCATAGATGCATGTAGAAAACATAAGAATCATGGTAAGAATTAATTATGATGATCATAGTATGAGAAAGTGGAGATTGTAGAAGATACAATTGCAGAGATGCAACATCTTCTTCATAATCTCAGATCAGAGAAGAGAAAGATCATAGAAAGAATGAATCGATAACAAAGAAGTAAGATTACTAACCTTTGATTGAAGAACAAGAGAGAGAAAGCTTGAGAGTTGAATGTAGATCTTCTTCCACACCAATGGAGGCTTGGAGATGAGTTCCCTTTGTTCTCTAGGTGTTTTGGAGGCTAGGGATACTAAAAACACGAAGTCCTATGGTATATATAGCAATATAACCTAAATAGAAGATTCTGCTCGGGTTCAGCATCCTTGGGTTGATTGGCTGGGTAGATTGACCCAGTCGACCCAGGCTAGTTGACCCAAATTGTCAACTTAGTCTGAAACAGGGATTTTGAGGACCTTTCACTACTCGGAATCAAACGAAACTTTAAACACATAAACTACAACTTACATAACATGGAAAAATGGCTTCGAATCATATCTAACTAAGCTCTAAGGTCATCAACCAATCTTCTCTTCTTCAAGGTGTAGTCTCTTTTCTAAATCAACCAAGGTCTTCAAGTATGGGGCATCATTGTCTAACTCCATGGGTTCGGAGTCGAACACCATGTCTTCTACTGCTATGGCCCATAGTTGACTTTCACTTCTCTTTGGGCCTTTAGATCTACACTAAGGGAGAGGTCCGACTTGACTTCCTAGGACCTTCTAAACATATCAACACTATACTCAAGGTCCAACTTCAAGGTCAAACAAGTTCTTCTTCATCCAAAACAGATAGGGTGTCTAATTTAGGTTTTGGGCTGGATTTCACAGGCAGAGGAGACAAAATGCAAGACAATTTGCCCATTGTATGGAGAAGAATTGGAGAACCCCTTTTCTTGAAAAACATGAGAAACATTTCTTAGCTTTAGGGAAAGAAACTGGAAAGAAAATCATTTAATTCTTTCGATTGCTTCCGCTGAACTTATATTATTTTTGATCATTTATTTCTTTCCTTGATTATTTTATTGGAGTATTTGGACTCCTGTAATCATTTTATTTAATTATTGAACTTATTCTTGCTCATGATTATCTTTACTTGCATTTATTATTATTGATGGGTAAGACCGTGGATCCTGTGACGGATCACTCCCACGGGTTGTCGGGCGGGACCGAGACCGGTGGGTGGGGTGTGACACGGGGGAGTCTATAAAATCCACTGGATCGGTAATCGCCAAAGGTTGGAGCTCGGGAAGACCTTTGGGTCGAGGGATTTGGAGTTCATCATGCAACTTCAGATCAAGATACCCGAACAACTTCACCTGATCGGGAAGAGGTCCCTGCTCCAAGGCAAACTTCAGTCCTTGACTCATCCCTCTCTTAAAGGCAGAGGTCAAGAGAGCCAACTTCAAAGACTTGAGTTCGTCAATCCTTAAGTAAATCCTCAATCACTTTCCTCTTAGACCTGGGAAGATCCCCAAGCATACTGGCCCTCAATCCTTCAACCATCTCGGTCAGCTTCTTGTTCTTCTCAACCTCCTCTCCCAGAATAGTCTGCACGCTATCCAGATCCGCTGCAGCCTTGTCAAGTTTCTTCTGAATAGACTGGGCTTTAGTTTTATATTTATCCTGACTCTTGGTCAAATCAGCCTTCTCCTTCTTTAGAGAATCAATTTATTCCTGAGCCTCCTCGAGATCCTTCTATGCTTGGAAAGAGCTGTGGTTAGCCTTCCGACAAAGTTCCTCATAAAGCTTCAACTCCTCCAACTGGTGTCGAGCCCATCTCAACGCCTTGGTGAAGCAATGAGCAGCCCCGGCCAGGTACCTAAAGGAAAAGTATTAGACATAATCATCGAAATAAGGAAAAAGGAAAAGGGAAGAAGTTACTTGTAACCGTCTGAGAATAACTCGTCATTCGGGGCATCCTTCGAGTAATCCCGATCGGACAAAAGGGTGGCACCCTTGACCCAGCGTTGAGCAACGTTCAGGTCACCGAAGACCAAATCTTGATCGGTCAAATCCCACTGGGGAGCAAAGACATTGGAGGACCTGACACGGGAATCGGGCTTAAAGATCTAAACTTTTTTAACCAGGGGTGCTTGAGGCACATCCCCAGCCGGCTTCATTCCCCCCTTGGGAGTAGTAAAATTTTTTCTCTTTGGACTCTTAACGGTCCCGGCCCGTAGCATTGGAAGTCTGACCAACCACAGAAGACTTGGTTGCAGTAGCAAGTGCAAATGAGGGCTTTGGCTTTAAGGGCGGCTTCCGGGCCCGAGCTAGAGACATAGCCCCACTCGCGGCAGGCATGAGGTCACTCATGGGAACATCTTCAACCACTGCACAATAGAGAAAAATAATCAGGTCAGAAAACAAAATGCATGAAGAAAAGATTAATCAAAACGACGGCTCACCCGGGATAAAACCCCACAATTGAAATATTGACACATACTCCATGGAACACCCATGGATAGCAAACTCATCCCCTTCAACCTGATTAATCCTCTCGATTACATCTTTTTCCTTGGGACTCAGACCAAAGCTGGTATTCAGAAGATCCACTTCTTTCCTTGTCCTCTTTTGGAAGTTGATAAGGAAGGGTTTAGGAGAAGAAGGACGAAAAAACAAATAAAATTTCCTCCACTTTCTTGTCATGGACGGGAGAGTATCCTTCTCAATGAAGTTCCCTTGGAAATCAAGAGAAGAAGACGTCCTTTTTGCCAGGTAAAACCAACCTCGTTGGGTGTAGGGGTGCAGTGAGAAGTAATGATGAAATAAGCAAAAGGTCGAGATAACACCCAGATTGTGATAGAAACCAACAAACCCAATGATGTTGCGCCAACTATTCGGACTCAAATTGTGGGGGGGAATGATTGAATAATGGTTCAATACATCAATAAAAAGATTATGCAAAGAAGACGAAATCCCCTGATGAAAGCATCATAATACAGGGGATAGAAGCCACTCAGAGGACTATTTGCCCAATTGAAACTAGTCAGGAGAATGATTTCATTACCATCGGGAATAGAAAAGCAATAAAGAAACCAATCAAGATCGGTGGAGGAAAGAGAGCTTGGGTGAAATTCAAGCCTCGACGTGTTCTGGACAAAGTCAACATGCCAAAGGGTCCGGGGCTGAGACAAAGCCAACACCAAAGCCCTAGCATCAAACTTCCTTCTATCCAGTTTACGAGGAATAGGGCCTCGGAACCCACTCGGGCGTTGAAAGGGTGGATGGAGTGAAGCCCTAGATCGAGAAGGGACAGCCCGGGAAGTAGATGCGGGAGGATCATGAGAAGAAGTGGCCATTGATTCCGGTCGAAGAGTACTTTGAGCAAAAGGAGTAGCAGACTTAGACCCACCCTCACATTCAGAGACGTCCCGAGAAACCACATTCAGACCTCCTCAACCGGGATTTCCTCAGTCGGGACATAAGTCATAGTATGGGTCATCTAAACTATTTAATTATAAGCCCTCAGATCATCATCGAGAGAACTATCACTCGAGGAATGGCTAGACCCATCGTTCGAGGACTGCTCATGCATATCCTTTAGATGATCTCCCGTGAGATTGACAGCTCTCGTTTGATCACTATCACCCTCACTAATATAACCTTTGTGGGCCTGAGTTTTTCTCTCCGGTTCTTTAGGGACGGGAACACTGGGATCAAACCGAAAACCACCCTTTGGCATCATGATCGGGAAAGAAAACTTACTAGTGAAAGATCAGAGATCAGTTCGGACTCAAAAAGCTAGTCAGGATCAAATCTTGGTTGAGAGCAACGAAAGCGATGGAACGAAACAA
The DNA here is from genome assembly GCF_041222555.1 of Hakea prostrata. Classification (NCBI taxonomy): domain Eukaryota; kingdom Viridiplantae; phylum Streptophyta; class Magnoliopsida; order Proteales; family Proteaceae; genus Hakea; species Hakea prostrata. The sequence goes on along the minus strand of NC_142601.1, from coordinate 38,617,037 downwards.
AGATGGAAAGGTGGTATTTATACTACCGGAAGACGAGTTAATGATCTTGATCGAATGGTTGCAAAGCAACGGTTCATAGGAGGAGACGCTTGGTCTTCCCGAGGCTGCCATTATGATCATTTACTCTGACATTTGACGTGGCAACGCGGGACTGGGCATGTTGTTTGGGGACCCAATTGTCAAAATGGTTAATTCCTTCGGACGAGAACAATTAATGAACCCAATATGTCCCAAACACTACCCCATGCGATGCACTCATTGCATGGGATAGGGGCTAGTGATACAGGAGGTTTTGTACTCGACCAACATCGGACCCGAGCGGAGCTAAACCAGATACTCGGTCGGGACCTTCACCGACTAACTAAGAAAGAGCGCCACTTACGCTGAAGCTATATGGCAACGACACCCTAGATAGAGGGTCAACTACAAAGATGATTAAGTGGGATAGACAACAAGGGAGCATATTCAAGGCAGATATAATGGCCTTCATCGGGGAAGCCTTTCCAAACCTGAAAAGGTAACACATACACTATTTAAATGAGGATTCACCCCTCCGGTAAGCAACAAATACATTTTGAACATAATCTTGTGTAGCTCTTGCACGGGATCTTAAGCTGTTCACTATCTAACTTAGCCATCGGAGGTAGCTACTCAGCATACGAGTCGGCCCGCGTCTAACCTTTCTTGCAGGACTCATCGTCTCTAAAGATTAAAGGGGGCTTAATCAGCATTTGGATCATAACTGAGATGCATCAATCATTAAGTGGATCATAATTCTTGTAGAACTTGGTCAATAATTTATGTAACCTCAATCTCTTATCCAGTACTTCATGTAAATCCAAACTCTACAAGACTTGTAATACCAAGACTCCACAAGATCACAACTACCAGAATCTTGGACAACGAAAGAACAAGGACTTTGATCCTACAAATGCTCTATTAAGAGCATGTAACACTTCATTTGAATATAATGGAAACCAAACCACGTAAAAGCCTAGTGTTGTCTCTTTCTCTCCTCTCTCTTCTTCTCAAACTCAATGCACTCTCTAACCCTAATTCAAGTTTGTAATAAACTCAGGCCCAGCCCAGTCCATCCTTGAGAGCCACACACTTTCCTTCACCTTGGTTCTCATTTCCCCTAGCCTTGCTCACTTTTTTTGGTCTCTAATTTCCTTGTGGGGTTTGCCTACCTTTTTAAGATGTAGTGTAGAAAGTGAGATCGGATCCATCGAATTACGATCATCTTCTCTTGAGGGTATCCTTCTCCATCATACAATCAGGTTGGATCACCTTCTTCACTTGATAATTAGGCAAGACTCCCAACTGGAAAAACTAACAAGGTGGTTCTAGAACTAGATTGATCCCTCCTCCTTCCTTTTATTTTCTCTCACCCATCCATGTTCTTAGAAGAAGTTAGTTGGGCGAGATATATTTCCCTTCTTTTATTTTTGTTTTCTCTCGCCCATTTATTTTTATTTAGAATTGGACTAGATCCTTGCCTATATGCCTAACGTAAATCTTTAGTTTTAAAAAGAAAAATATATACTTGCCATAGTTGGATCTTTATACAAGTGATGAAAATGCTTGAGAAAGGGTGGGGTCCACAAGAGAGGAAAAAGAGGGAGAGGGAGGGTGGGTGGGTGGGTTTAGAACCGTAGAAAGAATGGGGTCCACAAGGGAGGAAAAAGGATAGGTAGAGGAAGGGTGGATGCAGCATTGTAGGGAGAGGACAGGGAAAGGCTGGATATGGGTGGGGTCTGAGGGTGTCAATACGGTACCGAAACCGTTTAACCATACCGTACCATACCGATTCAAATTCGGTACTGTATGTACCGAAACCATTTTCTGGAATTTGGTACGGTACGGTTTCGGTTTTAGATGACATACCGTCGGTACATACCGTATACTGTACCGAATTCCTTAATACCAAACCGTATCGAATACCGTTTTAAGGTTAGTTTTGTAATTTTAATTTAACCTTTAATCCTAATAGGTGAATAACAAGGTGTATTTCTATTTGTTTCTCCTCCAAACAAGTTGCCTACTTGCCTAATAACCATTAACCTCCAAGTAGCAAGAGCCAAGAAAGCATTGCGTTTCATTTGTATTTGCAATTTTCCAAGCATTTCAAGTATGAAATTTAGATGGGTGTTTCATTATATTGGAAGCCTAAAAAATGTTGTCTTGTATAGGAGAGAATAGACAAACATGTAGGCAAGTCTGAATTCCAGAATAGCTAATGTTGTCTCCTTTTTTTGTCTCATCCATGTCCTTCAGGTTGTCTTAAGGGTATGTTTCCCCTAGCTGTTATTTGGCTTAATCAATCTCTTCTCTTTCCCATCTATATAATTTTTACTTGTGTTATTCTCATGTGCTCTCAACTGGGTGAACTGGTCGTGTTTGAGTATGCCAATGAGAGGCCAATTATCTTCTCAAGCTTCCAACCCGATGTAGCAAGTTCATTAGAAAAGTGATATGATTTTATACCAAATTCATACCGTACCATTTACCAAACCATTTTGTCTTTGTTGTACTGATTTCATACCGAAACCATACTGAACCATTTTTAAAATACCGTTTTCATACAGTACCGAATTTATATGGTATGGTACCGTTTTGGTTGGACGGTTTGAAATGCGGTACGGTACCGATTACCGATACCATACCGCATTGACATCCTTCTATAGGAAAAGAAAGCGGGAATAGGGAGGGTAAACAGAAATAGCGAGAAGTAGGATCAAGGGAGAACTCAATTGGGCAAGACAAGCTGAGGTTGCAAGACACCTTGAAGACTGTTGTCAAGAGCAAGGAACATCTACAGGTTGGGATTGTGTTAGAGAGGGTATTCCAGGAGTAGTATGGTCATTGATGGCAGTGTTACGCAAAGTGGAAAGCAAAGTAGGTAGGACTTGATTAGTGTTAATTAGGGGTGGAGTTCAAAATGGGATAAGCCATATTGCAGCAATAGTTCTAGCAATAAACATAAGCGAATCAACAAATGAAACAAAGGGCAACAACAGACATGGTAGTGGGAGCAGGGATGTCTAATGACAAGTTCAGAGCATGGTGGACTCACCAAGGAGTAGATTTGGGGCTTTTGTATCTCTTCTGGTGGTGGCACAATCTACTCCTCAAAGAGACTTTGGGTCCTCCTATAATCTCAACAATAAGGGCAAGCAAGATGCTCACCTATGAAAGAGATTGTCTTTGTCACCCCCCACACAATGGTATTAGACTAACTTGACCGCCCGCAAGGGTGATCCACAGTCACAAGATTGAGGATCATGATTCCAAAATCAAAATATTTATTCAAACAACTAGCTCAAGTTCTATAATTTGACATGTACTTGGATTCCATCTTAAATATCCCCCACACCAAGTAGTGGATACTTTTCAAGTTCCATGATCATCTCTTGTCCATATCTTTATTCCTCAATGTTTGCCTAGAAATTGGTTGTGGAATGCGCTGGCATGCCAGGATCTACAAATGACCCAAAGGGATTTGACGATCAAGCGATGTAGGTTCTCTCCACCTTGGTGTACTGAGGACTTTGATGCTTTTTGGGAGAAAGAAACAAAAACTCCTAGGGTTCTTCAATGGTGAACCTAAATCATTTCTAATTTATAGCTATGACTCAGGAAGAAGAAGAAAAAATGAACTAAACAAAAGGGAAAAAGGTAAGTGTAATGTGTCATGTTGATTGATTGGTGTCAGCAAATACATTACATCGAGTATTTAAGAGAGCTAGGATAACTACTTATGGCCAACTAACTTAAGCTTTTGGTCTCGTTCAACCAATGCCTTCCATTTTAGATTCAAGATGCTCACCCCAACTCTTCTGGATAGGGGGACTCTACTAGGTTCATGCCCAGAAAGCGAAAAACTTAACAACGCTTCCACCTGTTCCAATGAAGACTATGGCCTTGACTTTCTTAAGCAATTACACCCTCTATATTACCAATATAAGAAAAGCTCTGGCCTAGTCCCTCGATCTTAGTTTGCTGCTTTTCTATTATTTTGAATCTACAGATTGTTGATTTGTACTAGTGCCATTAAAGTCACCAAAACCTACCCAAAACTTGCTAATGCCTTGGTTGATAGGCGGCGAGTTGACATGGCCTCCTTCATTCTTTCAGCACTTTATAGAAAGTGCAATGCAACTATGAAGTCCAATCTTCATTGTTCGGTGGCCCTTTTTGGCTTTTGCAACTTTGGCTCCAAGCTTACTTCCCAAAGTTTTACTCTATATGATCTATTAACCCCTATACGATTTTCAGTTTCTTGAATACTAGGGACTATGAACCGCCACTATCCTTAAACACTATTTATAGGGCAGTGAGCTATTTTCTGCGTCCTAATAGGCCGGATGGATGAAGCCTTCAACCTGTATGGGCATCACCAAATCCTTGCATAGTTGAGCAAGGCCACCGCTGTGAAATCCCTCACAAACCTAACCCGAAAATCTATGTTGTAGATCCGAAGACCCGAAGTGGTAGAAGCAACTGTGGGCCATTCCATTTTAACAAATTGGATCTGACCTAGAACCAATGGAGGTTGATGATGAATATCCTAGTATGGAAACTGTCACACCCCACCCGGCCGAATCCACGATACTTGAATACTCGTGGTGGTGATACACCGCGTGACCTAGGTTTAGTGACAATTCCATACAACATATGATCTAGCATAATTAAAAGGAAAGTAATGAATCAAGTTTAAGTATAAAGTTATTAAATCTGAAATATCAATTACAATCATCCAAGACTTGAATCAAAAGACATAAACATTAGAGTTTTGAAAAGAAAAGTAGTATGTTTGCAACGGAAAAACTCTAAGGAAAATATCTAATGGAAGGTGACTCCATAAGAACAATCCTGACACGAACATGAAGCATCATGTGCATCCACCTCTTCTCCAATCATGCCCTCATGGTAATCTACTGGCAATGGATCCTCCATGGGAGTGGGGTCCTCATATCTTGTAGAAAAGTCTAAAGAACACATACAAATAAAGGAATGAGTTCCATAGAACTCTGTGAGGTTAACTAACATTCATGTCATGCATTCAACCACAACTTCCACATTATGTCCACAAGATGATAATGTAAGTAATGGCATTAATATAATAAATGCATGATTATGATATAATGCTACTAACTCTGTCACAAGGTCTCTATGGTAGACACGCATTAAGTGGAACACCAATCTCCTTTGGGTAGTCTCAATCACTCTCCTTCAACAAGAGACGTCTATTGAGTTCTCTGAGATTGTTGGGGGTAAAGTCTGTCAAGCCATGGTTGGGTTTATAAGTAACCACTCTCTCATATCACTGTTTGGTATGAGACTTGGGCTTATCAAGGTTATACCTAGGCCCAATGCAAAGCCATACAGTCTCATACTATATATGGTTTGGATATCTCCCCTTATGCCTAGTGCCCTTTTGGTTTGATACCTTCCCACCTATGAATGGTATCCTCAATGGGAGGCATCTGTTGGATCTCATTCCTGAACATAGTGGTAATCCACATATAATGGACATGATGCTCTCCATATCCTCTTACGGGTTAGATACTGGTCTTGAGCACTCAGGAGCCCTTATTTATTATATGCAACCTGACCACTCTATGATGACAGTGGGCCGGCTTGACACTCAGAAGCCAGCCATTGACATCATGGGTTAATTGGTTTCAATACCCCTACTGGAAGAGTAGTAGCACTCATAAGGAAACCTAGCCCAACACTTCTAGACTCCTAGCATTCATGTACTTAAGTCTATATTCAATCATATAAGGTCACTAGGGTAATGGGCAGACCCACAACCCTAGCCGGTAAAATAGAATAGGAGGAATAATCTCATTCAATGTCATTCATTCTCATATGATTCTCATAATGATAGTATAAGATTCAAAAGAAAGAATAATACACAATCATGTAACCTTACCTTCCGTTCGCGCAAAGTCACACACAAACATACCATGACAGATATTAATTTAAAGCAACTTCTATCATCAATAGAATGTAAATAACAATGCTTAAGCATACAAGACATAGTTAGTCATTCCTCACCTTCCAACTTGATTTCATTCCTCAAAGTCACAATTTCACTCACAAGAATAGGTGGTTATACTCACAATAAACCTAATCATGTAAGAAAATTAATAGATATTAATCATAAGTCAAATGGGTTTCAAAAGGTATCCCAATCTGTCATATGGGTTCAAACCCGGCCGTTCTCAACCTAATTTAGGCTAAAAGTCATTATTTCGCCATAGATTTGAAGTCAAATCAAAATGAAACTTTGGGAATGTCTAATTGGAAGCAATAGGTCCAAAGGGTGCCATCGATTTGCCCCAATTCATTCTAAATCAAAAAGCCCCAAATTTGGCTCTCACGAGTGCCCACGGGTGTCTCTGAGAGCCAAAACGCGAAATCATTTGCAATGATGTGCACAAACTACTCACAAACTAGAGGGAAGCATAAATACAACTATTTATGAGCATTCATTATACCTAACATGCTTCAACTACCGCAATCCAACATTTAATGTGAAGAAACACCACAAACCTATGTTTAAAGAAGAGGGTTTGAAGGATTCTCATCTTTTCCGATGTTCTTGCAACGATCCGGGTCACAACGCGCTTTTTGGGTGAATGGAATCCACTTTTCTCCTTGTTTTCTCCTCATCCCCACTCTACCATTAGAAAATGCATTTAGAGGTGATTGACACATAAAATGGGGTTTTTAAACCCAAATTCCCGAAGCTGCCCTGAACTAGGCAAGGGGCGGTTGAACTACCGTTCAACCCTGCCAATCGGCCAGTCCATGTTTCCCCCCCCCCATTTGGGGTCCGATTCTGGTGATTCTCAGCTTGAATGAAAGGTCTTTTGATTATCTACGTTTGGGTATATTTACCTCATCAATCGGACTGTCCATCATCGGTCTACGGATGTCACAAAATCGTCTTTTAACACCATTGTGGTTGATCTTTTCTCTCCTCTTAAATTCTAGGAGAGATTTCGAGTCATCACAGGGTTCATCCACAAGCATTGGGTCCACTTTTGAATCTTTAGGCTCAACTCGAATGTCTCACAGTTGCTGCTGACTCGAGGCCCCAGTTCGAGGTCTTGAATTATGGGTTAACGAGTTAGAAATCCAAGGGATTTCACAGAAACCTTGTCTGAAGATGTGACTTGAATGATGATGGACTTGGGAGATGGACTATGAGTACAATGATGACACCCTTGGAGGGTCCTTCACAACCAGGTAAGACTATTTCTTAAGTTGGAAAAAGGGACCCAAGAAGAATTGGGGCTTTCGGACACCAAAGACCCTATTTTTCAAAAGGGGCATTGGTTGGTCGATTGCCTTGGTCGCCCCAAGTGACCAAGCAAGTCGTCAAGACAAATTTGGTTATTTTTGGAAAATTAGGTTTCTGGACCTCTATATATACAAACTTCGATCTAATTCGAACCACTTTGCCTCTATACTAGTGGAGAACGTGAGAAGAACCTTGGAGCTCTTTCTTCAAGGCCAAAGAAGATCCCCAAACATACGTGAGAAATTCCTCCGTCAAATCTTCTTCTTCAAGGTTAATAATCGCTCTCATTCTCTCTAAATCTATTCTCTCTTCTGATTTCTTCCCGTTGTTGTGATTGTGAGAAGGGTCTTAAGCTACTGTAATGACCCATTCTTCTATCTTCACAGTCTTAGAGTGAATCGCCATTCACTCTATTCTTTCCGTGAGCAACATGATGTGATTTTGGTGTTAAACCTAGCATGATCTTCATGATCTTATTCTTACCTGAATGATTGGATTTCTAATCTATGCTAGATCTATTCCTAGGTTATTTTCTTATCATGATCTATTGTTTTCTCATTCCTAGAGTGAATTTTTGAAATCCCATCTAACCCTAACCGGAGGACCCTTTTTCTTTTGGATAAAGAAGTGACTTGAATGATGTTTGACTCAGAAGTTGGACCTTGAGTACATTGTTGTCATCTTTGGAAGGTCCTATGAAGTTAGATTTGACCCTTCCATAAGTTGATTGAGGACCCAAGGGTTGGTTTTGACCTTTGAGATACAAAATTCAGAAACTCTCAAGGGGAGGACCCTTTGGTTGATCCTCCTTGGTCGATACCATCGATCAAGACCATCGACCAAAGCATCCCTCGGGGGCAGAATTGTCTATTTTGGGGAATTTTAGGTTTTGGGAGCCCTATATATTCAAACCTCGATCTAATTCAAACCACTTCGCCCTAAAGCCTCTGGAGAATGTGGCAGGAACCCTAGAGCCTCCTCCTCAAGCCCAAGGAAGATCCCCAAGCATCCGTAGGAGTTTCTCCGTTATTTCTTCTTCTACAAGGTTAGTAATTGATTTGTTTCTCTCTAGATCTACTATCTCTACTATTTCTTCTAATTATTTTGATTATGAGGAAGGTATTACACTATTTTAATGGCCTAGTCTCTGATCCTCATAGTCATAGGGTGAATCCCCATTCACTCTACTCTCTCCTTAGACCATATGGTGTGTTTTCTATATTTTGATCTAGCATGAGACCATAAGTTACTCTCTCTTTGTTTTCTATCTACCTCTGTGTTGTGAGGAAGGTCTCATGCCATTGTTATGACCTTTCCTTCTATCCTCATAATTTTAGGGTGAATCCCTTTTCCCTCTATTACTTGGTGAATCTACTCTGGATTGATTTTGAGGGGAAATTCTAGGGTAACCTTCGTGAATGGGTATCCATTCGAAGACTTTGATTTCTAATTCATATTAGACCCTTCCCAATGCCAATTCTTGATTTTGAACTACTGTTCTTTCTTTCCTAGAGTGAAACACCTTTCTCTCTAGCCTTTCCGTAGAATTCACAGATGATTTCGGTAAAACCCTATTTTATGATTCAATTACATTTCTACTCCAATGATCATTGTTGATTCTTAGACTATGGTAAGTCTTAGTATGTTTTTGTAGAACTCCCCTTCGAATTTTAGAGTAATCGGACTTGAAACGAAGAAATTATGACCAATTTAGTATTTTCTATCCATACACAGATTTGCTTGGTTGATCCTGCTTGGCCGATGCATTAAACAAGGGACCATCGACCAAGCATGTTGCTAACAACAACTTTTCCCTATTTTGTCTCCATTTCATCTCTGATCATTTGGATTTGTTCCTTATGGTCTATATATGTTTGTTTAAGGTTGTTTAGGTGATTTTGGAATTGTTCTCTGATCTCTCACTTGAAGGTTACGAAATCAGATTCAAAGTGTGTACGTTCACTAACAATTGACAAATTACATTCTATATGTTGTTTGATTTGGTTTTGCATATGATAGCTACTGTTTTAGAATCTTTTCTTTATTGTTTAATTCTATAATTACATTATGCTATCCATGATGTGTTTTACATAGTTATTATGAATGGAAATGATTGGATTTGTGAATGAATCTTGTTTGGATATATGTATGGATTCATGATGAATGAGTTCGTAGTCTGAGTTGGTTGTAGCCATAGGATACGATGACTCTAGTGGGAAGGATACCAGAAAGGATCGCGAGAGGCGAGGAATGGAAGTATCTAACCCTAAGTTGATATAACTAAGTAGATGACTTGCATTGGGCTAAGATTAACCCTGACATGTGCCAATACTAAGACCAATGGTGATGTGAGAGAGTGTTGACCTAAACCCCAGCCATGGAATGTCCGAGAGGGATGCAGGACCCAATTATCACCGGAGAACCCAAGATACTGAGATGGTTCAGGGAGAGTGATTTGAGACCTACCCAGAGGAGTATGGTGCTATAACTTAAAGCATGTTTGCCACTAGAGACCAGCATATATAAAGTTAGAAGCATACTTGCATACTATTTCATATAATTTGCATTCATGCCTTTTTCTTGATCTTGAGATTGTGAATCTTTATAATTGTTTATTGAGTTTGAACTACTTGCTGAGTTCTTTTGAGCTCACCCTTAGGGGGATATGTTTTTAGATGATTTTGAAAGTTCGAAAAAGATCTAGTGCACCATTACGAAGGACCCTTCCTTATATAATACAACTACGGAAACAGTGGAAGAAGCTAGTGACCAAGGGTACGACCCGTACACCGGTATGGACCACTTTGATGGATCCTGTTGATAGTAGCAGACACCATCTTGCTCGCCGTTGGGATTGAGAGTTAGATGAAGATCCAAAGAAGCAAGTGCATAAGCCCAAGGTGAAGAAGATGAAGATTGAAGAAGAAGAAGAGGAACCGATGAAAGACTAGATTTGACTCTTAGACTTCTTTGTTCCTTTATTTTTTATAGTTTATTCAGTTGTATTATCTAAGATTCGATCTACCTTCTGCATTGGTCTGTAGAGTTATTTTTCTTTGTACTCTACAGTGATCTCTTTGATTGGTATATTTTATTCCACACTCTAATATTCCTTTGTGATCCTTCTGAGATCCATACTTGATTGTTTCTTAATTTACTTTAATACAATGATTTGTTCTTGCTCTTGATTATATTATTGTGCTATGTGGGATATGATCGCCCTAAACTTGATCTTCGGGGCTGTGGATCACACCTCCGGGTATTCCAGATAGGGTACCGACTGGAGGGATGTGACAGAATTCCCATTCACTCTAGTCTATCAGTGAGAATCTGTGGATTGATCCTATTATGTGATTTGTTAGATTTTCATTCCGACGACTTTGTTAGATGCTTAGATCATGATAGATAGTCTCCATATACTATTTCAGAATTTTCCTATTAATTTCAGAGTGTTTGAAACTCAAACGAAGAGTTTCCGATCAAAACTTAGGTTTTATGTCTGTACATAGTATGCTTGGTCGATTGCCTTGGTTGCCCCAGTGACCAAGGATGTCTTATGACAACAACTTTCTTTGTTTGACCCTGTTTTGACTTTGATCCTTTAGGGTTTGTTCTTTATGATCAATACTTGTTTGTTAGGTTTTATTTGGTGACTTTGGACAAACCCTTTGATCTCTTTTCTTTGGAATTTACAAATCAAGTTTAAGGTGAGTACGTTCACTCACAATTGACACGATTACATTCTTTATTACAATAAAACTTGTATGCATGTATTAACTACTGTCTTAGGACTTCTTCTATATTGTTATACTTATATAATTCCAAAATATGTTTCATTATGTCAACTTGCATACTTGTATGAATGTGATTGATGGGAATGGATTGTGATACGATATATGGAATCATGTTGAGATGTGATTGCTTAGGTTGTAGTTGTGGAATGGGGAATGCCCTTTTGGTATTTTGTCTTGGGACATCAGTGGCGGTGGTATGGGATGCTTTCCTATGTTGCCCCTGGGCACTTTCCGCATTTACTCGATGTCATACCTAGGACATTGTCTAGATGAGTTTGGCTAGGAAACCCCATCATATCTCATCCTATTGGCGAGGGAATTGATGCCAAGTGACCCATGGCAGCAATGGGGATTATGGGCTCTTAAGACTGGTATCTGATCCATGAGAGGACATAATTTTGTTGGGAGCCATTCATTGGTAGGGTCGCACATAATAAACGTGGGCTCATGGGTGCTCAATGTAAAATCCGGGCTTATCCTAACCCTGACCCGGCCCGGATTTTGTACTGTTGTAGGTCCGAAGACCCAAAGTGGAGGTAGAAGAGACTTGTGGGCCCTCATAGTTGAAGATTCATTGTTTGATCCAGAGCCTATGGACATTGACAGCGATGCCACTTACTTGAGCACATTGCCAGTGTTTAGTGAAAATCTGCGCCTCGAAGAAGATTGAATTAGTTGAAGCACCTATTGAACTTCTATGCTCAATCCAAAGGTAGTTCTTGAAACTAGACTTGTTGATTGACTTGTAGGAGAAAACCCAACTCGATTTGGATCTATCTAGCCTTCCAAATCCATGCTTTAAGTTTGCTGTCAGCCTTGGTCGACTGCTTGGTCGATTGACCAGTCAACCAGCCAGTCGACCAACAGTTATTAAATTCAAAAATCACAAAAATCTTTACCATTTTGACCCTACCTTTTTGGAACTCGTGAATGAAGGTCTACCCCAATCATTGGCACTCCAGAGAACGAAGAGTGACATTCCCTAGGCCATCTCTTGGTGTTTGTGAAGATTATTGGCTCCAATCATTGGCTTTCCATCTCAATCATCACTTCAAGGTATGGTTTCTCTTATTCTTCTTCTAATCTACTCAATCTCTTATTAATTTCTAATCTTTGGACCATGGTTGAAGTGATGCAACCTTGCAAACACTTGGCCATGAGTTTCCCCTTCCATTTCCATCAATCTCACTTCATTCTTGCTATGATTATGATTACTTACATTGCAATCCCATGATTTCTTTCATTTCAACCTATTCTTTAATTCAAACAGATGTGTAGAGGTATGCTAGGTTTGAATTACTATTGATTCATGATTCTAAATAGTTCTTATCATTCCCTTAATTGATTCTCCTTCGTTTCTTGCAATTGCAATCAATTCCAGTTCAATACTTGATGTTTAACATATAGAACATAGGGTTTCAATTTGGGTATTCACAATTGGACCGTTGGATCGTGATAATCTTTAGTGTGTAGTGTCCCCATATTACCATAATCATGCCCTCCAAGTTTCATATCGATCGGAGCACCGGAAGATCAGTTTCGGGCCAAATCTCCATTTCTGCCCGTTAATGGTTTGCTCTGTCGACTGCTTGGTCGACTGACAATCAACCAAGATATGACAACAACTCTGTCCTTGGCCGATTTGCTTCGTTTGACCTCCGATTCGATTGTTTTCGTCTCTAATGTTACTTATATGTTGTCTAGGGTACAAACACTGACTTTTGGGCTATTCTTGGCGATTCTTGGTACAATTTCCGACTCGATTAAGGTAAGGACGGTTGTTACCCCAACTACGCTGATTATGCAAATTTACTTCTACTTTGGAAACTTAGTAGATATACTTCATTAATGTATTCCTTAGCCATGTATGACTGTTGTATGCATTTTATATCAGTAAAAGTATGTTACACGTCATTCGGAATATCATGCTTAATTATTCTTTACGATTACACATATGATTGATCATGTTATATTATGCCTTTGATTATACGGTGAATTATTGATCATGCATGATATGATGAGATTGAGCTTGTGAATGACTAAGTATGACTTGGGATTGGGAAGTGTCCTACCGACACTTCTTTCCTTGGACATCGGGGGGAATAGTATGGGATGTTCTCCAAAGGTGTCCACGGACGCTTTCCCGAGTTATTGGATGATATACATAGGATTGTCTAGATGTATGGCTAGGACTATCCTTGTTGTATCAGACCCAAATTAGAAGGGTATTGAGATTGAACAACTCATGGTAATAGTGTGATTTGATGGGTGCTCAAGACCGGTAACCACTCCGTGAGAGGACATAGATCATACTATGGATACCTGTTAGGGGCAATTTATTGGTAGGGTTGCAAATAGCTAGACTTGGGCTCATGGGCGCTCAAGACCGGTAACCAACCCGTGAGAGGACGTGAGAGCTTCCCGTTTACTATTTGTGGATGACCAATAGGGTTGATGAGTCCGTAGTCCGAGTTGGTTGTAGCCATAGGATACGCTGACTCTAGTGTGAAGGGTACGGAACCGAGTTGGTCGGTGCCATAGGGGAAGTATCCAGATCTGACTTGATACGACTGAGTAGATGACTTGCATTGGGCTAGGCTTTTCCGTGACATGCGCCAATACTTATACCAATGGTGATGTGAGAGAGTGGTGACCTGATCCCCAACCATGGTTTCTGATGAGGACTTTACCCAATTACCTCGGCAGACCCAAGATATCATGTATGATTGAGAGGGAGTGACAGACGACCTAAAGAAGTATGGTGCTATGGCTTAAAGCATGTCTACCTTAGAGACTAGCATACTCAGAGTTAGAATCATCTTGCATTATTGTCTCATATCATCTTGCATCATATTGTGACTTGTATCGTATGATTTGTGTATTGTGGAACGACTTGCCTTGCTGAGTTCTTTGAACTCATTTCCTTTTGTGGAATTGTTTTGTTAGACTTATCTGTAGGTACTAAAGACATTGATGGCTCCTACTATGAGGCGGCGCAGGATCCCTCATACTACGGTGAAGGTCCTGGCTATTACAAAGATTATGGTGAAGGTGCCGAGGGTGATTACCCTCCATACTAGGGTTAGTCCGACCTTGTTTTGGGAGAGGCCGTGCTTGGTTTCTTTTGTGTACACATACGAGGACACTTTATACAAGACGAAGGAGACCCTAGCTTAGGCCCTTTTTGTCATTCTGGAACTTGGACATGTTATGTAACTTCTATGGATTTAGTCTTTGATCATGATCTGTAATTTAACTTAATTAACCACTTTCCGCTGCTTTTGAGAGGAAGTGACTACTGATCACTCTCCCTCTCTTTTGAGAATTTCCCTTTATATGTACTTGATACCTGATAATTTTCCGCACTCTGAATTGATTTTCTTTTCTTATCCATTTTGATCTAATTATTACTTGCTTAAAACATTGATTATATTATTCATGATTATGTTATTGTGTATGTGGGAGGCATGGCCGCTCTGTGAAATCCCACCTAATCTTAACCCTGCTGCTGTATCAAATACATACATACCACATACATTGTTTGATTTATTCTCTGTCATATGAGTTGCCTAATTTTGTTTAGTGGAAGTCTACCCCGAAACTAATCTTTTCTCCCTTCTATTTCTTCTTGTGCCTTCTTTTCCCTTTGATAAGAGGGTGATCTTAAGACATTCCCATGACTGATCCTCCTACCCTGCTGTTCTAGAGTGGATCTCCATACACTCCATAAACTTGTAAATTCTCCACATGATGATTTCGAAGAGAAATCAAGTGTGATCTTCATGATTGGTTATTCCTTCTAATTGTTTCAAGACTTCAAGCTTTTCATCTTCTGTTCTTCAATCAAAGGATAGTAACCTCCCTTATGTTGTATTGATCTACTCTTACTATGTTTTATTCCTTGTGATTGAGACTATGAAGAAGATGCTGCATCCTTGCAACCATCTCTTCTACAATCTCCTTTCATTCTTAAGGTTTTATGATCTTCATATTGGTCTTTGCCATGATCCTTGTGAAGTCTTCAGGAAGCCATTATCATACTCTAGATTTGATTTCAAAGCATGTTAGATTTATTCCTTTTTTTCTTACAAAAGACTTATTGTTATTTGTTTTCCGAAGATTTTGGGAGAAGAAAGTCAAGGTAAAAGCGATGTATCTCCATCTCTTTCGAAAGCCTAGTACTCTCCCAATTTCGAGGACGAAATTATTTTAAGGGGGGGAGAATGTGAAATCCAGCCCAAACCTAGCCCGGGGCACCCTATTTGTTTTGGGTGAAGAAAGACTTGTTTGATGTTAGACCTTGAAGTTGGACCTTGATTTCAATGTTGTTATCCTTGAAAGCCTTAGGAGGCCATGTCTGGCCTTATCCTTACCCTGACCCAATTTTATTGTCTGTAGATCCAAAGACCCAAAGTGGGGGGAAAAGACACTTATGGACCCTTTTGGTTGATGACTTGGTGTCGGAGCCCAAGCCCATGGACATTGACGATGATGCCCCTCACTTGAGAGCATTGTCAGTGTTAGTTCTGAATCTGTGCACCGAAGAGGGGTGAATTAGTTGAAATACCTAATGAACTCCTGTGCTCAATCTGAATATATTTCCCGAAACTAGACTTCTTGATGGGCTTATAGGAGAAAACCCCACTCAATTTGACCCCATACAGCCCTCCAAATCCCTGTCCGAAGTTGCTGAACTATGTCTGGCCAACCTTGCCTGCACATCCATGAAGATTGAATTATTTGAAGTACCTAACGAGCTCCAATTCTTGATAAAAAGGTATTTCTGGAAACTAGACTTCTTGATTGACTTATAGGAGAAAACCTTGCTCGATTTGACCTTGTATAGCCTCCCGAATCCACTCCTGAAGTTGCTGTCATGTCTTGGTCCACTGCTTGGTCGACTGACAGTCAACCAGCCAGTCAACCAAGAGTAATGGAATTCTAATATTCACAGGCCGGGACAGAACGAGAGAAACGACCCGGGAGACCCGGGAGAACCAGACAGAAAGAACAACACAAACGGACGGGGGAGGGTAAACAGATCCCCACACAACGAATTAACCAAATCAAAAATTTTTGGATAAACCAACACAAACAGCACCAGAATTGCCAGCCGAGTTTGAGTCAAGATTTGAAATCCAATTTGAATCAAAGCTCGCCAACGCCCTAAATCACTTCCCATTTTGCCCCTAACTTTTTGGAACTCGTGAATGAGGACCTAAACTAAGCTTTGGCACTCCAGAGAACGAGGTTGGACACTCTCTTGGGCTTTTCTTGGTGTTTTTGAAGATCTTTGACTCCAATCATTTGTGTTGCACCTCAATCATCAACTCAAGGTATGAATTCTTTCTAATCTACTCAATCTTCTATTAATTTCTGCTCTTGGGACCATGGCTGAAGTGCTGCAACCTTGCAATCACTTGGCCATGAGCTTCCCCTTTCAATCCCATGATTATTACTTCATTCTTGCCATGATATACTCCTATCATGATTGCTTACATTACATTTCTATGATTTCTTTCAATTCAACCTATCCTTGATTCAAAACTGATATGTAAATGCATGTTAAGCCTAGATTATTATGGATTCATGATTCTAATTTAGTTCTTATCATTCCCTTAATTGATTCCCATCATTCTTTACAATTTCAATCAATTCCAATCCGATTCTTGATATTTAGCATATAGAACATAGGGTTTCAAATTGGGGGGTTTTTAATTGGACCGTTGGATCATCATGAAAATTAGTGTGTAGTATCCTCTTACTATTATAAACATGTCCTCCAAATTTCATGTCGATCGGAGTAGCGGAAGGGCAGTTTCGGATCAAGTTTCTATTGCTGCCCAGAAGTTAACAAGTCTTGGTCGACCAAGCCAGTCAACCAAGAGCTGTCAACACCCCGTACTCAGCCGATTTGATCCGTTTGAACCCCGATTCGAATGTTTTCTTCTCTGATGTTACTTGTATGTTATCTAGGGGATCAACATTGATTTTGGGACCATTCTTGGTGATCATTGAACTTAATTACAACTTGATTAAGGTAAGGATGGTTATCTCCATAATATATAGGTCATCAACTTATGATTTGTGTTCTTATTTAAAGAATGGAAGTTCTTGATTTCTTTTATTCTTTATAAGACTGTTATATAGGTGTTAGAACAGTAGTGTTGCAATCTTTATACTCTTGTCATGTTACATTACTATTCTTGATTCTTATGTCTATGATGATTCATTTCAATATCATGATTTAACTTTTATTATGAAGATGTATTGGATGCATGAAAGATGATGAACTTGATTATGTGATTGCCTACGTATGACTTGGGATTGGGGAGTGTCCTATTGACACTTTTGTCCTTGGGCATCGGAGGGAATAGTATGGGATGTTCTCCGATGGTGCCTATCAACACTCTCCCAGGTTATTGGGTGACATACATAGGATTGTCTAGTTGGGTGGCTAGGTTTATCCTTGTCGTGTCAGACCCGAATCGGAAGGGCATTGAGACCGAATGACCCATGGTAGTGTATGGTTGGATGGGCGCTCTAGGCCGGTAACCAATCGTGTAGGGGACATAAACCATGCTACGGATACCGGAAAGGGGCCATTTATTGGTAGGGTTGCAAATAGCTAGACTTGGGTTCACGGGCGCTCAAGACCGGTAACCAACCCGTGAGAGGACATGAGAGCTTCCCGTTTACTATTTGTGGATGACCAATAGGGTTGATGAGTCCGTAATCTGGGATTATGCTAACTCTAGTGTGAAGGATACCGGAAAGGATCGATGGGGGCGAGGAATGGACGTATCTGGATCGACTTTACCGAAATTCCCCCGGCCAGACCCAAGATATCTTATGATTGAGGGGGAGTGACAGACGACTCAAAGAAGTATGGTGCCATGACTTAAAGCATGTCTACCTTAGAGACTAGCATACTTAGGGATTGATTCATATATCATCATTGTCTCATATCATATTGCATCATGCTATGTTTTGTATCATGTAAGTTATGTTATTATGGAATGGCCAGCCTTGCTGAGTTCTTTTGAACTCACTCCTTTTTGCAACATCTTTTGTTAGACTCTCCTGCAGGTACTACTACTGTTGACTATGACAGTGAACACTCTGAAGACCAAGTTGGTGACTCGTACCACATTGGTGGCAGTGAACACATTGATAAAGATTAGCAGTCCGAGACTGATATTTGTCAGGAGCAGATGCGGCCTGGCTTAGTTTCTTATAATTTTGTTATTTAGGAAACATTGTATAAGTTAGAAGAAACTATAATTTAGTTTGATTACCTTTCCTTTCCCTTCTTTTAAGAACTGGTTATAACCTTTACTTCATTTCGACATACCTTCCGTTGTTATCGTAGAATGGGTTTCCCCCTTCTTTTCACACTTTGACTATTTATGTTATTGGTATCATTTTTCCACACTCTGATGTTCTTTGTGATCCTTCTAAGATCCTTTCTTGACTTTTATTATTAAACTACTTAAATATAATGAATTGTTCTTGCTTTTGATTATATTATTGTGCTAAGTGGATATGATCGTTCCTAAACTTGATCGGCGGGACCGTGATTCACTCCCCGGGTAATCCAGATAGGGTATCCCCTTGGTGGATTTAGGGCGGGATGTGACACGCTCGATCCTTGATCCTCGGGCTGTGGATCACATTCCAGGGTATGCCAGATAGGATACCGGCTGGGTGGATGTGACACTCAAGACCGGTAAACAACCGTGGGAGGACATGAGAGCTTCCTACTTATTATATGTAGATGACCAATAGGGTTAAGAGTTCGTAATCTGAGTTGGTTGGCACCATAGGATACAATAAATTTAGGGAGGGAGACACTGGAACGGATTGCCTAGACATGGAAGGGAGGTAAAGATACCGAAACTGATTGTCTAGGGCATTGAAGGGAAGTACTGACTCCGAGATTGATATGATTTAGTAGATGACTTGCATTGGGCTAGGTATAACCCTAACATGCATCAATACTCATACCAATGGTGGAGTGAGAAAGTGGTGACCTAAACCCCATCCATGGAATGTTTGAGATGGATGCTCTGATCCAATTACTGTAGAGAATCCAAAAGGCGTGCTTAAGAGCCATGAGGGAGAGTGACTGAGACTACCCAGAGGAGTATGGTGTTCTATCTTAATGCATTTTTGCCACTAGATACTAGCATATATAGAATTAGAAGCATACTTGCATAACTGTTTCATATCATATTGCATCATGTTTGTTTTGAACTGTTTGTAGTTGTTATTTGTGATTAAATTACTTGCTGAGTTCTTTTGAGCTCACCCTTCGGGAACAATGTTTGTTAGATGACATTGCAGGAACGGAAGAACAACTGAGCTTCTATGCAGAGGACCCTTCCATATATAATGCAGCTGCAGATGTACTGGGAGAAGTTGGTGACCAGTGGCAAGACCCAAACACTAGTTTGGACTACTATGATGGCACCTATTGATAGTAGTAGACATCGTCTTGTTCGTCGTTGGGAACATGAGCTTGATGCAGGTCCTAAGATGCCAATGTATAAGCCCAAGGCAAAAAAGACAAAGGTTGAAGAAGAAGAAGAAGAAGACGAAGAATCGATAGAAGATGTAGTTTAGCTATAGACTTCCTTTATTTTTATTCAATTGTAATACATTAGAGTTTTAATCTACCTTTTCGCTTTGACAATAGAGTTATTTCCGCTATACTCTATACTTGATTTATTGATTGATATCTTTTATTCTGTACTTTGATATTCGTTGTGATCTACCTTAAGATCCATTACTACAAAAACAATTACTTTTAGTGGCGGTTTTTCCGCCACTAAAAGTGTAAAAAACTGCCACCAATTAAATGGTGGTGGTTTACGGTACTGTACATGTAACACCAAAATAGTGGTGGTTTTGACGTGCCACTAATCATATGATTATACACCAGCAGATAATACCGCCACTAATTGTGTTTACACAATTGGATAGGGGTATGAACTAAACCTATTTAGTGGCGGTAAATAAAAAACCGCCACTAAATGTGTCATATTAGTGACACGAAACTTAGTATTTAGTGGCAGTTCATATAAAACCACCACTAATTGTGTTCAAATTCATTCCTCCCAATTAGTGGCAGATTATTTTTTACTACCACCAATTAGGTTAATTTTGTTTTGTTTTTTGTTTTTTTGTATTTTTTATTTCCCCTATATTTTCTATTATTACACTTAATCCTAAAAGGCAATAAACATGAATACAAAGAAATTCAGGAAAGCTAAAAGTATTCAAAGAACACAATTAAGAAGAGTAAATACAATACATATTAATCAAGTCAACTTGTATACAAATATACAAAAGCTACATGTAGTACTCTAGTTGATGTTACATTGTTAATCCAACACCAATAAAAGAAGAAGAAAACAAAGACACAAATTTGGCACTTGGAAGATCTAAATGTCACACTCATTTCTTCCTAACCCGCAAATAAGAACACACATTATATATATGTAGAGATGATTTATAAATAAAAAGAAGAAAATCATATTAGGAATAAATATTTGAGCTCCTTGGAAAGTTGTTCTTGCCACAACACCAATTTTGTTCCAAAAAATTGAGAATAATTTTTGATTAAATAGCTTCCCACTAAAGGAATGAAGGGCAGCCAGAAATAATTGTAGTATCCTGCATTTTGTAAAAACAGACTTTAAGTTTTGATTGGTTTATAAATGTGAAAACAGAAATGCTTTAGCATAGAAACAATGTATAGCTATTACCATGTGCGTGGAAGAACAGGAAACATACAGCAAAAGTCCAAACCTAGAGGCCGAAAAGCAATCAAAGGGTTTAAAGTCCAGTAAGATTAACACATATGGATCTTATGTATACATCACCAGAGAGTGGATCTTGTTTCTTAGAACGTACCTCATACCAACCACCACGTGAAAGTCGTTATCCAAAGCTCTTTTTAAGAACTTTGGAAATCAAAATTACTTCCTTCTGGAATGTGAGCCTAAGAAGAAGAACAAGAAATAAATCTGTTAAAACAGATCACCAAGTCTGAAACTTTTGATGCGACAAGCCTAATTGCTCATTGCATTAGCTTAATAAATCCATGACGAAGGGTTAAATAAACTTGTGAAACATTTGAGGCTTCTTTTATAAGACTGCAGCAAAACAAAGTCTAGCCGAGACAATTTTTTTCTGCACAGAAACTATATGCCTTTTGCATAAATCCTCCCTGAGAGGTATGGAAGCTCAAGAGCTTTAACATTATTCAAGTCCATTACTCATTCATGATATAAACATACACCAAAAACAGTTGGCAGCGGCACTCAACCCTTCCCACTTCTCTATTATTATAGTGGGTAAAACCACAATAGCTACTGTAACCTTTCCTTTATTAAAGCATACAACCAGACTATAAGTGAACTAATTAAACCCAAAAACAAAACCTTCAAAATACACCAAAATCCATACTCAACCATACTCAAATTTATGAACTATGCAAACAGAGACACCTTAATCAGAATTGTTAGGGGTAATATGGGTATTTCCTTTATTAAGTTGGTTTGTTATTGAACCAGTTGGTTCATTTGTTGTATATCATATCATTGGCCGGTTCACTCTCATTCGTATGCAAAGCAAAACGAATTGGGGTTTTCTGGTTCTGGGGTTTCTGAGCTCTGGCGATTCTGGCTATGGCATCGTTCTACCTTGTTCTTCATCTTTGATCCTTGTTCTTGTATGATTCTTTTATCATCTGAAGGGAAGATGCTTAGTAGAAGGGAAGGAACACTCGATGGCTTTCTTGTGGCATTTCGGTTAAGGCTGGCTATGTTTCTGGCTGTGTGAATCATTTTCTGTGGTATGTTCTTTGGAGTTATTCTAGAGGGTTTTTGTTCCTCAGATAAGGAGGGATACTCGATGATGACTTGAGCCAATTTGGTTTCCATATACGGTGACATTTGTACCTTACCTATTTCCCTGTTTTTCTGTAATTTTGATTAATTATAGTGGATTGGACTCCATTCTTGAGTCCCGGAGACGTAGGCATCTAATGCCGAACTCTATAATCAAATACCCGTGACTCTTGTCTTCTTGCTTCCAATTTCATGGTAAATCACACATGACCGAATGGTTTGTCTAGGTTAGGGTTTATCGATTGTGTTTTCTTTTCTTGTTTCAATCTGATAAATCGTATATGATAATCACCAAATGCGATCATGAATTAAGAACTGGGAATATCAAATTGGCAACTGAGCTTAGGTTAGGTGATTCGGTGGAACCAGATTAGGTTCCTATGTGGTTGATAGATGCTACTGCTAGTTATATATAATCTGATTTTTGTTTGTATAATTTCTGCCACTGTTAGCATGTTAGCCTGTTAGCCTTGATAGAAGGTGTTTCTATGTTTCAAATTAGGTCTTGTATGTTGTTTACATACCAATTTGATGCTTAATCTCATACGGTTCTTAGGCTTTTACATTTGTTAATTTTCTGATTTTGCATATACCTGCTTTTGCTGCCCTGATCATATTCGATCCTATGCTTGAGAAGAATTGTTAATTAAATGTATGGAATAAAGTCTATGTATGAGAATAATAATTCTGAGATGATTAAACCTTGATTAATCACTGTTACATCTTGCTATGCATTTACATCAACTGCTGCCCTTATAATTCTGTTGTTAACATTGACACAATACTTGGTTTGTATTGGTCTGCTGTGTTAGCAATTTTGTGAATTAAGGCTGCTTGGATTGTATATAAATTTAGTCTATAAATTTTTGATTAATTAATACCTGATTATTTAATTCTTGATTATTATAATCCTTTTCAGAATTGTATATCAGTATTGTGAATCTTTTATTCTTATATACTGATTTGTTGTGATTTACTGGCTCCAAAGTGGAGTTAAGCAAGAGATATAGTCTACCAGGGGAGGGTTCACCTTCCAGTGTGGTCACCACAAGCTCTAGTAGAGCTTTAGGTCTAGGGGAGAATCCTAGGTACCTAGATTTGGGAGTTCCAATGGGGATTTCCAGGGTAGACATTGAGAAGTTTGATGGGACTGGGGACTTTGGGATATGGAAAAGGAAAGTCAGGGCTTTAATGGCACAACAGAAACTCCTTAGATCAGTAGATGACCCAGACACTTTCTTGGATAGCATTGATCCTGTGTTAAGAACTGAGGTGATGGAGAATGCAATTGGTTGCATGCTCTGGAATATCACTGATGGTGTAATCAGATGTTATATCTGTAATAAAGTGGGTCATATTAAGAAATATTGTTTTGCATACAAGAGGAAACTGCAAGAAGGTGAGACATCTAACAATAATATGCCTAATTTTGGTGATGGTGAAATAAACATGTTTGAGGTCCTTTGATGACCTAGGTGCTTTCTGTGGTAGCATAGACCTTGTTTGAAGACCTAGTTGTTTGGGTTTCCATTGGGTGCACACTTTGGTTTATCCTATTTTGTTCCTTTGTTAAAGGGAGGTGGTCTATTTATCTTTAAGGTGATATGCTTGTGTAAGGAAGCTGTTTATTTAATAAATCTGAGACAACATGTTTTTTTTTCTGGTTTTCTATTAATATTGGTTAAGATATGCCTTATTGTGTGAGAATTCTTGACCAATTATGATAGTGTTGGCATGTTAAGTATTTGTTGTTTTGTACTCTCATGGATGCTTTTATTTGCATTGGTATACATGTCTGACTGAGTTTTGAAATGCTAGAGTGGTAATAGGTGGTGTTGAGACTTTTTAGTACAGTTGGTTACACACATGAGGATTCCTATTTCACTTGGTATAGCATTAGGTATATCCCTGGTGTTTGGAGAGGTATAGTCTCCATGTTCAGCATGACTGCTGGTTTTGACACAGGTGTTGTCAAGTGTTTGGAGAGGTATAGTCTCCATGTTCAGCATGAGTGCTAGTTTTGACACAGATGTTGTCAAGTGTTTGGAGGGTTTGGTCTCCAGTTGAAGGGGTTTGTTCTCCATGTTCAGCATTGGTGCTGGTCTTGACACAGGAGTTGTCAAGTGGGTGTGTCCTCATAAGGTGTTGGGGTTCACATGAGATTCAGGGGATATGGTCTGTTAGCTTGTATGGTTTTGAGTGGGAGTAGTTATTGTCAGATTTATGGAGTTGTCTGGTAAGATGACTTGCACCAGTTTTATTGGTTAGGTTATGTCTTGTTTGCAGTTAGATTTTTATGTGCTCCTTGAGTCTGGTCTTGTATGGTCAGAGTTGTTAGTCTTATTGAGTTTACTTCTTTTATCTTTGGTTTGGTTTCTACTCTAGGTGACCTGGATTTGTCTAGTTGTTGACTTGTGCTCGTCACGTGTGGTGACTGGGTGAAGAGGTCCTGGTTTGAGTAGTGGTAGTAGACCAGTGATGGATTAGGAGTGGGATTGCCTTTTTTGGGTTTGTCTGGATTATTTTCATCTTGTTGGTTAAATGTAAGACTATAAGAGTGTTTGCGATCCTAAGTTACCCTCTTCATTATTTTAATGGGTAATTGGATACTTGTTGTCTTTCTTTACTTTAATGTAGAAGAAAGAATGATTTGAAACTTCTTTAGGCATTTTAACAACTGAATTTGAAAATATGACTTGTTAATGAATCCTATTGTGATCTCATTTGAATACCCTTGGCATTGATATATAAGACTTGATGTTTGAGTTTTTTGCATTGTATTTTGCATTTTAGGTTGACAGTTGCCTCTAGTTTCTCATTTCATTTTCTGTGTCCTATATCTGCCCTTATGTGGTTTACATATTGATTGCATGATTGTATTCCTTGGGGAAGGTTTTAAAATCATAATTTGAAATGAAAGTATTTGGATCTGTTAGGAATTTCCTAAGTTTTGGGATCTACTGGTTGAGGGGGAGAGATTTATGCTTACTTGTCATGTTTTATATATTTGAATTATTCAAATCTCTCTTCTCTAGTGGTTAAGTTCTCTTATGTATCAGGTGATATGTTTTAGACTTGACTTGGCTTATATTGTAAGCATTTGTGTAGATTCATGGGCTGTGTTGGCATTGTCAATTATGTCAGGATCCATGTTGTTCATCTGTTGATGTTTGTGAGGTTCTGTTAATCTAGGTTGGTTTTGGATATCACCATGGATTTCTTGAAGTTTATACTAGTCTCTTATTTAAAGTCTTACTTGTCTAAATTATATATTTATTATGCTTTGGTTGGCATGAGTAAGTCTATGTGGTGGGTTATTACCTTTTGTGGAGATTGTATACTTTTTTTTCATTTATCTATGGTGTGGTGATGTCCAGGTGTCACATCCTCCCAGCCGGTACCCTATCTGGCATACCCGAGAGTGTGATCCACAGCCCTAAAGATCAAGTTTAGGAACAATCATATCCATTTCGCACAATAACATAATCAAAAGCAAGAACAAATCATAATGTTCAAGTAATTTATAATAAAAGTCAAGAAAGGATCTCAAAAGGATCACTATAGAATATCAGAGTGCGGAATAACAAGATACCAAATCAAAAGACAACTGTAGAGTATAGCGGAAATATACCTTACAAACACATGCGGAAGGTAGATCGAAATCTAAATAAAGCTCTAAGCTAATACAAGTAGAGTAAAAGATAAGTCTAGAAGAAACAAAGGAAATCTAATCCACATCTTCAGTCAACTCTTCTTGTTCTTGCCTTCATCTTCTTCACCTTGCGCCCTCATACGGGCCATCAAAGAAATCCAAACTCGTAGAGAAGTCTAACAACAGATTGTACAAAAAGGAATGAGTTTCAAAGAAACTCAGTAAGGCAAGTTAATCCATAACAACATAAATAACATGGAAGCAAACCATAACAAGATGCAATGCAATATGAAACAAGTAATGTATGTATGCATCTAACTCTATGTATGCTGGTCTCTATGGCAACATGCTTAAGTCATAGCACCGACTTCTTGGGTAGGTCCGCTCACATCCTCAACCATTTAAGATATCTGATTCCCTCCAACCATTTAAGATATCTCGCACCGATTGGTAATGGGTCCCGCATCCTTCTCGGACAATTCCATGGTAAGGGGTTAAGTCAACACACCTCTCACAACCGTTTGGCATAAGTACCGCGCATGTCGGGGAAAGCCTAGCCCAATGCAAGTCATCTAGTCGCTATATCAACTCGCCGAGATACGTCCATTCCTCGCCCGACGATCCTTCCGTATCCTTCGCACTAGAGTCAGCGATCCTATGGCACCGACCAACTCGGACTACGGACTCATCAACCCTATTGGTTATCCACATATGGTAAACGGAAGCTCTCATGTCCTCTCACGGATATAACTCACCGGCCTCGAGCGCCCATGAGCCCAAGTCTAGCCATATGCAACCCTCCAATAAATGGCCCCCACAATGTGATTCCCGTCCTCTCACGGGTTGGTTACCGGTCTTGAGCGCCCGTGAATCCCCATTGCTACCACGGGTCGTTCGGTCTCAATACCCTTCCGAATCGGGTCCGATATAACAGGGTATATCCTAGCCAAACACCGCTAGACATCCCTAGGTATGACAACCATTGATTCGGGAAAGTGTCGATGGGCAACCCCGAAACATCCCATACTATTCCGATAATGTCCAAGGACAGAAGTGTCAAAAGGACACTTCCCAATCCCAAACCAAACTTAAGCAAACACATTCTCGATCAGCCATGGCATACACAACCAGAGTTCATCATATAAAAGAGAATGTAAAAGCAACAATCGTAATAAGTAATTCATATAACATAAACAATGAAAAGATGATATAAATAAGTGCTACTGCTCCCACAGTAGGAGATCAGAATTAAAATACAATAACAGTAGGTAATCTCATAGTTTCACAAAGTAGAAACCAGAGAACAAGCAATCTATGTAGTTAAGGAATCAACCGTCCACACGATTATCGCCGAAGATAATCCAAAGATCAAAGAGAGAGACACCAAACATGGCAAATAAACCCCTAACAAGCATAGATATAACATTAGGAAAGATACCTAAAAGATTAGAGAGAAAACGAATCAAATCGAGCGAAAATTGAAGCTACCGACTCATTGGTCGATTGCCGGTCTATCGACCCGACCGACCAATCGAGTCGAGACGGAATAGTGAAAACTGCTTGGCCATAACTCTTCGCTTGAAGTCGGATTGATCCAAATTCAAGGGGAACTTCCTAGGATGTATTAGAATCATATGGGAAGATAAAATCATCAAGTCATGGTAAAAAGATGGGTTCTTGATTTAACCCAAGAAACTAGGGTTTCACCCTTATGGTTCCCATAAAAAGGTTAAGATCACAGGAGGGAGGGAATTGATGATTGGCCAATTACAACAAGAAGAATTAAAGAATATTGAATTTAGATCAACCTCCACATTACCCATGAGGTTTCCCTCACATGGGAGGTTACCAAAAAGGTTCTCGAGAAACGGTTAGGGTTTCAAAGGATTAGGGTTAGGGTTTTCAAAGATTCCAGGCCGGGGTTGAGATCATGATGATGATCATAGATCTCAAGGAACAAGATGAGATCATGGAGTGGATGGTTGCAAGAGTGCATCATCTTCTTCCGATCTCAGCCAAGAACAGATTAAAGAAAGAAAATCAGAGATGGAGAAGAAAGAAAAGAGAGTAGACATACCTTTGATGCAGAGGAAGAAGATTACTTCAAGTCTTGTGAGAGATCACCAAGGAATGCAAGGGAATTGATTAGATTAGGGTTCTAACTCGTTCCAGAGGCTTAGGAGGCATAGGAGGCAAGTAATCCCGAGATTTGACTTAAATAGAGGAGACAGGACCAAATTGGTAAATCCGGACACCATTGGTCGATTGGATTGGTCCGGTCCGTCGACCAATGAGTCGACCAATCAGGACAGCAAGGTTCAAACAGGGATTCGGAGGGCTATACAAGGTCAAATTGAGTGAGGTTTTCTCTACGAGTCAATCAAGAAGTCTAGTTTCCAGAAATACCTTCGGATCAAGAATGGAGTTTATTAGGTCCACCAACTAGGCTCACCTCTTCGATGCCAAGCAGGATTTGCCAGACATAGTTCAGCAACCGGACAGGGATTTGGAAGGTATATGGGGTCAAATTGAGTGGGGTTTCTCCTGGAAGTCCATTAAGAAGTCTAGTTTCAGGAAATATAATCGGATTGGGCACAGGAGTTCATTAGGTATTTCAACTAATTCACCCCTCTTCGTGCGCAGATTCAAAACTAACACCGACAATGCCTCAAGTGAGGGGCATCATCGACAATGTCCATGGGCTGGGTTCCACACCAAATCGTCAACCAAAAGGGTCTACAAGCAACAAGCTAAGATCAAATCAAGGTCCAACTTTAAGGTCAAACATTTAAACTAACCCTTCTTTACCCAAAACAGATAGGGTGCCCCGGCTAGGTTTGGCTGGATTCCACATTCTCCCCTAAAATAACGTCCTCGAAATGGGAGAGTGCTTGGTTTCAAAAAGGCAGGGGTACTTTCCTATTATCTTGGCTTCCTTTCCCAAAGTCCACGGAAAACAAATAACAATAAGTCTTTGTAAGAAAACAAGGAGTAAATCGACATGCTTTAAATCAAATGGAAAGTATGATCATGGCTCATGAAGATTTCACAAGGATCATGCGAAGATTAATATGAAGATCATAAAACTTTAAGAATGAAAGGAGATTGTAGAAGAGATGGTTGCAAGGATCAATATGTTCAAGGATGCAACATCTACTTCATAATCTCAATCTCAAAGAATAAATCATAGCAAGAGTAGATCAATACAACACAAGAGAGATTACAAATCTTTGATTGAAGAATAGGAGATGAAAAGCTTGAAACAATTAGAAGGAATAACAAATCATGAAGATCACACTGATTTCTCTTTGAAATCATCAGTGGAGAATACAAGGTTAAGAGTGTATGGAGATCCACTCTAGAACAACAGGATAGAAGGATCAGTCATGGGAATGATTTAAGATCATCCTCCTATCAAAGGGAGATAGAAGGCACTAGAAGAAATCGTGGAGAGAATAGATCAGCTTTGGGGTAAACTTCTACCAAACGAAACTACAAAGAATAAATTGAACAATGCATATGGTATATATGCATTAGGTACAACAACAAGGTTAGGAATAGGTGGGATCTCATGTTGTTCATTTGTTGATGTTTGTGAGGTTCTGTTAATCTAGGTTGGTTTTGGATATCACCATGGATTTCTTGAAGTTTATACTAGTCTCTTATTTAAAGTCTTACTTGTCTAAATTATATATTTATTATGCTTTGGTTGGCATGAGTAAGTCTATGTGGTGGGTTATTACCTTTTGTGGAGATTGTATACTTTTTTTTCATTTATCTATGGTGTGGTGATGTCCAGGTATGTCTTGTGTTTGTTTATCAGGTTTGCATATGTTGCAGTTTTAGGGGAGATGCTGCCCAAATTTGTATGACTCTTGTTTTGTTTGTCTCTTTTGTGAGATATATGCCTGGTGTGTGCATATGTACTCTCCATGTTGATTTGGTTGAGTTGTGAACTAGGAGTTGTTGTTGTTTATGGGTTTCTCTACCTATTGCATTTGTTGCATGGTGTGCCTGCTATGAGTCCTTTAGTGTTGCATGGTTAGTGCATGTCTAGGTACTTTGCATATTTTTTTTGCTTTGTACTATGGTCTCTTTTCTTTTGTTTGTACAGGTACACTTGGACGATGACGGTTGAAGCTCGGTCTACTATAGTTTAGAAATTACAGATTAAGGAGGAGATTTGTTAGGGGTAATATGGGTATTTCCTTTATTAAGTTGGTTTGTTATTGAACCAGTTGGTTCATTTGTTGTATATCATATCATTGGCCGGTTCACTCTCATTCGTATGCAAAGCAAAACGAATTGGGGTTTTCTGGTTTTGGGGTTTCTGAGCTCTGGCGATTCTGGCTATGGCATCGTTCTACCTTGTTCTTCATCTTTGATCCTTGTTCTATGATCCTTGTATCATTTGAAGGGAAGATGCTCAGTAGAAGGGAAGGAACACTCGATGGCTTTCTTGTGGCATTTCGGTGAAGGCTGGCTATGTTTCTGGCTGTGTGAATCGTTTTCTGTGGTATGTTCTTTGGAGTTATTCTAGAGGTCTTTTGTTCCTCAAATAAGGAGGGATACTCGATGATGACTTGAGCCAATTTGGTTTCCATATACGGTGACATTTGTACCTTACCTATTTCCTTGTTTTTCTGTCATTTTGATTGATTATAGTGGATCGGACTCCATTCTTGAGTCCCGGAGACGTAGGCATCTAATACCGAACTCCGTAATCAAATGCCCGTGTCTCTTGTCTTCTTGCTTCCAATTTCGTAGTAAATCACACATGACCGAATGGTTTGTCTAGGTTAGGGTTTATCGATTGTGTTTTCTTTTCTTGTTTCAATCTGATAAATCGTATAGGATAATCACCAAATGCGATCATGAATTAAGGACTGGGAATAACAAGAATTCAAGAATGTGGATATCTATAGAGCCCTAATTATAAACTACATCGACATTTTCAGAACAAAATAATAACATGTAAAGATTTTCCACCATCGACGTCAAAGACTTCTATTCCATCCCTATGTTGACTAAATGGAATAACAACATCCACATGCAAAAGAAGAAGAAAAAAAGGAACCAGAAAATGAAGCAGCTCAAGACTGTATCTTGACAACAATGAACACTTGAGAAAAAACCAGTTTCAACAGCAGAGATTAGTCTAACTTGATTGAATTAGAAATCTTACGCCACTCATCTTCTTAGAC
Organism: Hakea prostrata; assembly: GCF_041222555.1. Classification (NCBI taxonomy): domain Eukaryota; kingdom Viridiplantae; phylum Streptophyta; class Magnoliopsida; order Proteales; family Proteaceae; genus Hakea; species Hakea prostrata. Next base: position 38,586,153 of record NC_142601.1, on the reverse strand, counting down.
TGAAAGAGTGGACTGAATAGAAGTTGGATCCATGAGATGCAGATGACCATGGATTTCAACGTCTATAGGGCGCAAAAGCCCAGAACTCTCACGAATCCCTACCCCACCTATCCTGTCCGCAGCCTTCCCATTCCCTCCCACTTCAGCCATAGCATCCCCCAGCCCTTTCCTTCTTACTTAAATCAACCCCAACCTAGTTGCAATTCACCCTAGCAACTTCCCTTCCTGATTCTGCAACTCCAGCCCCTCTCCCTCATCAATCATTGGTCATCCCCTTCCTCCTCTGTTTCTGTGCAAGCAGCAGCACCTCTCCTGATTAAGCCCACCTCACCAGCCCTTCTTGAACCCTTGTCTCCTTCCCTAGAGTTGTACCTAGCCATAGAACAGAAACCCCAAGTCAATTGTCCCATTCCACCTTGTTTTCCCTAATATGAAATTTTCTGCAAGTCTTCTTCAACCTTGAGATTCTGCAGAAAATTCTAATTTTCCAGAAATATGATTCTATTAGTTTCTAATCAATTAGATCGATTCTAGTTGAAAAGATAGTGATAGAAATCAGTTCTATGAAGCATAACCAGCAACCTGATCCTTCTTCCGTCACTAGCTGAAACCCCAAAAGCCACTTCTCCAGACCCTAACCTAATCCTAGTTGACCTAGGACTCCAATTTTTGAATTTGAACTTCAAACATCAACTTGTGTCAGATCTGAAACTTAGTCAAAGAAGGTTGGAACAGCTTAAAAACACCTTAGAACAGGTCTTACAGCATACAAAAGAATATACTTCCTCACCTTTCTTTTAATGAATTATTGTTGGACCTCCTTTATTCCCATGGCGGCAGACACCTCTCAAGGGTGACAGTATAAACAATGGTGATGCTGATAACTTCTTCTGCCGCATTGAGAGTGAAGACATGCAACTGAAGGCACTTCTTAGTCTTCTCTTCTCACTGTCATATCCTTCAAAAGAGGTATTGTTGCAAGTAAAGGGCTTTAAAATATGGAAGTATAGCTTAATATGTAATTTATTAACCTACCATGTCTCCTTTTCCACCACTTCATCAACCTAATGATCACTTGGTCATAGAAAGCAGCACCAATCAATCTGCCCAATATGTAGAAGCTACTGAAAGAGCCTGCTGCTGGGATTTTAAAATTGCCAATTGAGTTGTCCATTGGTGAAGGCTGTTGCATAGAGAAAGTGTTGGGGTAATTGTATTACAAATTCTACAAAACACAAAAAGTGAAAATGCAATACAATTGAAAGATGAAGATCATTAGCCAATCCAGAGAGCTTGATATTGCAATCGAACGAACCACCGATCAATGAGGTTGAGTCACACATTGAGTGCTGTCTTTAAGGTAATTGATGCACCCTACTTGTGAAACCCGGCCCTAACCTTAACCCGGATACTCTTTGACTGTAGGTCTGAAGACCCAAAGTAGAAGTGATAGTCAACTATGGGCCATATTAGTAGAAGACATAGTGTTCGACTCTGAACCTATGGAGACTGAAGATGATGCCCCATACTTGAAGACAGTGTTGGATATAGGGAAGAGACTACGCCTTGATGAAGAGGAGATTAGTTGATGACCTTAGAGCTTGGTGGGATATGATTTAAAGCCATTTTTCCATGCTAGGTATCTTAAAGTATATGTGTTTAAAGTTTCGTTTGATTCCGAGTAGTGGAAGACCCTCAAATCCTTGTCTTTGGCCTTGCTATCTGCCTGGGTCGACTGGGCCAGGCTACCCAGCCAATCGACCTAGAGATGCTAAACTCGAGCAGAATCTTCTGTTTAGGTTATGTTGCTATATATACCCCATGACTTCATGATTTTAGTATCCCTAGCCTCCAAAACACTTAGAGAACGAAGGGAAACCATCTCCAAGCCTCCAAAAGTGTAGAACAAACTTGCAAGTTCTCTCTCTTATTCTTCAATCAAAGGTTAGTTTTCAATCTTTTGTATTTTTGATTCATTCTTTCCATGATCACTCTCATCTCTGAACTGAGATTATGATGAAGATGTTGCAACCTTGTAGTAATATCTTTACATTCTCTTTTCATTCTCTTATGCCATGATCATCTCATTCATTCTTAACATGATTTTTATGATTTCTTCTTAAACTATGATCATATTCTTATTTTGATTTATTCTAGCATTATAGATGCTTCTCTATGATTATTCATACCTCTGATCTACTGTGTTCTTGTACTAGAATGAGATCTTATCATCTCTAGTTCATCTCTTTCGTTCATAGCATGTTTTCCAATGAAAACCATGATTTTTACCAAAATAGAAACTATGATTTCAAATTAGTAAGTAATGGTTTTAATGGTTGTTTGATGTCTAAATTATGCTTTTTAGTCGTAGACTACTGTGTTAGACAATCTCTCCAAGTTTTGTCGCATTCCGAATTGTGTAACATAGGTTTCGGATCAAGATTCTATTCTTGGATTCGGATTTGCTCTAGGGCAGACTGCCTAGGTCGACTGGCTCAGTCAACCCAGCCAATCAACCCACAAGAACAGAATCTGATTTCTTCATCCGTTTCGATTCGATTGATGCTTATTCTTTTAGGACTACTTCCTAATGATCGTGTGATGCTATTCTAGGGTTTATTTGCTAACTTTGGATTCATCCTCTTGTCCGTCCAGAATATATTCGAATATATTTAAGGTAAGGAAAGTTGTTACCATATTAACATAGATTGCATAGATTTAGTTTCTAATTTGGGAACTACTTAGATTTGCTACTGTTATGTTAGTTTCTATTATGATATGAATGCTGCAAGTACACTAAGATCTTATTTCCTTATTTACTTTAAGTACTTGATCATGTATGAATACTTATTCATGTATGTTTCTTATTTATTTGATCTTGTCTTATTATACTCTTTCATATGATGAGATATTTGTCGTGGATGATATGACTGAATTATGATTGTGATTGTTTAGGTATGATTTGGGATTGGGGAATGTCCTTTTGACATTTATGTCCTTGGACCTCATTGGGAGTAGTATGGGATATTTCCAATGTTGCCCTTTGACACTTTCCCGAATTATTGGTTATCATACCTAGGACTTGTCTAGCAGTGTTTGGCTAGGTTATACCCTTGTTATATCAGACCCGATTCGCAAGGGTATTGAGACCGAACGACCCGTGGTAGCAATGGGGATTCACGGGTGCTCAAGACCGGTGAGTTATATCCGTGAGGGGACATGAATCACATTGTGGGGACCATTTATGGGTAGAGTTGCATATGGATAGACTTGGGCTCATGGGCGTTCAAGACCGGTAACCAACCCGTGAGAGGACATGAGAGCTTCCCGTTTACTATATGTGGATGACCTGTAGGGTTGATGAGTCCGTATTTGAGAGAGTCGGATATGCTGACTTTAGTGTGAAGGATACCGGAAAGGATCCCGAGAGGGGAGGAATGGACGTATCTGGATCTGAGTTGATGTAACTAAGTAGAAGATTTGCATTGGGCTAGGCTTTACCCTGACATGTGCCAATACTTAGACCAAACGGTGATGTGAGAGAGAGGTGACTTAACCCCCAGCCATGGATTGTCCGAGAGGGATGAAGGACCCTTTGCCAACCGAGGATGAGTGAATTGAGACCTTCCCAAAGAAGTATGGTGTAACATCCAGCCCAAACCTAGCCCGGACACCCTACTTATTTTGGGATAAAGAAAGATTAGTTAAATGATAGACCTTAAAAGTTGGACTTTAATTTCAATATTATTATCTTTGAAAACCTTAGGAAGCCATGTCAGACCTTTCCCTTAGGGTAGATCTGTAATGTCTGGCCTTATCCTAACCTTGACCCGGCCCGGGACCTATTATGTTTGTAGGTTCGAAAACCCAAAGTGGGGTAAAAGAGACTTGTGGACCCTTTTGGTTGAAGACATGGTGTTTGACCCAAGCCCTTGGACATTGACGATGATGCCCCTCACTTGAGAGCATTGTCAGTGTTAGTTTTGAATCTGCGCACCAAAGAGGGGTGAATTAGTTGAAATACATAATGAACTGTGCTCAATCCGAATATATTTCCCGAAACTAGACTTCTTAATGGACTTGTAGGAGAAAATCCCACTGCATTTGACCCCATATAGCCCTCCAAATCCTTGTCCGAAGTTGCTGAACTATGTCTGGAAAATCCTGCTTGCACATCGAAGAAGGTGAGCTTAGTTGGTGGACCTAATGAACTCTCATGCTTGATCCAAAGGTATTTCTGGAAACTAGACTTCTTGATTGACTTGTAAGAGAAAACCTCACTCAATTTGACCTTGTATAGCCCTCCGAATCCCTGTTCGAAGTTGCCGAACTATTTCTGGATTTTCTGCTGAAACCTGTTACCTGTTTTGGTCGATCCTTTTGGTCGATGCCATCAACCAAAACCATCGACCAAAGTTACCCAGAATCGAGAAAAAGATGCTTTTTGGATATTCCTTCATCTGTTTAAGTGAAACCTCGAACCTAGAACGATATTTTACTCATTTCAACACCTAAGAACGTGGGAAGGTTCCTCTTAGGCTCCTCTTTGGCTTGGGTGATGATCTTCTACAATAATCATTGTCTCTTTTCTCCAACTATCATCTTCCAAGGTATGATTCTCTCTCTTGCTCTCTATTCTACTCACTTCCCTTCTTCTTTTACTGATGAGACCATGGCCAAGGTGCTGCAACCTTGCAAACACCTTGCCATGAACGTCTCTTCCCATTTATACTTGCTTTTCCTTCATTCTTGCTATGCCTCACTTGCATCTTGATCCTTACATATACATTACCATGATTCCTTGCTTAACAACTTGATTTCTTATACTAAACTGAGATGTGGAGTATGATTAGGCTAATCTCTGGCTTGCAAATGATTGTAATAATGTTCCTAACCTATTCCCCAACTAATTCTCTAGCTTCCCTTTCAATTCCATCAATTTCTCATGAATGCTAGGATTCTTGTCTTTAGAACATAGGACCTCAATTTGGGGGTTTTCATTTGGACCATTGGATTGTGATAATACTTGCTAGGTAGTGTTCTTACATTGTTATTAATCATCCCGCCAAGTTTCGGATCGATCTGAACCCCGGAAGACCCATTTCAGACCAAAATCCCCAAAATCCACTATTCTGTCCCGAGGAGAATTTTGGTCGATCCTTTTGGTCGATACCATTGACCAAGACCATCGACCAAACTTGTTGCTGACAGCAACCTTGGCCAGTTTTGATCCAATTGACATCCGATCTTCCCGACTTCTTCTCTAACTTATTATTGATGTTTGTTTAGGGTCTTAACAATTCTTTTGGACTAATTCTTGGTATTCTCAATTCATCATCAACTCAACCTAAGGTAAGGATGGTTATCTCCATAAACGTATGGATCATCAACTTATGATTCATGTCCTTATTTCTGAATAGAATCTCTTGATTACTTTTAATCTTTATAAGACTGTTATATATGTGTTAGAACAGTAGTATTGAAATCTTTATACTCTTGTCATGATACATTACTATTCTTGTTTACTTATGTCTATGATGATTCATTTCAATATCATGATTTAACTTGTATTATGAAAATGTATTGGATGCATGAGAAGTGATGAACTTGAATATGTGATTGCCTACGTATAACTTGGGATTGGGAAGTGTCCTATTGACGCTTCTGTCCTTGAGCACCTAAGGGAATAGTATGGGATGTTCTCCGAAGGTGCCCATCGACACTTTCCCGGGTTATTGGATGACATACATAGGATTGTCTAGTTGTTTGGCTAGGATGTCCCTGTCGTATCAGACCCGAATCGGAAGGGCATTGAGACCAAACGACCCGTGGTAGCAGTGGGGATTTGTGGGCGCTCAAGACCGGTAACCAACCCGTGAGAGGTCATAAATCTCATTGTGGGAGCCATTTATTGGTAGGGTTGCAAATGGATAGACTTGGGCTCACGGGCGCTCAAGACCGGTAACCAACCCGTGAGAGGACGTGAGAGCTTCCCGTTTACTATTTGTGGATGACCAATAGGGTTGATGAGTCCGTAATCCGGGATTATGCTGACTCTAGTGTGAAGGATACCGGAAAGGATCGCCGGGGGTGAGGAATGGACGTATCTGGATCTGAGATGATATGACTGAGTAGATGACTTGCACTGGGCTAGGCTTTACTGTGACATGCGCCAGTACTTATACCAAATGGTGATGTGAGAGAGCGGTTATCCCCTTACCGTGGTTTTTTAGATGACTTTACCGATATTCCCCTGGCATTCCCAAGATATGGAATGGGAGAGTGACAGACGACCCAAAGGAGTATGGTTCTATGACTTAAAGCATGTCTACCTTAGAGACCAGCATTCATAGAGTTAGAACCATACTTGCATCATGTGTTCCATATCATATTGCATCATATTATGGCTTGTATCATATGGTTTATATTTTATGGAATGACTACCTTGCTGAGTTCTTTTGAACTCACTCCTTTTTGCAACATATTTTGTTAGACTTTTCTACAGGTACTACCACTGTTGACTGTGGTAGTCAACCCTCTGGAGGCCGAGTTGAAGACTTGTATCATACTGCTGGCGATGAACCAGTTGATAAAGACGAGTAGACCGAGATCGGGACTTGTTTTGTAGCAGTTCAGTTTTATATTTGTGTGTTAGGGATGGGATGTCGCCTCATTCCCTTTTTAACCTTTTATTTGAATTGTCGGGACTATAGCTTAGTTGTTTCACTTGTTATTTGGTGAATCGGTTGTAACCTTTACTTTTAGTCGTTTCATCTTCCGCTAATATTATAGGATGGGTTTCCTCCCTCCTTTTTACACTTGATTGTTTATACTAATGAAATCCTTTCTGCACTCTGATGTTATTTGTGAATCCTTCCAAGGTACTTTCTCGACTTTTATTATTAAATTATTTGGATACAAGGAATTGTTCTTGATTTTGATTATATTATTGTGCTAAGTGACTATGATCGTTCCTAAACTTGATCGGCGGGACTGTAATTCACTCCCCGGGTAATCCAGATAGGGTATCCCCTTGGTGGATTTAGGGCGGGATGTGACATATGGGTGCTATGACTTAAAGCATGTCTGCCTATAGAGACCAGCATACATAGAGTTAGATTCATACATGCATTTCTGTCATATCATATCACATTATGCTTTGCTTATGTTACTATGTTATTTATGCTATTATGGAATAACTTGCCTTGCCGAGTTTCTTTTGAAACTCACTCCTTTTGTACAACATCTTTTGTTAGATTATTCTACAGGTCTCGATGGCTATGAAGCGCAATATGAGGAAGCGCAAGATTATATCTTTCTTTCTTGTCTTTAGAATCAATTGTAATCTCCTTTGATTTTCGAACTACATTCCGCTGTACTCGTGGAGTGAGATTCCGCCTCACTCTATATTTGATTTTATATATCTATTGGTATCTTTTCCGCACTCTGATGATTATCCCGTTACTTTACTTTGATTCATTTGAATAATATTGTTAACCTTGATTTAGTCTTGTTCTTGATTATATTATTGTGAATGTGGGAGGTTGATTTTACTAACTACTGGATCTTGTGGACTGTGGATCACACACTCGGGTATATCAGATAGGGTACCGGCTGGGTGGATGTGACACTACTACCAAGGGTTCTTCACACCACCACCTCCAAGATAAAGCAACCGCCAACTAAAAGATGAGGTAATTCTTCTAGTCCCTTCAAGGAGCCAAAAGCTAGAGCACAACACTTAGACAAATTTAAAGGAAGAAACTTTTAAAAATAAGCAACAAATAATGCAAGTGTGAGGAGTGTTTCTATTACACATCACATGCAAGGAAGGGTTGGGTTTCTATAGGCCCAAGCCACACTTTACACCCCGATTCTCAAGACAATGAATTGGGTAATTGAATCACAATGACTCACCTCCTCACAAGGTGGAGAATCAATTCTCTACTAATGGAGAATCAATTAGCTTGTCCTTTCTCCACTAATGAAAATAAACCACCTTGATCTAACATCCCCACTACTTGGAGAATTAACTCTCATATTCACCTCTTTTGTATAAATTGGATTTAATCCATTTAATAACCTTAACCCCAATCATGGTAATGACCTTGAATGGTCATGAAGTTGAAATGAGAATTGAAGGTCAAGAGTTAGAATTTGAGTAAATTCTACCCTACAAGTAAGCCACCTCATCACCATGATCAGGACCTTTAAGACCCATGACCAATGTCATGAAGAGCCTCATAACCAAGGTCATGAAGGGCTTCCTTTACTCATGGGTGCCTCATACCACCCTTATCACATGGGTCCTACACACTAACAAAACAATTAAATAAAAGAAATGCAAAAACTTATTTTGAAACTTAATATAGATTTTAATAAAAAACCTAAAAATCCCCCACAAGTTTCAAAATTACAAAAAAGAACACGTGTTGTGACTGTATTAGACACTAAAGGACACATCGCTGTAGGTGTCTTTCGGACTTGAACCTACACTAGGTCTAATGAGTTGCGCTACAAGGTACAGGTAGAGTCAAACTCCTTGAACCTTTCCTCACTAGTGTAGCTGACCATCCCATCATCCATGTCCTAAAGGTCGACTTTTAGAGCTACCTTTTATATTACACATTGAACTTTTGAACCGGCCATGTCCCTTATCTTGGATTCATAAATGTATAGAGAACTTGCCTATAAGTTCTCATTGGCGGTGGCAAAACCCCCTATATCCACTTAAGTTAGTCTCTGATGTGCGCCACAACTAACCACCCCCACATTCCTTGGGATTACACTAATTAAGAGCTTCGCTCAACCTTACCCTTGTGGTAGTACTATTACCTTCATCTACACCCTAGAATGAAATAATTATAAATAGTATTACTGAACTGGTCCTCCCATGACTTTGTTTGTACCCCTTAAACCTAATTCAAGTATTTAGCCTCTTCACATAGGTAGGGTATCCATCATGTGACCCGATGATTAGGCATTCCCCATTCCTGTCTATTCAATACACAAGTTTTGATAGACATAGCCTTTGTGAACATGTCAACTTGATTCCTTTCTGACTTCACATAATTGATAGCTATCATTCCTTCATCTATGTACTATCGCCATAGAAAAAAATTCGAGGCAAACTCAAGTTTCAACTAGGTGAAAATAAGAAACGTAGGTGGGAAACTGAGAAATTTCAAGGAAACTTAGGACTTTTTTGTGCAAGGTTCAAAATGAAGTTTCAACAGGTTTTAAGGAATATTTTAGGGTGGGACTCTGCATTTAAACTAATTAGAGTATAAAGAACACATTGGCTGTATTTTGTTAAAAAAAATCAATGTAGATATGTCATTCAATGTACATAACATCAATGTAGAGTTGTCCAAAAAGTACACTATAAACTTAATTACTTAAGTACATAACATTTAATATATAATTTCAAACTTCAAAACATCAAATACAAAGTAATTGACAATAAAATGAAAGTACAACTTAGTGCCAAGAGGAGTGCCTTGGTGGATCCATCCTGTGAGCCGAGTAGTACTGTGCTTATAACATCCTCCCCTTCAACCAACAAACATAAACATCTCATGACATTTTATGACTATGGTTGTCAAGGTAATCGACAACTGTAACTTTGTAAGTCTGATCATCAAAATGCCTAAGATAACCAATTTGAGGGAATACGCAATTTGGATAGGGAAGTCCTGATGGAGGGAGTATTTGGGGAAACATGAAAGAAACAAAACAATTGAAAATATGGGAAAGCTACGAAACTTGTAGGAAAAAGTCCCAGGTTTCTATGAAATTTTCCAAGTTTCCATGAAATTTGGGAATTTTTTTTCTTCTCATGAACTAGCTAGTCTAGTTGGGTTGAACCAAGTTTCGAGGTTTCGAGGTTTGAACAAGCTTCAACAAAATTTCGATAGTTTCAGTCAAAACATGGGATTTTTTTGGTCCCCTAGTTTTTTGTTTCGAAGTTCCCAAAATGGGAAATTTCGGTGGAAGTTTCACAAGTTTCAACGAAATTTTGTTCTATAATTGTCGCATGAGATTGTGTCTAAGGCGTATATGCCTCCTTTTACCATTGTACACCTTATTCTTGACTAAGTGAATAACTGCTTGGTTATCACAATGTAGTGATACCGATAGCGTAGGTTTTTCCCACAATTGTATATCCGCCATTAAATTTCTAAGCCATTCAGCTTTTGTTTCCACCTTCTCTAAGGCTATGAACTCAGCTTCCATGGTAGAGCCTGTTCCACATGATTGCTTTGTGGACTTCCAAGAGATTGCATGACCTGCTAGTGTAAACACATACCCACTAGTGGCTAAGGATTTTCATCTTTCAATAGTATTGCAATTTCATTTTTTGTGCTTTGTAGAATTTGTAATACAATTACCCCAATAGAAGGTAAGCACCTGTGAATGTATGGACTAGAAATAAATTGTGGAAGCCCAAATTGGCAATAATCTAACCATCATCTTCACGTCCTCTACTTTTGTCACTGAACAAAGATTCCATCTATTTTGAATCACTGAACCATTGCTCCCATAGTCCTTTTTGTTTGCAGCCCTGTCCAACCAACTATTTGAATACAGAAAAACCAATTAAAAATAGGAATGGTTTAGCTTTGCCACGTGTTTGATAATCTACATATTTGCAATTCTGTATACTCCGACCGAATTGGTCTGTGTGATGGATTCTTGCGGCAGTGTCAGTTGAGTCTTCAAATTATAGATTTAGCTTCCCAAGCTTAACACCTATTGTTGTTATTATTGTGGGATTAGTTTCAGCTTTTCTAAATTCTTGCATGAACTATAGGCTAGACAAACCACGTTGAAAATCTAATTAGACTGCTTCAAAGGAGTAGAGGAGAATGAGCCACCAATAAAGTGACAAAGAATGTTAAGAAACTTACTCCCTAGTAGATAGAATGGTCCAACCAGTAGAACAAACCCCAATATGCAAGATGGAAGATAATATACAGAAGCACTGAGCCTCGCCTCATGAAGGACGTAATCAAGTGAAGCTATGATGAGCAAAAGCAGAAGTGGCAAAACGCAATAGTCTCTGCTTTTATTTTTTCAGCTATTCACACAACATAGAATTCATCAATGGCAGATCCTTATCTTGATTGGGTCCACACGACCATGGTTTTCTTCCCGTCAGAAATACTGACCCTAGCCCCACCATATTAGAAAACCCGTATGAATCATCATCAACATCATCATTTGAAATTACTCCCAATTCACACCAACAGCAAAATTCAAGTTGGGTTTTCAACTTCAAAGAAAAACCATTCATGGTTGTGTCAGATTTTTCTGTCTTTGATTTTTTTGGGTTTGTTGAACCTCATCTCAATTGGGCTTCAATTATCTAGTAAAATTCATTGGACCAGACTAAAAGTTAGAAACAAGGAGAAGGGTCCATCTAGAGAACCAGTAGGAAGGATAATCTAATATAGTTTAGAGATTAATCAAAGTAAAAAAAAAAATGATAACCTAACGAACCCTATATTGGGTCTTCTTTGAAATCTAACCGTAAGATTCACAAATGAGCCAAAGTGAATGGGGATTCACTCTAAAGTAAAGAGGATAGAAGAATTAGGTCATTACAACAAGTATAAACATCCATCTAGGTTTTGGCAGTAGGAGGAATCAATCAAAAGAAGAGAACTAGAATGAAGAAGATGAATACTAACCTTTTAGAAAGTGAAACAACGATTAGCAACCTTGACGGATGATCTCCACACATTCCTTCACCTTAGAAAGGGTTCTCTTGAGAAGTTCTGACGTTCTTTGACGGCTTTAGAACATAATGACACATTTTAAAATGAAAAATCATTAAATAGGGCTCAAAAAATATCTTTTTCCCAAAATACCCTTTTTCCCCCCAAAGCTAGGTGGATAGGTTGTGGTGACAAGAGCAGGCAACCCACCCCTGATACTTTTGTTCTAGGAGTGAATTAAAGGCCCTGAATGCCCTATCTCTTCCTTGGGTCCTTTTATATGCTATAGAAGAGTCTTACCTGATTTTTTCGGGACCTTCTATATGTGTCATTATTATATTCTTGATCCATCTACCAAGTCCATCAACGTCCGAGTTAGATCTTCTTCCATATTTTGATAGAACTCCCAACTTAGTATCATCTCCATCTACTTCCATTGGTTTGGAAACTAATCCAATGGTCTCTACTTGGATGGCCCACAATTGCTTTCTAACCGCACTCCAAGTTTTCGGACCTACAATATGGATTTCCAGGTTAGGGTTTTGTGGGATTTCACAAATCCGATCCATTTACATCCCTGCTTTCAATCCTCTATTTTGCAGGCCCTAGTGTTCCCCTTCAACTACTAATCAGTCCCTGTAGGGTCTGATGTTGATGAATGGGGAGAAAATACAACTACCAATTAACTAGTCAACAACAAGAAAAGCAAGAGAAAAACAAGTAAACACTAAAATCTAAAATGGGGAAATCAAAAAGAGGATAGGATTTATCATCAAACTTAGTTTTCTGATAACTGTCATTCGAATTTTTTAAGCTAAACTTGCAAGTGAAAATAGGTTGCTTGATGTTCCCTTGGATCTAAAACACCTGAGGACTAGACTCTAGCTCACTGTCAAATTGAACCACGAACTTCAGATATGCTTCTGCTCTCACATTCAAGTGGTGATGAGTAGAAGAACGTTGGGAATTCTTGCCAGTCAAAATCCAACCATTATGGGAAACAAAAGACCCATACTCTGTTTCCCTACAAATCCAAAGGCATAGAAACCTTCCCCAAAAGTCTCCCAGAGTTAGAGTTGGATAGATTCTTTGGTTTTATTTTGTAAATTTACAAAATAGTAAACCTTTAAATAAAAAGAAGGGCTTGTATATATATATATATATATATATATATATATATATATATATATATATATATATATATATATATATATATATATATATATATACCTATGTTTTTTTCTTAAAATTGTTAGATATCTTCTTGTACACATGGTGAGAGGTCATAATTCCCACCACCACTAGCAGCCATTCGATGTGACAAATAAAATCCATGATATTATCAGTGATGGACAAGATGCATACGATAAAATATCCTAAACCATGTGTTGGTGAAGAATTTGATAGGTTGATGAACTTAATGCGTCCAAAATCTGCTCAGCCTTCAGATTATTGGGGAATGACTTGCAGAACAATGTTAGACGTGGCCCAATCATGGGGTTAGGAGGCCACCTCCGAAGGCTAAGTCAATTAAGGAATTGATCAAAAAGCTTTGTCTAGTTGCATAACCAAATCTGAATATGATTGTTGGGAAAATGATTCAATTACCTCAACCGTGTGCAGGCTACCTGATTATATAGGTTTTACCTTGGATTTTTTATCGTTGGATTCATTTGTGCCTCTCCTTGGTGACCGTCATATCTTGTGGTTAAACCCTTTATGGAGTTGTGGGTGGATTCCTTTAATCACACAATCCTTAAGTCTGTAATTGTGGCAATTTCCATATCTTGCACGATTGCCAACTCCTGCTAGTGATAGAAACCGTTTATAAATCGAATATCTATCCCGAACTTCGTGGGATCGTGCTTGTCTTCAGAACTACAAGGTTCCTTCTTTATCACGATAGTGACTTGACCAGTTGTTCAAACCTGACCATGGTCGAACAACTCTCAACCGAAGCCAAGGATCGAACTGAGGATAAACCTGGTTTGACAATAATCTTTGTGAAATCCAACCCAAACCCTAACCTAGACACCCTATTTGTTTTGGTGAAGAAGGGCTTGTTTGATGTTTGACCTTGAAGTTGGACCTTGAGTACAGTGTTGATATCATTGGAAGGTCCTAGGAAGTCAAGTCAAACATCTCCCTTAGTGTAGATCTGAAGTCCCGAAGTGAAGGAAGAAGGCAACTATGGGCCATCTCAATGGAAGACATGGTGTTTGACCTAGAACCCATGGAAATTAATGATGGTGTTCCATAATTGGAGACTTTGTCTGAGTTGGAGAAGAAACTGCACATTGATGAAGGAGAGCCTGGTTGTTGGACCTTGTTGTGACTAAAATATCCCAGTCCCGGTTCAAGACGGTTCACTCCGGTCCAATGACGATGTAAATGGGTTCAATTGTTTAAACAAGTAATCTATGGGTCTGCCCAAGATTACAAAGAAAGGTTGATCATCGCCATCCAATCAGAAGCTACGATCCAGTGGTCATGGTTAAAAACACTATAGGCGGGAAAATCTATATAAAAAGGAAGCAAAGGACTCGTCGGAGGTAAGTCTCTTAGATCAATTCAAACACTGGATTCATTCCTGATTTTACTTCATTAGAACATCTCAGAAGCTCCTTCGAGCTCTGAAGAACTGTCTTCACATATCTAACTAGGTCGTTGAAGACGCGATGCCAATCAAGACGATCGGCTCCGTTTCTAACTGGTGTGTTTCATTTTCCAGTGAACGAGAGACTAATAGAGGAATCAAACAAATTAGATCAATCCAGATCTAAAGAGCTTGGTGCGAAGATTGCGGTTCAAAGCTATTGGCAAAATTAGCACCAACATTTTGGCGCCATCTGTGGGAACTGAGAAGAGTAAATCCAAAGAGAAGAACAAGAGAAACGGTTCCAACACTGCAAGTCCCAACAATGCAGACTTGGCAAAAACAAAGAATGACGGAAGATCGCTCACCTCATCCTGCTAAGATTTTTGAAAGACAGGAGAAACAACTTGCAGATACACTGGTTGCTTCTCATTTGGAACTAGATCCGAATCAAAACACTAAACAATTTGAAAGTATGCAACATCAAATACTAGAAACACAAAATTTGATGAGGTCGTTCATCAAGCAAGTCGGCATTCAACTAGAAGGAAGAGTTTTGATCTCACCAGCTAGAAGATCTCGAACTCTTTGTCGAGCTGAGGCGATTTCTGTTCCAAATCCTCAGATCCAGAGGTCAAGAGAAAGCCAAAGGAGATTAATTCTCAGGGAGGGATCAGGAGAAAGTGCAGATCCAAATTACATTCCTCTGGAATCTAAAGATCAAGGATCATCCAAGGACGATCAGTTAAGTCGCATTCAAAGTAAAAAGAGTAAAAGTCTTGGAGATCGGAGAGATAAGAGAGAAACAAGGACATCAGAAGGTAGCAGATATGATGTTCACGGATCTGAAATCAATAAAAGATTTTGTATCCTTGATGATCAAATTCAACAATTGACGAACAAAGACAACGGAGAAAAAGTGGAAGAAGCAATGAATCAAATTCCATTTTCTAAAGATATCATGTCAGCACCATTGCCGCATAATTTTAAGCTTCTGGTGTTCACAATGTATGATGGAAGCACAGATCCAATGGAACACCTGGCTCAATTCAATTATGTTATGATGTTGGGAGGTAATTCTGATGTTTTAAAGTGTTGATCCTTCCCATCATCATTGAAAGGTCCTACAACAACTTGGTTCTTCAGTTAATTACCGGATTCCATTAGAGATTTCAGAGATTTGACAAAAATATTCTTGTCAAGATTCCAAAGTAGAATGAAGAGTAGCAAAACAGTGGATAATCCTGGCTGCAATTCGCGGAAGTCAAGAGAGTCAGTTCGAAGTTATATGAAAAGATTCAATCAAGAATCAATTTAGGTATAGAATTTGAATGAAGCAGTAGCGTATGATGCTATGTTCAGGTTTGACAGACGATCATTTGTTAGAATTCCTGATCATGAACAAACCAGCAAACATTGCAGAATTGACAACCCGGTGTAATCAATATGCTAACATGAAAGATATCCTTCAGGCAAGGAAGGAGACTGATGGTGATGGAAGCAAGAAGAAGGAAGATGGAGTCATGAGGTCTGATCAGAGAGATCGAAGAAACAAAAAAAACTATCTGAGGAATTATACTCCTCTTAATACTAGAAGATCGGAAATTCCTAGAAATTATACTCCTCTTAATACTAGAAGATCGAAAATTCTGATGCAGATTCAACATCAAGGATTTGTAAAGTGGCCGGCTCCGATGGTAGCAAAGGCCGATGAGTGGAATCCAAACAGATTTTGTAGGTATCATAGAGATCATGGTCATGATACTGATGATTACAGAATCCTGAAAAATGAAATTGAGCGATTGATCAGTCAAGGGAGGCTGGATCATTATGTTCAAAGGAGAAATGGAGGTCATCGGAGGAATGTTGCTGATCAGCAGAGAATATGGGATAACCAGACACCAGCAAGGGAGGACTAGGCGAAGAGAGATTTTCAATCTAGATCTCCAAATGAAAATGCTAAACATCAGGAAAACCAGCGGGTTGAGTAGAAGCAGCTCCCTGTCATGACCATCTTGGGAGTTTAGATTTGAACTCAATTTCAAAGTTTAAGGCTCATGCCAGGTATGTGCTATCAAATCTCATGTTATTCCTAGAAGAATCAAGAAGATGAAGGAAATAATCTTCACAGAGGAGGAGATGGATGGAATTCAAAAGCCACATGATGATGCCATTGTTGTAGTCATTGAGGTGGCAAACAGGGATATTCACAGGGTTTTAATTGATATGGGGTCTTCTGTAGACATTATGTCTTACAAAGCCTTTCTACGGTTGAAGATGGATACGGTCAAGATAAAACCTTGCGGAACAAGACTATTTGGATTTTCTAGAGAATCTCTTCGGTGGAGGGAACTGTGGAGTTAACAATTACATTAGGAACACATCCACAAACAGTAACTACAGTTACTAAATTTTTGTTGATAAAGAATCTGTCAGCTTACAATATAATTTTGGAAAGGCCAACTCTGAATGCTATTGGAGCTATGGTTTCAACGAGGCATTTAAAAGTAAAATTCCCAACTAAAGGAGGTATTGGAGAATGCAAGTCTGATCAGAGAACCTCGAGACAAAGCGATACAACTTTCTTGAAAGATTCTAAATCGCAAGGTAAAGCTCTTGCCCTTATTGTTGAGGTTATGGATAATAGGTATGAAGAAAAAATTCAAAGAGGAGAACCAGTGGAGAAGCTAGAAAAAGTTTCCTTTGATCTCGAAAATCCAGACAGGGGAACCATGATTGGAGCTAATCAGACCAATCAAGACAAGGACCTGTTGAAAGAATTTCTTCAACTAAATGCAGATGTCTTTGCTTGGTCAGCACAAGACATGCCAGGTTTGAGCATGGAGGTAGCAGAGCACTGTCTCTCGATAGACAATACTGCTAAACCAGTAAAACAAAGACGGAGGAATTTCTCATCAGAAAAACATGATGCGATCAAAATCGAAGTGGAAAAGCTCAGAAGTTTAAATTCATTGAGTAGATTGAATGTCCCAAATGGCTGGAAAATGTTGTAATGGTGAAGAAGCATAATGGCAAGTGGAGAATGTGTGTGGACTATACTGATTTGAACAAAGCTTGTCCTAAAGATTGTTATCCTCTGCCACGAATTGATCAGTTGATGGATGCCACATCAGGTCAGCAAATGTTAAGTTTTATGGATGCTTATTATGGCTATAATCAAATTCTTATGAAAAAGGAGGACCAACCTCACACGGCATTTATGACAAATCGAGAGAGCTATTGTAACAAGGTTATGCCTTTTAGATTAAAAAATGCTAGAGCGACGTATCAGAGGGCAATGAATAAATTATTTGTTGATCAAATCGGAAGAAATATGGAGGTTTATGTTGATGATCTTCTCATAAAAAGCCAATTCAGATCTGATCATCTCACTGATCTAAGGGAATGTTTTGATGTACTCAGAAGGAATGGAATGAGACTTAACCCTGAAAAGTGTGCATTTGGAGTTTCATCTAGAAAATTCCTTGGTTATATGGTAACACAGAGGGGTATTTAGGCAAATCCAGAAAAAATCAAGGCCATTCTGGATATGTCAGCACCCAGCAATATGAAAGAAATCCAGAGTTTAACAGGAAGAGTTGTGACATTGAGTAGATTCATATCCAAATCAGGGGATAAATGTGCACCATTCTTCAAAGCGTTGGAAAATTTAAACGCAATTAACGAATTTAGATGGTCAGAGGACTGTCAAAGTTCGTTTGAAGAATTAAAAAGGAGGCTTACCAGTCCGCCAGTTCTATCTCGACCAAAGCCAGGAGAGGTCTTGCAAATATATTTATCTTCTTCGAAAGCGGCTATGAGTGCAGTGTTAAACCGGGAAGAAGGTACTGTTCAAAATCCCATCTACTTTGTATGTCATACATTGTTAGATGCAGAGTCTAGATATCTGAAATTTGAAAAATAGGCCTTAGCTTTGATAATAGCGGCTAGAAAGCTTAGGCCCTATTTTCAGGCTCATCCAATTATTGTTCTTACTAACTGGCCTTTAAAGAAAATATTACATAAGCCTGATCATGCCGGGAGAATGGAATCATGGGCAATAGAATTGACAGAACATGATATAGATTATAAGCCCAGAACTGCGATAAAGGCACAGGTCTTAGCTGATTTTATTGCTGAAAGCATTTCATCATCGAAGGAGCAGAAAGATTCTAGTGAAGTATCTACTGAATGGATTCTTCATGTGGATGGATCAAGTCATTCTCAGGGATCAGGAGCAGGCGTAATTTTACAAAGTCCATTCGGATTTGTAATTCAGAACGCTCTTTGATTTAACTTCCATGCTTCAAATAATGAAGCAAAGTATGAAGCTCTCATTGCGGGATTGCGACTGGCCGAATCCCTATGTGTGCAGAACATTGAAGTAAAAAGCGATTCTGAGCTGGGGTCAGTCAAGTCACAAGAGTATATGATGCGAAAGATGATCGGATTATCAATTATCTTAAGAAGGTGTTGGAATGTAAAAGATGGTTTTCACAATTCTCGATTATGAGAATATCCAGAAATCAGAACACAATGGCAGATTCTCTTGCGAAGTTAGCATCCGCAAAATTTGCTTCTTTGTCACAGGCTGTGTAAATTGAGGAGCTGGATATTCCAGCATATTCAAAACCAGAGATAATGGAAATTGATACAGAGGTGTCTTGGATGGATTCTATTGTACAGTATCTTAAAGAGGGTATTCTCCCAGAAGACAGAGAAAAGGCCAGAACTTTGAAAAGAAAAGCTGCCAAATTTATTCTAAAGAATGAACTATTATATAATAGAATAGTTCTGGGCTACTTTTGAAGTGTTTGGGACCATCTGATGCACAATATGCTATGGCAGAGGTCCAGGAAGGAATCTTTGGAAGTCATCTAGGTGGGAAAGCTTTGGCCTATAAAATTTTAAGGCAAGGATTCTATTGGCCACGAATGCAAGCTGAAGCAATTGAATATGTAAGAAGATGTCATCAGTGCCAAATTCATGCTCCAATTCAGAACCAACCGGCAGAGTAGCTGACATCAATTCACAATCCCATTCCATTTGCAATGTGGGGGATGGATCTACTTTGTCCATTTCCTGTTGCGTCTGGAGGAAGAAAATTTGTGGTAGATGCAATTGATTATTTTACAAAATGGGTGGAAGCAGAAGCCTTAGCCACAACCACAACAAATCAAATTTAGAAGTTTTTCAGAAATAAGGTTATCTTTAGATATGGCCTGCCAAAAGTATTATTGACGGACCACGGAACTCAATTTGACAATGAACGGTTCAAGGAATTCTGTGCAGATTACCACATCGAATGCAAAAACTCTTATGTGGCATATCCTCAATGCAATGGTCAGATCGAGATAACTAACAGAACTCTCTTACAGGGAATTAAAAGGAGACTGGATGAGGCAAACAACCTGTGGGTTGATGAGTTACCTCATGTGTTATGGGCGTATAGAACTACAATCAGAACACCAACAGGAGAAACACCCTTTAAGTTGGCATATGGGTCCGAGGCATTGGCTCCAGTGGAGGTAATGGTTGGGTTAGATAGATCAGAGAGGTTCGATCCAGTAACTAACGAAGAAAGATTGAGGGTAAATCTTCAGTTTTTGGATGAAGTTAGGGAGACAGCTCTATATCGAAATATAGAGTACCATAGAAGAACAATGGCATACTATAATGCTCGTGTCAGACCTAAATCTTTTAAAGTTGGAGATTTGGTCTTGAGGAAAAAATCAGCATCAGATCCGAGGAACTGTGGAAAGCTCTCTGCAAACTGGGAAGGACCATATGTGGTAACAAAGACTGTGAGCAAAAATACATATTGGCTCAAAGATGTTTATGGAAGCTGTTTGAGGCGACCATGGAATGTAATTCACCTCAAGAAATATTATCAATAGAAAGGAAGCTAAATTTTCTAGTATTCTTGAAGAAATTGTTTCTATCAACCATCATCACCAAGAGATTCTTCTTCAATTTGCGCAAAAAGTCTTTTTCGTCGAACCAGTCTTCTGATCATGCTTTCTAACGCTGATCCAAGATCTTTCCTTCCGAGGGTGATACCAACTTTCCGAAGTCAGGCTCTAGTAAGTCAGCCTTCCGTGGCCTGATTATGCTAGCTGATCACGGATCATTCCTTCCGAGGGTGGTCCCAACTTTCCGTAAGTCAGGCTCAAGTAGCCAGCCTTCCGAGGCTTGGTCACGCTTTCTGAAGCTGATCACGGATCATTCCTTCCGAGGGTGGTCCCAACATTTCGTAAGTCAGGCTCAAGTAGCCAGCCTTCCGAGGCCTGGTCATGCTTTCTAAAGCTGATCACGAATCATTCCTTCCGAGGGTAGTCCCGACTTTTCATAAGTCAGGCTCAAGTAGCCAGCCTTGTAAAATCCAGCCCAAACCTAGCCAGGACACCCTATCTGTTTTGGGTAAAGAAAGGTTAGTTTAAATGTCAAACCTTGAAGTTGGACCTTGATAACAGTGTTGCTACCCTTTGAAAGCCTTAGGAAGTCATGTCAAACCTTTCCTTAGGGTAAATCCAAGGTCCTGAAGTGAAGGAAGAAGTTTTTGTGGGCCCTCTCTATAGAAGGCATGGTGTGTGACCCGAAAACCCGATTGTTTGTAGGTCCGAAGACCCGGAGTAAAGGAAGAAGCCAGGTGTGGGCCATCTCAGTAGAAGACATGGTGTTTGACTCTGAACCTATGGATATTGATGGTGGAGTTCAAATCTTGGAAGTTTGTATTGATTTGGAAAGGAAGCTGCAGCTTGAAGAAGATGAGATTAGTTGCAGGACTTGGAGTATTATCTGACTTGGTTTGATGGCATTTCTATACCCTAGGTATGTCACTTGATATGTGTGCAAAAGCCCTTGAGCTTTAGAGCCCATTTGATCCTCCATTTCCCTATTTTGGCCTTGCTGTTCTGCTTGGTCGACTCCTTGGTCGACTGGGCCAGTCGACCAAGCACTCGACCAAAGGTTTGCTAAATCTGAGAAAATGCAATTTTAGGGTTTTTCACCTTTATTTAAACCCTACTTTGAGTTTCTTAGTTACAGAAGCCTCCTAAACAATTTTTGAACATGAGAAGACCTTTTCGAAACTCTCTCTGGTGATACGAATGATTTCTCTGCAGATCTGAAGCTTCTCATCTCTGATCTGCCAATTCAAGGATAGTAATCACTTCGATATGACAAATTTCTTTTCTGTAATCTTATTCTTGATTGAGATTAGGAAGAAGATGTTGCATCCTTGTAACCATCCCTTCGTGATCTCCTTCGTTTCTTTGAGATCTATGATCACCGTCATGATCTTAACCCAAGCCTGATTAATTTATTGAAACCCTCACCTTGTATGATCTTTCTGGAAACCTTTGGTAACCTCCCATGCGAGGGAAACCTCATGGGTAATATTTATGATAATCTAAACTTGATTTTTCAATGTTTTTCTTGTTATTTTCTTGATAGCAATCATTATTTTTCATCCTGTGATCATAGCCTTTTCATGAGAGCCATAAAGGTTGAAACCCTAGTTTCTTGTGTCAAATCAAGAACCCATATTTTGACCATGACTTGATGTTTTTATCATCCTAAATGATTCTAATACATTCTAGGAAGTTCCCCTTCGAATTTCGGATCAATCTAACTTCAAACAAAGAAGTTATGACCAAATCAGTTTCTGCAATTCCATACTGACTCGGTTGGTCGACTGGGTCAGTAGACCAAGCACTCTACTAAAGGAGGCAGTAGCTTCATTTTTCGCCCGATTCGATTCGTTTGCTCTTTGATCTTTTAGGTATCTTTCCTAATGTTGTATCTATGCTTGTTAGGGGTTTATTTGCTAAGTTTGGAGTTACTCTCTTTGATCTTTGGATTATCTTCGGCAATAATCAAGGTAAGGACAGTTATTTCATAATAACATAGATCGCATACTCTCTAGTTTCTACTTTATGAAACTATGAGTTTGTTTACTGTTCTTGTACTTTATACTTCTAATATACTACTGTAAGTACAGTAGCACTTGTTTATGTATTCTTTTTCATTATTCAAGCTTATATGAAATGTTTATTACTGCTTGATCGGATTATGCTTTTACATTCTCTTTTATATGAAGAATTGTTGGTTGTGTATGTCATGACTGATCTGAGAATGTGTTTGATTAGGTATGGTTTGGGATTGGGAAGTGTCCTTTTGACACTTTTGTCCTTGGACATCGGAGGTGATAGTATGGGATGTTCTCCGTAGATGCCCATCAATGCTTTACCGAATCATTGATTGTCCTACCTAGGACTGTCTAGCAGTGTTTGGCTAAGATGTCTCCGTTATATCAGACCAAAATCGGAAGGGTATTAAGACTAAACGACCTGTGGCAGCAATGGGGATTCACGGACACTCAAGACCGGTAACCAACCCGTGAGAGGACGGGAATCACATTGTGGGGGCCATTTATTGGAGGGTTGCATATGGATAGACTTGGGCTCATGGGCGCTCAAGACCAGTAACCAACCCATGAGGGGACATGAGAGCTTCCCGTTTACCATATGTGGATAACCAATAGGGTTGATGAGTCCGTAGTCTGAGAGGGAATACGCTGACTGTAGTGTGAAGGATACCGGAAAGGATCTCGAGAGGGGAGGAATGGACGTATCTGGAGCTGAGTTGATGTAACTAAGTAGATGACTTGCATTGGGCTAGGCTTAACCCTGACATGTGCCAGTACTTAGACCAATGGTGATGTGAGAGAGCGGTGACTTAACCCCCAGCCATGGAATGTCCCAAGGGATGCTGGAGCCACTACCAAAAGGCATTGTGTGATTGACCTACCAAAGAAGTACGGTGCTATGACTTAAGGCATGTCTGCCAATAGAGACCAGCATACATAGAGTTTAGATGCATACATACATTATCTGTTTCATATTGCATTGCATCTTGTTATGTTCTACCGCATGTTATTTATGTTGTTATGAGTTAACTTGCCTTACTGGGTTTCTTTCGAAACTCACTCCTTTTGTACCATATCTTTTGTTAGACTTCTCTACAGGTTCGAATTACTATGACGGTATGTATGAGGAAGCGCAAGGTGAAGAAAAGCCGACTGAAGATGTGGATTAGATTTCTCTAGTTTCTTCTAGACTTATCTATTACTTTACTTGTATTAGCTTAGAGCTTTACTTAGATTTCGATCTACCTTCCGCATATGTTGTGGAGTATATTCTTGTTGTACTCTACAGTTGTCTTTTGATTTGGTATCTTGTTAATTCGCACTACTCTGATATTCTTAGTGATCCTTCTGAGAAATTTTCTTGAATTTTATTTTTTACTTATTAGAATACAATGATTTGTTCTTACTTTGATTATGTTATTGTGCTAAATGGATATGATCGTTCCTAAACTTGATCTTTTGGGCTGTGGATCACTCCCCCGAGTAACCTAGATAGGGTATAGGCTGGGTGTATTTGGGCGGGATGTGATAGATGATATCAGAGCCTAAGTTTTTGGACAATCATAACCATAGAACACAATAATGAAAGCATCCTTGAGGCATAGATCCAGAAGTGACTCAAACTTTCCTAGAAGTGAATAATAGAAAACTTGGATTAGAAACTTGAACAAACAAAGCATAATATACCAAGTTTGAATAATGCACAATAATTAAAGTTTATGACTTGTACTTGGGTTGTAGTCATGGTTAGAGTTAAGTTGTCAGTTTTAAGTTATTGGGTATGTGTGTTGAGTTGTGAGTTGAGTCTTGCTTTGAAAGTTGTCGTGGTGAGTTGTTTTTGTGAGTAAGTTGTCATTGTGAGGTTTTGTCGTCATGAGTTGTCATATGAGTCTAAGTTGGGAGTTATCGTTGGGAGTAATGGTCCTGAGTAGTCGTTATGAGTTATAAGTCATAACTAAACATTAACAACTAGTAATGCAACAAAAGAGATGCATAATGTACAATAACACAAGTGATACAATTTAACTTTACTAATCACTTAGGTTTACAAGTATGAGAGAAATTACATCTAACAAAGCATAAAAGGAAACTCATAGTACTATCTATCTAGGTGATCGACTCCGGTGATCTGTCTGGTCCCTCCTAGATTTGAACTCCTTTTCCAATCGTGCAAATTTCTCTCCCAAGGTATAAATATAGGACTCTATCCTCTCCTGTTGAGCCTTTATCCACTTAAGTGTGGAAGTAATCAATGACTGATGAGAAGCCACACCTGGAACCCCATAAGACGTATGTGATGGACCTCCAATCTCACGGAAGCATGGTATAGGAATCTCCTCGTGTCTCGGAATCTCACCCTGATCCTGATCCTCATCTCCCTGATCATCAATAACATCCTCATCCTAAACTGGAACCCCATCATGATCATCATTGTCTCCATGCTCATCCCCATCATCATCATCATCATCATCATCATCACTGTCGTCGGCATCCTCATCCTCTGTGTCATCAGCCTTGACAATGTCACCCTCATCCTCTGACCTAGCTACGTCGTGAAGCCCCTATGATGTCCCTGGTAGTGAAAGTGATCACTCTGCCTCCAACCATAGACTCGATGACAATTCTAGTGTTATTTGTTTAAGAAATTGTTCCTGAGAATCAAGCTAACCTCTCATAGCCCGAGACTTTCATCTTAGTCGTGCCAATCGATCTTCTATATTATATTTGTGTGCCTCTATCCTCAAAAATGTCGAGCTGGAGTAGTTCCCTTCTCGTCTAACTAAACTTCCTGATTCTCCTCATCATCATCTTCATCTTCATCTTGAACCTCACCTGAAGTTTGGATTGTTGCCTCCTTATCCTTGTATTATTTCTGCTTGTAGCATAGGAATAGTACTCTGATCCTCATCTCGGCCTCCCCTCATCCTTAAGTGTTTTCTTCATGGTGGTTTGATGGGACTTTGAAGAGTCAAGTTGAGTTTTGCATTGCATGAGTAAAGGAAGTTAAGCAATGCAATATTTGGTAAAGAGGGGCATTTTGGTACATTTTTGGAAAAGTTTGTTTTCGATGGAAACTACAATTTGGACATGTTAGCATGTGTATAAGAGTTAATTTAACGTGCTAAGAAGGATTGTTTGGAGAAGATCCATCGAAACCCCTGGAGTTTGGGAGAAAAAAAAATCTGCAAGAAGGGCATTTTCGTAATTTTTTCCAAAAAATTTTGATTATGTCAAAAATTCGATTTGAACATTCCAGTGTGTTCATAAGACTTGGATAAACATGCTGGGATGGTTTGTTTGAAGAAAAGCCATCAATTTTGCTTTATGGACATGACAATTCAGCAACTTTGGAAGAAGGAATTCTCTTATGGACAAGGTGTTGTGATTTTTGGAAAGTCAGTTTTTGACTGAATGGAGAGTGGGAGTATCTTCCCCATAGTAAATCAGTTTTGTGGGAATTGGTTTGGTGTTAAAATTCAATTTGGTTTGAAAATGGGACAAGCGTTTGTAAAGTTGGGATTTGGTAAAGTGAATAGTGTTTTTGAACCAAAGTGTGGGAAATCCTTGTGTTAGAAGCTTTGTTTTGTTTGGAAAATAATGGGAACATGTTTCTAAACATCCCTAGGAACTATCCTAACCTTTAGCCTCATGTATTCCTCTGTTTTGAAGAAAAGCATATCAATGGTAAATGAAGTTTGAAAGAAAAGAGAAGAAAGAGAAGGTCTTACTTGTGTTGTTGATCGAGGAAGGTTGTAAGTTGTCGTTGAAGCCTCTTGAGAATCTTGGAACCTTAGGAGCCCTAGATAACCTTTTTTCCCCTTAGCCAAACTTGAAGTTGGAAGCATTTGAAATGGGATTGAAATAGAGAAAGTGGTCCCTTTAAGGTTGTTTTTCAAGCAAGGCAGATTTTGCTGTTTTGGCAGTTTTGGAAAATATTGATTTTGATGCATTGTTTGGATTTATAATGGCATGTGCAGTTGAAATCAAGTATGTTTGACATGTTGGAAGTGTGATTTTGAATTTAGACATATTCTCGTAGATTTTTGACTTTCGATTGGTTTGTCAGAATGACCGGAAGAAGGAACTGTGGTGCTTCCTCAAGTAGGAATGGAAAGCGAGTTGTTCCTAGAGCTGGAGTGTCCTCTGGCAGTGTTGAAGCTCATAAACCTCCGACAGGTCAAGCGACCAGTAACCCATCCGGTGCTCCTCCAATGGTCAACTACCAAGAAATCATTAATCTTATGGGGGATATGTTGCAACAGCAGAATGCATAGTTCAACCGAATCTTGACTGGGATTTTGGCCACTCACAATGAGACCCGTGCTACTGCCCAAGCAAACCCTAATCTTGCTACTGTGCCTGAAGTTGGAAGAAAGAAGTTTGTCACCAGAAGTCCCTACCTAGTAGAAGTCCTAGCTATGTTAAAAGACCCAGCAAGAAGTTCACTAGACCTGCACCATATCCCACCTCGACTTATCAGCCCCAGACTGTGGGACAAAGTGTTGGGAATGCAAACCTCAGTCAAATTGCTACAGACCCGAGGCCAGTGAATCGAAGACCTCTAGAGCCAATGCAACCTATAGGATAGAGAGAACTTGTTTGTTTTTACTGCCGTCAAATAGGACATTTTCGCCTGTCGCTGCCCTCTTAAAGCAAGTCGTCGAGCTGCTTTAGCTCCGAAGTCAGTTCAAGCCCCTCTTGCTGGTAAAGTGTGTAGAGTAGTTGGAAGCGAGTTAGAACCAAATCAAGATGTCGAAACTGGTACATTATTCTTAGCCCTTACCTTGTGTTTTTTATCCATTCTTACTTGTGCATTGCATATATACCATATGCATTACTTTGTTTATTCCATACTGATGCATTGCATATAGGCCACATGCGTTGTTTTGATTTATCCTTGCCGTATGAGTTTCCCTAGTTTTGTTGGAAGAAGTTGTGGGACAGAATTTTTCACAAGAAGAGAAATTTTGGGAGAAGGAAGTCAAGATAATAGGAAAGTACCCCTGTCTTTCGGAATCCAGGAACACTCCCAATTTCGAGGACGAAATTATTTTAAGGGGGGAGAATCTGAAATCCAGCCCAAACCTAGCCAGGACACCCTATCTGTTTTGGGTAATGAAAGGTTAGTTTAAATGTTACACCTTGAAGTTGGACCTTGATAACAGTGTTGCTACCCTTTGAAAGCCTTAGGAAGTCATGTCAAACCTTTCCTTAGGGTAAATCCAAGGTCCCGAAGTGAAGGAAGAATTCTTTGTGGGCCCTCTCTATAGAAGACATGGTGTCTGACCCGGAAACCCGGTTGTTTGTAGGTCCGAAGACCCGAAGTAAAGGAAGAAGCCAGGTGTGGGCCATCTCAGTAGAAGACATGGTGTTTGACTCTAAACCTATGGACATTGATGATGGAGTTCAAATCTTGGAAGTCTATATTGATTTGGAAAAGAAGCTGCAGCTTGAAGAAGATGAGATTAGTTGCAGGACTTGGAGTATTACCTGACTTGGTTTGATGGCATTTCTATACCCTAGGTATGTCACTTGATATGTGTGCAAAAGCCCTTGAGCTTTAGAGCCCATTTGGTCCTCCATTTACCTATTTTGGCCTTGCTGTTCTGCTTGGTCGACTCCTTAGTCGACTGGGCCAGTCGACCAAGCACTTGACCAAAGGTTTGCTAAATCTAAGAAAATGCAATTTTAGGGTTTTTCACCTTTATTTAAACCCTACTTCGAGTTTCTTAGTTACAGCAGCCTCCTAAACACTTTTTGAACGTGAGAAGACCTTTCCGAAACTCTCTCTGGTGATTCGAATGATTTCTCTGCAGATCTGAAGCTTCTCATCTCTGATCTGCCAATTCAAGGTTAGTAATCACTTCGACATTACGAATTTCTTTTCTTTAATCTTATTCTTGATTGAGATTAGGAAGAAGATGCTGCATCCTTGCAACCATCCCTTCGTGATCACCTTCGTTTCTTTGAGATCTATGATCACCGTCATGATCTTAAACCTAGCCTGATTAATTTCTTGAAACCCTCACCTTGTATGATCTTTCTGGAAACCTTTGGTAACCTTCCCATGCGAGGGAAACCTCATGGGTAATATTTATGATAACCTAACTTGATGTTTCAATGATTTTCTTGTTATTTTCTTGATAGCAATCATTCCCTTTCATCCTGTGATCATAGCCTTTTCATGAGAGCCATAAAGGTTGAAACCCTAGTTTCTTGGGTCAAATCAAGAACCCATATTTTGACCATGACTTGATGTTTTTATCTTCCTAAATGATTCTAATACATTCTAGGAAGTTCCCCTTCGAATTTCGGATCAATCCCACTTCAAACGAAGAAGTTATGACCAAATCAGTTTCGGCAATTCCGTACTGACTCGGTTGGTCGACTGCTTGGTCGACTGGGTCAGTAGACCAAGCACTCGACCAAAGGAGGCAGTAGCTTCATTTTTTGCCCGATTCGATTCATTTGCTCTCTGATCTTTTAGGTATATTTCTTAATGTTGTATCTATGCTTGTTACGGGTTTATTTGCTAAGTTTGGAGTTACTCTCTTTGATCTTTGGATTATCTTCGGCAATAATCAAGGTAAGGACAGTTATTTCATAATAACATAGATCGCATACTCTCTAGTTTCTACTTTATGAAACTATGAGTTTGTTAACTGTTCTTGTACATTATACTTCTGATATATTATTGTAAGTATAGTAGCACTTGTTTATGTATTCTTTTTCATTATTCAAGCTTATATGAAATGTTTATTACTGCTTGATCGGATTATGCTTTTACATTCTCTTTTATATGAAGAATTGTTGGTTGTGTATGTCATGACTAATCTTAGAATGTGTTTGATTAGGTGTGGTTTGGGATTGGGAAGTGTCCTTTTGACACTTCTGTCCTTGGACATCGGAGGGAATAGTATGGGTTGTTCTCCGAAGATGCCCATCGATGCTTTCCTGAATCATTGATTGTCATACCTAGGACTGTCTAGCAGTGTTTGGCTAAGATGTCTCTGTTATATAAGACCCAAATCAGAAGGGTATTGAGACTGAACGACCCGTGGCAACAATGGGGATTCACGGGCGCTCAAGACTGGTAACCAACCCGTGAGAGGACGGGAATCACATTGTGGGGGCCATTTATTGGAGGGTTGCATATGGATAGACTTGGGCTCATGGGAGCTCAAGACCGGTAACCAACCCGTGAGGGGACATGAGAGCTTCCCGTTTACCATATGTGGATAACCAATAGGGTTGATGAGTCCATAGTCCGAGAGGGAATACGCTGACTATAGTGTGAAGGATACCGGAAAGGATCTCGAGAGGGGAGGAATGGATGTATCTGCAGCTGAGTTGATGTAACTAAGTAGATGACTTGCATTGGGCTAGGCTTAACCCTGACATGCGCTAGTACTTAGACCAATGGTGATGTGAGAGAGCGGTGACTTAACCCCCAGCCATGGAATGTTCCGAGGGATGTCGAACCCACTACCAAAAGGCGTTGTGTGATTGACCTACCCAAAGAAGTACGGTGCTATGACTTAAAGCATGTCTGCCAATAGAGACCAGCATACATAGAGTTTAGATGCATACATTCATTATCTGTTTCATATGGCATTGCATCTTGTTATGTTCTGCCGCATGTTATTATGTTGTTATGAGTTAACTTGCCTTACTGGGTTTCTTTCGAAACTCACTCCTTTTGTACCATATCTTTTGTTAGACTTCTCTACAGGTTCAGATTACTATGACGGTATGTATGAGGAAGCGCAAGGTGAAGAAGATGAAGAAAAGCCGACTGAAGATGTGGATTAGATTTCTCTTGTTTCTTCTAAACTTATCTATTACTTTACTTGTATTTGCTTAGAGCTTTACTTAGAATTCGATCTACCTTCCGCATATGTTGTGGAGTATATTTCTGCTGTACTCTACAATTGTCTTTTGATTTGGTATCTTGTTAATTCGCACTCTGATATTCTTAGTGATCCTTCTGAGATCTTTTCTTGAATTTTATTTTTAACTTATTAGAATACAATGATTTGTTCTTGCTTTTGATTATGTTATTGTGCTAAATGGATATGATCGTTCCTAAATTTGATCTTTTGTGTTGTGGATCACTCCCCCGAGTAACCCAGATAGGGTATAGGCTGGGTGTATTTGGGTGGGATGTGACAAGCCTTCTGAGGCCTGGTCATGCTTTCCGAAGCTGATGACGGATCATTCCTTCCGAGGGTGGTCTCGACTTTTCGTAAGTCAGGCTCAAGTAGCCAGCCTTCCGAGGTCTGGTCATGCTAGCTTAATCATGGATCATTCCTTTTTAGGGTGGTCCCGACTTTCCAAAGTCAGGCTCAAGTAGCCAGCCTTCCGATCAAGGGTAGAGAATTTAATCAACAGGATTTCTTACAAAGCAGGTTATATTCAAGATTCTAATCAAAATTGTTAGGACTTCCTTCAATTATTTTCTAAGGACAGAAACTTCTGATCAGCTATTAAGGCTTTTATTAGCAAGTTTTTTCTAAGAATACTTCATCAACAACTGATCAAAGATGTAGTAGTGGATCAGAAGTGCAACAAATGGTAAGAAGTATAGTATGTGATCAAATGTGCAACAACTCAAGGATTGCTGCCATTTTTTATGTTCATGATCAACGTTGCAAGGGTTCTCTTCAAAATATTATTTCATCAAAGCCACAACGAGCAAATGAAAAGAAAGGGAAGTTCTATTGATATAAAAGAGATCAACAAAATCAAAGCCCTTATATTAAAAGGTTAACAAAAAGGTAAGTTAAAAAGACAAAGGAAGATATTTTCTTAAACATCTGGATTTGCAGGTGGGCTGCTATCTGCAGCAGCATTCTTATCACCTTGTGGAGGTGAATCATCATCATCATCCTTATCACTTGGAAGAATAATTATTGTCGAACTGGCAGTCTCATCATTATCATCTTCCGAAGAGCTACTTGAATCTGGATGCTTTAAATTCCTGAGATAAAAAAACTTTCTAAACGGGAGAAATTCTGGAGGCAGCAGCTTGAAATCCACATTGGGGCAAATTTTGAGAATTTCAGAAAAGAATTTGGTCATAACAGACCTTTACCACGTTCTTGCAAAATCCGAGGAAAGCTGGATTATTTCTTGCCTCCTCCATTGATGAGGTAACTGAGCTGAGAACAACTTGATTTTCATCATGAATTCTTTTCTTTTCTAGTTCAAATTGTTTCCTTTCTGATGTATGTCTTCAAGCATAGAAGTTTTGTCCTTCAGAGTCTCATCCAAAAGAACATCTAGATTTTTCTTTTTCCTTAGAGATCAAATTTAAAGAAACCATGAGGTTATCTCTTTCTGCAGAAACCTCACAAATTCTCAATCCCAAATTATCATTCTGATATTCCAAAACAGATTTTTCCTGCAAAACTGAGTTAAAGGCTTTATGATGATACTCATGTGCCAACTCCAAGTTTGCATTTAATTTCTCAATCTTTTCTAAGAGTTCATTTTTCTCTTTCTCAACACCGTTTGACCAAGCAAAGGCTCTAGCTAATTTTTCTTTGAGATCTTCTCTCTCAATAATTGCAAGTCTAGCCCTTTCCAAAGCATCATTGTTTAACATTTTGAGCTAGAGAAGCTCATCTTTGTGTTTCAAAACAAAACTCCTTAACAGAGAAACTTCTTCCTGCAAGTCAGTGCATAGATCAGAGCAGAGTTCGAAATCATTTTGTAAATCATCTATGTCATTGATCAAATCTATTTCTTTGAATTCAGCAGCTGTCAATTTTCTCTTTGAAGATTTCAAATTGTTTCTGAGTTCCTGTACCTCATTGATTAGTTCAAAATTCCTTTTAATCAAGCTATCACTTTCCTGGGATAGAACTTTTTCTCTTTCCAGCACTTCAGAAAAAGCATTAAAAGCAACTCCAAAACATCTGTAAGTCGAGCAATGAAAACCAAACAGAATAAGTGAATGAAATAAATAATAAGTTAGTTTAATAAGAGAGATAGAAATTTGTTCCTTACCCCCATCCATGTGAGTAAAGATCAGGGTCAAACATACGGGCTGTTTCCCTTTTATCACGTGGGATTCTACCTTTTGTTCCCCATTCGCGGGCAACTTCCCAGTTATGGCTAGCTGTATGGTTCTCCTTCAAGATCCACTTAGGGTTAAAGTGATTTCCCGAATCAGCAACACTCTGGGTATCATCTGGCAGATCAGGAATTGGGTGGAGATTGGCGGCCTCAATTATATCATGAGGACCCACATTCACAGCCGCATCATTCGAGTCAACTTGCATATCAAAATTTTCAGCTACAATGTTCTCCTGGTCCCTAGGGCCAATTGGAGGATCAGCTAGCACATTAACTTCTTGGGGAACAACGTTAACCTCAAGGGGAACAACATCAAAAGCTTCTTCATGTGGTGGGATGTTTTGAACATTTTCTTCAAGAGCAGGAGCTATGTTAATGTCTGGAATGGCATTATTCATAGCAAGATTTGGTAAAGGGAAAACAAAAGCAGGAGCATCATTCACAACAATATTTTCATTTTGAGGACTATTTTCAGAAATATTCTCTCCAACAACAGTTTCCAAAAGAGGATCAGGCGCAGCAACATTCTCATCAAACAACTGATCAGCAATTTGTTCAATAATTTCACCTGCAGCATGAGCAAGTATATCTTCAGCAATTTTCTTCAAATGGTCAAAAGAATAATCAGGAATTTCCTTACCTTGACCTTCATTCTCAACCATTTCTTCTGGGAGAATAGAGGCATCATGGGGTAATTCGGCTGATGCAGGGGGAAGTACATGGTCTGTAGTTTCTTCAACAATGTTATCAGTAGCTATGGGGGCTTCTTCCTAAAGATTACTTTTTTCAAATAGGAATTTCAGCGGGAGCAGAGTCAAATTCTTTCTTCTTTCTTCTCTTGGAACCAGACAATCCCTAACCAGAAGCAGGACCTGTAGACCGGAGTCTACATTTCAAAGTATTGGAAGTCCTGGAAGTTCTTGTCTTGATAGCAGGGTTGTCACTGACAACTATTTTAACAAGCTGCACATCAGGATTTTCTTCAACAATTTTTTCTCTAACAGTATCTTATGGTGCCTGGTTTGCTTTTCCCTAACCATGCGAAGATATCTTTTCAACAAACTTTTTCTTGGAGGGTTTTTTGTGACTACGGTCACTGAAAGGATGGAGGGCAATATGTTTTCTCTTCTTAACAGATCTTGAAAGTTTGGGATCAGATTTCTCTTCTTCTGAAACAGGCCTTTCGAAGTTCGGCGATGCTGGGGACTTGATGAACAATAGTTCCTTATCATATATATATATATATATATATATATATATATATATATATATATATATATATATATATATATAGAGAGAGAGAGAGAGAGAGAGAGAGAGAGAGAGAGAGAGAGAGAGAGAGTGAAGACAAGGTTAAAAAAAGGGGAAAAGAGAAGAAAAAGTATATCGTTATCATTGTTCTTTACTTGGAAAAAGACCGTGGTTGGCTAGGCCTGCGTCAGTTTTCAGGTCAGCTGCATCAATCGGAACTCCAGTAGAAATCAAACCCCAGATCTCTCGATCATACTCGTTGAGTTCAGGACGCTTGTTCAGAGGAAGAAGAGAATTCAAGGAATGCAGGCACCAACGGGAGCGGAAATTTGGATTGGGAATGGCACAGAAAAATATTTCTCTCGCCACTACTTGTTATCATGAGGGATGGAGGAATCAATGAAAATTCGGGACTCTCTACCCAATTCATTTGCAATGCATGTTCTTCTTGCAAAGTGAATGTATCCGCGTTCACTGGATACTTTCAAAGTATAGCAGTTTCTAAAAAGTTCAATAGAAGGAAGGCACTTCATTCTAAGAATAAAGGCAAAAAAGCAGTATACATAACCTCCAACTATTTGGAGTAAGCTGAGAAGGACAAACATGGTAGTAATCCAACAAAGACTAGACTTTTGGGATTAAAGGGATTCTAAAACCAGATTCAAGGTGGTCGAGATAAACAGTGATAACTCCGGGATCAATGGTATATGGACAATCAGAAGGTCCAGGAACCCATATTTTGGCATCGGAGGGAAAATGATAATCTTCTAAGTAAGATGACAGGTGAGATTTCTTTACCTTGGTCGGGTACCATTCTGGACCAGCGTATTTTGGGTCTTTCTTTTCCTTGGTCATGTCCACAGGCTTATAAGGAACAATAACTTCGTCATGGGCATAAGGAGAGGGTTTCCAATCTGAAGAAATCTGATCGGAAGAAGAAGTACCTAAGGTTTTTTCCGGTCGTTTAGAACTTGGAAGCACAATGGGCTATACAAAAGTACTGGGCGCTGAAGGAATGGTTGCAGAGTCCATAGTTGAGACTGAAAGGAAAGAGGAGAAAGATTTGCAGAATGTAACTTAGAAGGAAACTTGAAGAAGAGTAACAGAAAATGGCGGATGGATATATTTGATATTTTCGAAGAAAGCGGACAGAGTACGGATGAGAATAGATAATAGTTGATGAATAAATATAAAGAATGAAGAGAGGTGAAAGAAGTTTCTTGAAAAGTGACGATGTTTCAAGATCAATGGTCATCACTTTTCGTAACCAACGTGTGGAGTCAATCGGTGGATTTAAAGGTATTGCGATTGAGAACACGAGGATGATATAAGAGGAGTGGGGAAGGGCATGGTAATCATACGTTGGGAAGAGACAGAATTTATGATCAAACGGCACGAGAGGGGATAACGTCAAGGAAGATGAAAAGTTATATTTAAGAATGTATGAAAAGTCTGACAAGATAAAGATTTCAGCTGGTCTGCAGGATGATTTGCGGCCTGAGCATAGAAACGTAATGATTATGGAGGATGGTTTGGTTATTGAGAAAATTGTGATTTTACAAAGAAGATGAACCGTAGATCAACGTTCGAGTTAATGATGATTTGACAACCTGATATTACAGTTTTTGAAAATCATAAATCTCTTGGGAAAAGTTATAAAGTATTGATCCGGTGAAGATTAGTTGCGTAGAGTCGGCTATCACAAAGGAGAAATATGAAGGAAATCTTTATTCTGATTGAACGATTCAGATTCAACATATATAGTATTTTGATCAGAGTTCAATATGGTATTCTGGAGTTCCTTGGAAGAAAGATTCAAACTTCCTGACCAGAGTCTCGTATGAGTTCGACCTGATCAACAGGCTTGGGGGCTTGTGTTGTGACTAAAATATCCCAGTCCCGGTTCAAGACAGTCCAATGACGATGTAAATGGGTTCAATTGTGTAAACAAAGTAATCTATGGGTCCGCCCAAGATTACAAAGAAAGGTTGATCATTGCCATCCAATCAGAAGCTACGATCCAGTGGTCATGGTTAAAAACACTATAGGCGGGAAAATCTATATAAAAAGGAAGCAAAGGACTCGTCGGAGGTAAGTCTCTTAGATCAATTCAAACACTGGATTCATTCCTGATTTTATTCCATTAGAACATCTCAGAAGCTCCTTCGAGCTCGAAGAAACTGTCTTCACATATCTAACTAGACCGTCGAAGACACGACACCGATCAAGACGATCGGCTCCGTTTCTAACTGGTGTGTTTCATTTTCTCGTGAACGAGAGACTAACAGAGGAATCAAACAAATCAGATCGATCCAGATCTGAAGAGCTTGGTGCGAAGATTGAGGTTCAAAGCTATTGGCAAAATTAGCACCAACAGACCTAAAGCCTAGTTGGATATGGTTTGAAGGGATCCCTCCATGCTAGGTAAGTTGTTTGATGAGTTGTGAGAAGCCCATTCAAAAATATTGAGGTTGGGACCTAGAATTCCCTATTTTGGGCTTGCTAACAGCATTGGTTGACTGGGCCAGTCGACCAACCAATCAACCAACAGTGACGGTAGGGTCAAATTGGTAAAACTCTAGGGTTTTTTGTAAGGGTTTTTGTTCTATTTAAAGGGGAACTCTATGTTTTTCATTCATTACCAATTCTAAACCTCTGGAGAACATGGGAAGAACCCTAGAACATCTTCTTTGAAGCCAAGGAAGATCCCCAAGCATCCATTCGAGTTTCTTCATCAAATCTTCTTCTAAAAAGGTTAATTGTCACGTCCACCCTGGTACCCTACCTGGCATACCCAAGTGTGTGATCCACAACCCCGAAGAACAAGTATCGAGAAAAACCAACATCTCACATACACAATAACATAATCATGAACAAGATGTAATCAATGTAATGCTTATAAACAATGAGATCAAGATAAGAAGAAGAGAGACAATATAATCAAAGTGCGGAAAGAAATGATACCAATATATAAATAATCAAATTGTAGATTGTGCGGAAAATCACTCCACAACTATAGCGAAAACGTAGCTCGAACAAAAAGGAAGAATACAACCGATTCCAAAAGAAAGGAAAGAAAGAAGTAATATAACTAAACTAGAGTTTCTTCTACTTTATAAAGAACAACTTTATAAACATAAACTTCAGAAATTAAGCACGACTGCTTCCACTCCATAGTAGGGCTAATCATGCTACGTAGCATGATCACACGAGGGGTCATCACCGAAATCTTCGTAACTTCCAACACCTTGTGTGAAGTATGCTTCATCAATTTGCGTCTCATAGTATTGGCCTTCATATTCCTCAGTACCTACAAGGTAATCTAACAAGATATTTGCACAAAAAGGAGTGAGTTCAAAAGAACTCAGCAAGGCAACTTATTCCACAACAACATAAATAGCATGATAGCAAAATATAGCATGATGCAACATGATATGAATCATACAATGCATGTATGAATCTAACTCTATGTATGTTGGTCTTTATAGACAGACATGCTTTAAGTCATAGCACCATACTTCTTTGGGTAGGTCTCAAATCACTCATCATCGGTTGGTAATGGGTCTGGCATCCTTAGGACATTTCATGGCTGGGGTTTAGGTCACCACACTCTCACATCACCATTGGTTTAACTATTGGCGCTTGTCAAGGTAAAGCCTAGCCAAATGCAAGTCATCTACTTGGTTATATCAACTCAGGTCCAGATACGTCCATTCCTTGCCCTGGGTGATCCTTTCCGCTATCCTTTTCACTAGAGTCAGCGTAGTCCCGGATTACGGACTCATCAACCCTATTGGTCATCCACAAATAATAGACGGGAAGCTCTCATGTCCTCTCATGGGTTGGTTACTAGTCTTGAGCGCCCATGAGCCCAAGTCTACTATTTGCAACCCTACCAATAAATGGCCCCCACAATGTGATTTATGTCCTCTCACGGGTTGGTTACCGGTCATGAGCACCCACAAATCCCCATTGTTACCATGGGTCATTCGGTCTCAATACCCTTCCAAATCGGGTCTGATATAACAAGGACATCTTAGCCAAACACCGCTAGACAAGTCCTTGGTATGACAACCAATAATCCGGAAAAGTGTCAAAGGGCACCATCAGAAATATCCCATACTATTCCCATTGATGTCCAAGGACAGAAATCTCAAAAGGACACTTCCCAATCCCAAATCATACATATTCAATCACATTCCCAATTTAGTCATAACATACACAATCAATATCTCATCATATAGAAAGATGCATATTAACATGATCAATCGCATATGTAATGACAAGAATAAGTATTCATAATAACAAAAGAATACATGAATATGGTACTACTGTACTTGAAGTACTACAGCAGTAATATTATAGTACAATAATTGTAGTGAATCTAAGAAATTCCCAAAACAACAACTAAGATTCACGCAATATATGTAATTATGGAAACAACTGTTGTCACATCCACCCAGCCAGTACCCTACCTAGCATACCCGGGTATGTGATCCACAGCCTCGAGGATCAAGTATCAAGAAAACCAACCTTCCACATATATAATAACATAATCATTAACAATATAATCAATGTAATATCATATAATAATGAGATCAAGATAAGAAGAAGAGAGACAATATAATCATAGTGTGGAAGACAAATGATACCAACATATGAAAAATCACAAGTAAAGAGTATGTGGAGAAATCACTCCCCAAAGGCAGTGGAAAAGTAGTTCGCATACGATTAAGGTTACAATCCAATTCTCAAAAAAAGGGAAAGAAAGGGGTAGACATCTAAACTAATGTCTCTTCGGTCTTATACAGTATATCCTCATAAACATAAACAAATGAAACAAGACATGGCTGACTCCGCTCCAGGGTGGGACTAATCCTGGTATGCAGCATAGTCCATCAAGGGATCTTCAGTGTAATCTTCGTGATCACAAGCACCTTGATGGTAGTATGCTTCATCAACGGGCGTCTCATAGTATGGGCCATCATGTTCTTACATTCCTGCAGAATAATCTAACAAAGATATTTGCACAAAAAGGAGTGAATTCGAAAGAACTCAGCAAGGCAGTTATTCCATAATAACATAAATAACGTGATACAAAACATAGCATGATGCAATGTGATATGAAACAGACAACGCATGTATGATCTAACTCTATGTATGCTAGTCTTTGTAGGCAAACATTCTTTAAGTTATAGCACCATACTTCTTTGGGAAAAGTCTCAAATCACTCATCATCGGTTGGTAATGGGTCCTACACCCCTCTCGGACAATCCATGGCAGGGATTTAGGTCACCGCTCTCTCACATCACCGTTTGGTTTAAGTATTGGCGCATGTCAAGGTAAAGCCTAGCCAAATGCAAGTCATCTACTTAGTCATATCAAGTCAGATCCAGATACTTCCCCTATGGCACCAACCAACTCGATTCAGTATCCTTCACACTAGAGTCAGCATATCCTATGGCTACAACCAACTCGGAATATAGACTCATCAACCCTATTGGTCATTCACAAATATTAGACGGGAAGCTCTCACGTTTGCTCACGAATATAACTTATCAATCTCGAGCGCCCGTGAGCCCAAGTTTACTATTTGCAACTCTACCAATAAATGGCCTCTAACGAGTAACCACAATGTGATCTATGACCTCTCATAGATATAACACACCGGTCTCAAGTGCCCACAAATCCACATTGCTACCACGGGTCGTTCGGTCTCAATACCCTTCCTAATCGGGTCTGATACAACAAGGACATCCTAGCCAAACACCGCTAGACAAGCCCTATGTATGACATCCAATAATTCGGGAAAGCGTCCAAGGGCACCATTGGAAATATCCCATTCTATTCCCACTGATGTCCAAGGACAGAAATGTCAAAAGGACATTCCCCAATCCCAAATCATACTTAATCAATCACATTCCCAATTCAATCATATCATACACAACCGATATTTCATCATATAGAAAGATATAAATAACATGATCAATCACACATTTAATGACAAGAATAAATATTCACAATAACATAGAATACAGAAACATGGTACTACTGTACTTGAAGTACTTACAGCAGTAATACGGCACTAAGAAATACAATATTGAAAATGAATCTAAAGAGTTCCCAAAATAGAAACAAGATTCGCACAATCTATGTAATTATGGTAACAATCATCCTTACCTTAATTCGAATCGAAGATAGTCCGGAGATCAAATAGAATGGTCCCAAAGTTAGTACTTATACCCTAAACAAGCATAGATACAATATTAGAAGAAAAATCCAGAAGATCAGAGGTCGAACAGATCAAAACAGACGAATACACCCTTGCTATATTCAGCTAGCTGATTGGCTTGGTTGACTTACCCAGTCGACCAGATGAATTGTAACAAGGCTGAAAACTGAATTTTGATCCAGAACCTAGCTTTTGGGACTCGGATCACTCCAAAATTTGAAAGGAATAATAGGAATAGTAAAGGAAGACTCTCTAATAAAGATTAAACATATAACAAGGATCAAATCAAGACTTCCCAATTTGAAACCCTAACTTCTAAATTGCTAAAAATCATGTTCTTCAATGAAATCAATTGTAAATGCAAAGGGAAATTAGGGATTCAATCAATAGAATGATGAGCAATATATTAGAAATGATTACTAACATATAATCAGACCTAATATGCTAGAGAAATCAGTATAGGAAGAGAAATCATGTTGTTATGAAAGAAAATCATAAGAATACAAGCTAAGAATCATGTATAAGGAACATGGCATTGATAGAATAGAAAGGGGGTTTATACTAATGCAAGGAAACAATAGTAGAGGTGGTTGCAAGGTTGCAGTACCTTCTTCATAGTCCCAACAACAAGAATAAGATGAGACAAGAGTAGATTAGAGAGAAAATGAGAGATTACATACCTTGTAGAAGAAATTAGAGAAGAGAAACTAAGAATCTTGTACGAGCACTTCACCAATACCAAGTGGAGGCCTAAGTGGAGTCTTCCCACGTTCTGAAGAGGTTCTAGAAATAGAATAGGGTTATAACTACAAAGTCCACTTAAGTAGAGCCTAAAATAACCTAAAAATCAGATTTTCTCGTATTTAATAATCAGCTGGCTAACTGCTTGTTCGACTGGCTCAGTCGACCAAAAGGTCAACCAAGCTAGAACAGCAACTTCAGATAGGGAATTGGAGGGCCAGAACAACTCAAATTCAAATGGGCTTCTTCCTACGTCTCAATTGACTAGTCTAGGTCAGAGAATTACCTTCAATTCAAGTCTAGGAGTGCATTAGGTCCATCAACTAAACTACCCTTCTTCAAGGTGCAGTTTCTTATCAAACACTGACAAAGCTTCCAAGTATGGAGCACCATTATCAATCTCCATGGGTTTGGAGTCAAACACCATGTCTTCTACTGAGAGGGCCCACAGTTGGCTTCTTCCTCCACTTCGAGTCTTTGGACCTACAAACATCAAGGTTTTCTAGTCAACGTTAGGGTTAGGCTAGGGCTAAAATTCAGAATTGTCCTTACCTTAAATAGATTCGAAGATATTTCGAAGATCAAAGAAATCAAGTCCAAAGTGAGCAAATCAACCCTAGACAAGCATAGATACAACTTCAGGAGAAAAACCTAGAAAATCGGAGGTCAAACGGATCAAATCAGACAAAAGCATCAATGCTATCCACAACTGGCTAACTGGCTAGTTGAGTGATCCAGTCGACCAGGTGAACAGTACCAAGCCAAAACTGAATTTTTGATCCGAAACCATACTTCCGAAACTCGAAACACTCCGAAATTCGAAAGGAATCTAAGGAACAGTAAACTAATACTATCTAGCAAAGATTAAGCATCAAACAAGGATCAAAACATGGACTTTCTATTTTGATCAACATCATGGTATTCAATGAAAAACACCATGAATACAAAGGAGAATGGAGGATCATGTCAAGAGGATCATAATCAAAAGATCTAAGATGAATACTATCATAAACTTAGATCTAATATACTAGAGAAATCAGATTAGAAGAATGATCATGCTTTCATGAAGAAAATCATATAATCATGGCTAGAATCAAGTATGTGGATCATAGCATGAATGGAATGAATGGAGATTCATTCTTATCATAATAGATTGTAGAAGAGGTGTTTGCAAGAGTGCAGTACCTTCTTCATAATCACAATAGCAAGAACAAGATCAAACAAGAGTAAAAAACAAGAGATTACTAACCTTGAAGATGAACTAGAGAAGAGAAACTATAGATCTTCAAAGAGTTCTTCACAATCACCAAGGAGAGGCTTTGGAGGAGGTTTCCCACGTACACAATAGGTTATGGCAGCAAGGGAGACTTTAGAATACGAAGTCTACTTAAATAGAATAGCAAAAGACCTAAAAGCAAGATTTTTCTCGGATCTTATAATCAGCTGACTGATGGCTTGGCGGCTGGCTCAGTCGACCAAGTAGTCAACCAAGCTAGGACAGCAAGCCAAGTCAAGGATTTGACAGCCCAGATCAACTCAAATTCAAGTGGGCTTCTTCCTACATCTTAATTGACAAGTCTAGAACAGAGAAATACCTTCAAATCACGATCAAGAGTGCATTAGGTCCATCAACTAATCTCTCCTTCTTCAAGGTGCAGTTTCTTATCAAACACTGCCAAAGCTTCCAAGTATGGAGCACCATCATCAATGTCCATGGGTTCGGGGTCAAACACCATGTCTTCTACTAAGAGGGCCCATAGTTGTCTTCTTCCTTCACTTCGGGTCTTTGGACCTACAAACAATAGGGTTTCCGGGTCAAGGTTTAGGCTGGATTTCACATTAGTAATCGATTTGTTTCTTCTTTGATCTATTCTCTCTTCTATTCTTCTGATCTCTTCACTATGAGAAAGGTATTACACTACTGTAATGGCCTCTTCTCTGATTCTATTATCCCTAGAGTGAATCCCCCAATTCACTCCATGTTCTTGAAGCCATATGGTGATGTTCTTGAAATTGATCTTACCTGAGATCTTGATTACTCCCTCATTATTTGTCTACCTATCTTGGTGATTGTGGGATAGGTCTTACACCAGTGTTACAACCTTTCCTTGTATTCCCATGATTGTTGGGTGGTTCTCTTTTCCCTTTCTACCTTGGGAATCTATTAGTGGTTGATTTTGGGAGGAAACTCTTAGGTAACCCTCATGAGAGGATATCCAAATTGGGAACCATGATTTATCTTCTATTTGTTGGATCCTCCCTAACACCTTTCTTGATTGTGAATTTCTATTCTTCTTTCCCTATAGTGAATCATTATTCTCTCTAGTCTTTCCATGAGATCCATGGACTGTCTATGATGAAACCCTAATTTTATGGTTCAACTAGAACCCTATATTGCTTAGACCTTCTTAGATAGTCTTAGTATGTTTTTGGGGAACTCCCCTTCAAATTTTGGAGCCATCGAACTTCAAACGAAGAAGTTATAACCGATTTATGGTTTTCTCCCCCGTACTGTTCCTATGGTTGACTGGGCCAGGCTGCCAACCAATCGACCAACAGAGTCAGTAACCTCAAATTTGCTTTGTTTTGCTTCTGTTTCATCTCCGATCGTTAGGGTTTGTTCCTAATGCTTAACCCATGTTTGTTTAGGGTATTTTGGTGATTTTTGACTTTCCCATTGATCTCTTTCTTGAAGTTTACGAAGTCGAATTCAAGGTGAGCACTCCACTCACAATATGCATATCTACACACCTTGATATGATGTGATTCGAATGTATGATTCAGCTACTGTTGTTTTACTTTCTTTGCATTTCTACAATTACAGTAGGTTACTCATATTGTGACTTACATACTGAATTCAATTATGAATGATGTGAATATGATTTGGACTTGAACATGATATGTATGAAAGCATGATGTGATGTGAATGCCTAGGTTGTGATTGGGGAATGGGGAATGCCCTTTTGGCATTTCTGTCATTAAACACCAGTGGAGGTGATATGGGACGCATTCCTATGGTGCCCCTTGGCGATTTCCTTGATTACTGGGTGACATACCTAGGGCATGTCTAGAAGTGTTTGGCTAGGAAACCCTTGTCATATCTGACCCTATCGGAAGGGGAATTGAGACCAAGTGACCCGTGGTAGTAATGAGGATTTGTAGGTGCTCAAGATTGGTAACCAACCCGTGAGAGGACATGAATCACATTGTGGGGGCCATTCATTGGTTGGGTTGCATGTGGTAGACTGGGGCTCATGGGCGCTAGAGATTGCAAGAAGAATGAGAGGACACAAGAGCTTCCCATTTACTATGTGTGGATGACCAATAGGGTTAAGAGTCTACGTAGCTAGGAAGGAGACGGTGACTCTAGTGGAAAAGTACCGGAAAGGATTGCGGGGAGTGAGGAATGGACGTATCTAACCCTAAGTAGATGTGACTCAGTAGATGACTTGCATTGGGCTAAGATTATCCCTGTACACGCGCCAGTACTCAAGCCAAACGGTGATGTGAGAGACCATTGACCTAAACCCTAGCCAAGGATGTCCGAGAAGGTTTCAGGACCCATTTACTAAACAGAGAACCCAAGATGCCGGGAAGGCTAAGGGAGAGTGATTTGAGACCCACCAAGAGGAGTATAGTGCTATGACTTAAAGCGTGTCTACCAATAGAGACCAGCATATATAGAGAGAGTTAGAAGCATACTTGCACATATTGTTTCATGTCATTGCATTTATATTTGCCTTGGATTGTGTGTGAAGATGTTTATTGTGGTTGGATTACTTGCTAAGTTCTTTTTGAGCTTACCCTTTGGGGGACTTGTTTTCAGAAGGTATTGCAAGTACCAATGCAGCTCGTGCCATAAGGTGTTGGGTTAAGTCCCACAACAAGCGCAACCCTCGTGTTT
The DNA here is from genome assembly GCF_041222555.1 of Hakea prostrata. Classification (NCBI taxonomy): domain Eukaryota; kingdom Viridiplantae; phylum Streptophyta; class Magnoliopsida; order Proteales; family Proteaceae; genus Hakea; species Hakea prostrata. The sequence goes on along the minus strand of NC_142601.1, from coordinate 38,541,699 downwards.
AGTTGCCACCATTGAGTTTGGAACCCTGAACAGACTGCTGTTGATAAGCCAAAGGAAGGTGAGGATGACGTCAAGTCATCATGCCCCTCATGCCCTGGGCGACACACGTGCTACAATGGACGGGACAAAGGGGCGCGATTCCGCGAGGGCGAGCTAACTCCAAAAACCCGTCCTCAGTTCGGATTGCAGGCTGCAACTCGCCTGCATGAAGCCGGAATCGCTAGTAATCGCCGGTCAGCCATACGGCGGTGAATTCGTTCCCGGGCCTTGTACACACCGCCCGTCACACTATGGGAGCTGGCCATGCCCGAAGTCGTTACCTTAACCGCAAGGAGGGGGATGCCGAAGGCAGGGCTAGTGACTGGAGTGAAGTCATAACAAGGTAGTCGTACTGGAAGGTGCGGCTGGATCACCTCCTTTTCAGGGAGAGCTAATGCTTGCTGAATACAATGATTCGTTCTTGCTTTTGATATGTTATTGTGCTAAGTGGATATAATCGTTCCTAAACTTGATCTTTGGGGCTATGGATCACACACTCGGGTATTCCGAATAGGTGGATGTGACAATCTTCCAGTATCATGAGCCCCCCAGACCATGCATTCGGGAAAACCGAGGGTTGGGTTTAGTTTCAGCCGAACATGGATTATCCAAGTGGAGAATCCAAACGGTCAGACGTTCTCTTGGATGTCAAGTCGCATTAATTACTCTCCATTGTTGGTTTTCTTGGGCCACCCAAACTTCTTGTATTTTACGTGAAAGACGACACCCGTCCATCCCAACTGCTATCATCATTGCTTCCAAGTTCGAAATGAAAGCTTTTTTCAAATGTCAGATTTGATTTGATCCTGTTTTGATCTCTCGAAACGTCTCCCGATCTTGATCATAGATTTAAACGCATCTTGACCATACACGAATTTGCTTCTTTGCCTATTTAAAATCCTTCACATTTCATTTTCAAACTTCATCTTCTCATTTGCAATTTTATCTGCGAAATTCGTCATCTCTTCTGCGCTTTGCAAGTTCTCCGTTCTTCAAGCTTTCTTTTTCTCTGGTGATTATGAACAAGTAAGTTCATTGACTCTCCTTTGCATTTCTTAATTTTTTTTTCTTTAGTTGCCCCCTTGGGATTCGAACTTCTTTTCTTTTAACTCAATAAAAAAATAAAAAATAAAACTCTTCCCTTGAAATGGGTAGTGGTAAGACCTCCGATGAGGGTTCTTCTGGGAAAATGCTGATCAGGGTGATTCCAGTGACGAAGCTACTGCCTCTACCTCCATCAAGTTGTCTGGAGACAGAGGCGATAGAATTACCGATCGCTGGCTCGAATCAATGGGAAAAAAGTGAAAACCTAAAGGACCAACCCTGCCTTTTTATTCTCAAACACTGAAATCTTTGAAATCTACTACTAAGGCCTCCCAACCGTCCAAGAGATCTGCACAAGGCCCCAGTTACTTTGTCTCTCACTATACCGATGCCGAACTAGAATCTGCTACCAACTATTACTCCTTTTCCCCGTCTTATTACCTTCGGGTTCCCAACTCTAGTGAGATCCAATTCTGATCCACCTGATGAATTCTCGCTTTACCTGGAAACTCTTGAAAGTGGTGTTCGGTTTCCATTCTTTTCCCCTTTATTCTCCAAAGTTCTGAATCACTGGGAAATTTACCCTGGGATGCTTCTCCCGAACAGCTGGCGCCATATCGTCGGTTTTCTTGGGCTTTGCAATGAGCTTAAACTTCATCCTTCTATGACTTTATTTTGTCATTTTTACACCATGTCCAAATCCAATCCTTCGGGTTGGGTTTTTCTTTCCAAGTGTAATTGTAATATCCAGCCCTATTCTAACCTTGACCCTGACCCGGATCCACTGTTGTATTCAGGTCCGAAGACCCAAAGCGGTGGAAGAAGAGATTTATGGACCATTCTGATTGATGATCATGATTTGGAGACTGAGCCCATGGACATTATGAATGATACCCCTTGCTTAAACGCATTGTCAGTGTTTAAGGAAAGTTTGTGCATCGGAGAAGATTAATATGGTTGATGTACCAAATGACCTCATATGCACAATCCGAAGGTATTCCCCGAAACTAGACTTCTTGATTGAATTGTGGAAGAAAACCTCACTCAATTTGACATGATATAGCCTTTCAAATCCCTATTTGAAGTTGCTGTTCTAAACCTTAATTTTCTGCTGAAAATATTTTGGTCGATCCTTTTGGTCGATACCATTGACCAAGGACCATCGACCAAAATATCTTAGTCTGCCAAGTTAATGATTCCATGGAATATTCCTTTTCTATTTAATATAACCTCGAGCCTTGAGCCCTTTTGCAATCGTTTTCTCACCTGGGAACGTGGGGAGAGCTTCCCAAAGCAGCTCCTTGGTTAGTGTGAAGGGTACCTCATCAAAGACACTTAGTTTATCATTTATTCTTGTCTTCATCTTCCACACTAAGGTATGACTCCTCATTCCACTCTCTACCCTACCATTTTCTACTCTTTTCTATTGTCACCTTGCTGATGAGACATTGGGAATGGTGCTGCAACCTTGCAACCACCACTCCAAGTGTCTACTCATGTTCAATCCATGATTTCCTTAGCTATTCATTGATGCTATGCTTCTATCTCATGCCTAGCATATGTATTCCATGATTTACCTATTAACATCTTGCCATTTGATACCAAACTGAGCTATAGAGTGTATTATGTTCATGTTTAACATTGCCATATGATTCCAATCGAATTTCTATTAGCTCCTCTAACTATTAAATGCTATTCCTCATCAATGCAATCAATTCCAACTCATGCCATGATGTTTATCACTTGAACTTGATAGCTCAAATTGGGGCTTTTTATTTAGACCATTGGATTGGGTTAATATCTTGATTTATAGTGTCCTACTACTATTGTTAGGTATGCCTCCAAGTTTCAGATTGATCCGAACACTGGAAGACTCATTTCGGATGAAAACCCCCAAAATCCACATTTCTGTCCCGAAGACAATTTTGGTCGATCCTTTTGGTCGATACCATCGACCAAAGTTGTTGCTGACAGCAACCTTGGCCAATTTTGATCCAAATGACATCCGATCCTCCCGACTTCTTTTCTAACTTATTATTGATGTTTGTTTAGGGCCTTAACAATTCTATTGGACTATTCTTGGTATTCTCAATTCATCATCAATTCACCCAAGGTAAGGATGGTTATCTCCATAAACATATAAGTCATCAAATATTGAATTGTGCTTTATTTAAAGAATGAAATCCCTTAATTTCCTTTCAATCATTATAAGACTGTTACATATGTGTTAGAACAGTAGCATTTAAATCTTTATACTCTTGTTGTGTTACTTTATCATTTTGATTTGCTTATGTTTATAATGATTCGCTTCAATATCATGATTTGATTACTATTATGAATATGCATTGGATGCATGAGCAATGATGAGATTGGATGTATGATTGCTTACGTATGACATGGGATTGGGGGGTGTCCTACTGACACTTCTGTCCTTGGGCATCGGAGGGAATAGTATGGGATGTTCTCCGATGGTGCCTATCGACACTCTCCCGAGTTATTGGATGACATACATAGGACTGTCTAGTTGTGTGGCTAGGTTCATCCTTGTCGTGTCAAACCCGAATCGGAAGGGCATTGAGACCGAACAACCTGTGGTAGTGTATGGTGGATGGGCACTTTAGGCCGGTAGCCAATCCTGTAGGGGACATAAACCATGCTACGGATACCTGAAAGGGGCCATTTATTGGTAGAGTTGCATATGGATAGACTTGGGCTCACGGGCGCTCAAGACCGGTAACCAATTCGTGAGAGGACGTGAGAGCTTCCCGTTTACTATATGTGGATGACCAATAGGGTTGATGAGTCCGATATCCGGGATTTCGCTGACTCTAGTGTGAAGGATACCGGAAAGGATCGCCGGGGGCGAGGAATGGATGTATCTAAATCTGACTTGACCGACTGAGTAGATGACTTGCATTGGGCTAGGCTTTACTGTGACATGCGCCAGTACTTGACCAAATGGTGATGTGAGAGAGCGGTGACCGATCCCCTTACCACGGCTTTTTGATGACTTTACCGATCTTCCCCGGGCATTCCCAAGATATGGAAATGGGAGAGTGACTGACGACCCAGAGAAGTACGGTGCTATGACTTAAAGCATGTCTACCCTAGAGACTAGCATTCATAGAGTTAGACTCATAATTACATCATATGTTCCATATCGCATTGCATTATTATATGTTCTGAATGTGTATGATTTCTAATTATGGAATAACTTCCTTGTTGAGTTCTTCGAACTCATTCCTTTTGTGCAAATGTTTTAGATTATATTCCAGTGCATCGAAGATTACGATGGCACCTCCTATGAGGCGGACTATGATTCCACATACTACCCTCCGGGTAGTGGCGTCGGTGAGGATCCGTATATTGGAGCCGAGGAGGATTACTATCCGCACCAGGGTTAGCCCCACAGTTGTGCGGGAGCGGCAGCGTTGGGTTTACTTCATCCGTACTGTTGAGGAGACTACCATTAGTATAGAAGAAACCCTAGCATAGTGCCCCATTCCTCTGGTGTATTTGTGGAACCTTGGATCTTGTAACTAACTTATCTTTGGGATTATCTTTTGACACTTGGACATGTATTTGACGCTATCACACTTCTTTTTCGCTGCTCTCAGAGAGTGGTTATCATACCTTCTCTCACCCTTATGATTATGTTTATACTTCAATGTTATGGTGTTCCGCACTCTGATTTAGTTAATCTTATCTTATTCATGATACTTAGTATTAACTGTTTTTACCATTGATTATTACTGTTCATGATTATGTTACCGTGTATGTGGGAGGCATGGACCTCAGATCATTGATCCTTGGACTGTGGATCACATCCCGGGTATTCCAAATGGGGTACCGGCTGGGTGGATGTGACAGTAATAAAACAGACTTGGGCTGGTCGGGTAGTATTTTGGCCGAGGGTACTTACCCTTCTAACCACAAAGGGTGGCGACATCAGTATTTTTTCTGCCAAGCGCCCATATCTGACCTCAACTTCCCGATCGCCTGGAACCAAGTTGATTCATACACCGAAGTGAACCATGCTCTACCATTGACTCCCAACAATGAACACACTGCCAAGAAGATTAAGTCAATTGAGGCGTGTCAGGAGATCCATGGTTTAGAGATGGAGTACAATGCTGTCCTCCAATATTGGGGTCTAGCCCCCAGTGAGATTTCGAATCTTTGTTGCATTTCATTCAATTAGACTACTATTCCAAAGAGTTTTACTAACCTTGCTTTTTTACGCAATGCCTCTGAAGTATAATCCTGATGTCGTTCGAGCCAATGCAACCAAAGGGATTGCAGTGGCAGAGGAGAGGATGCCTCGTCTAAAAAGACAAGAAACTAAAAAGGCCATCACCCCTTCACCGAAAACTGCTCTGAAAGCTGCGAAGGGAGTTTTGAGAATATCAACTGAAGGCTCCAGAAAAGGAAAGGCTCCTGTCGAGGTGGAGGAAATTGTCCCAAATCTCGTCCGTACCTAAAGAAGGTATGACTTAGTTGATGATGCTACGTTGAAGAGGTAGCGAAAGAGTCAAGAGTCGGGGGATATTTTCCTTCCCAAATGGAATTTCAAAACTACCAATTGGGTCCCTCAGGAGTATGAGAAGGCTTCTGAATAGGGTTCCTTTAGCTTGATGCTCGCCAACTGCAAAATCATTGAGTATCTTAATGATGAAGCATTTGTCTGTTCTTCTACCAAGTAACAGGTTTTCCCAAGTGTATTTGTGAAGTGCTCAAATTTCTTAAAACTCTCCTTTAACGATTATTCATTTTCTCAGGGTAGCCGTGGAGAGTTTCCATCGCTACATAGAGGCTATGCACCGGATCGGGCGTAATAATACTCAGTTAAAGTACTATGAAGAGGAGATGGAGTCCAGGGAATTGGAGATCGTTCAGTTGAAAGAAGAAAATCTCAAACTTAAGGAAGAGAATAAAAAGGTTGGTCGTCTCAACAAGGATTGTGAATTGGCTACTAGCCAAATCGGGGCTTTGACTCAGGAGATAAAGAGCTTGGAAGGGATAGTTTCCAATTCTGAAGGGAGGGCTAATGCCTTGCCAAAGAAAAAGAAGATCTTCAGAATCTCGCGATTCCATCGAAGCCCGAACATATTTCTGAAGAAACCAAGAAAGCCTGCATTCGGAAATACTTGTGCAGTAAGCCTTTTAGTGACTTCATGATTCCCTTCAATACTCAGGCTTATAGAGATGGGAAAAATTGTCACATCCATTGTGAAATCCAGCCCAAAACCTAAATTAGACACCCTATTTGTTTTGGATGAAGAAGAAGTTGTTTGATGTTTGACCTTGAAGTTGGACATTGAGTATGGTGTTGATATGTTTAGAAGGTCCTAGGAAGTCAAGTCGGACCTCTCCCTTAGTGTAGATTCGAAAACCCATAGAAAATTGATGATGGAATTCCCTACTTGAAGAGCTTGGTTGATTTAGAAAAGAGAATGCACCTTGATGAAGAGAAGATTGGTTGAGGACCTTAGAGCATGGTTAGATATGATTTAAAGCCATTTTCCTATGCTAGGTAAGTTATAGTTGTTGTGTAGAAAGTTTCATTTGATTCCGATAAGAGAAAGGCCCTCAAATCCCTCTTTTAGGCTATGCTGTCAGCCTGGGTCGACTGGCTGGGTCGACTGGGCCATGCTACCCACCCACTCGACCCAAGCAAACAGAATTCGAGCAGAATCTTCTAAATAGGGTTATATTGCTATATATACCTCGTAACTTCGTGTTTTTAGTATCCCTAGCCTCCAAAACACCTAGAGAACGAAGGGAACTCATCTCCAAGCCTCCTTTGGTGTGGAAGACGATCTACATTCAACTCTCAAGCTTTCTCTCTCTTGTTCTTCAATCAAAGGTTAGTATTCAATCTATTATGCTATTGATTCATTCTTACTATGATCATTCTCTTCTCGGATCTGAGATTATGAGGAAGATATTGCATCTCGGCAATCATATCTTCTACAATCTCTTCTCAATATGCTATGATTTCATATTCATTCTCTACATGATTTTCATGATTTCTTCTTAAACTATGATCATGTTCTTATTTTGATTTCTTCTAGCATATTAGATGCATCTCTATGATCATTCTTACTCTTGATTTACTGTGTTCATATACTAGAATGATGTCTCATCATCTCTAGTTCATCTCTTTCACTCATAGCTTGTTTTCAATGAAAACCATGTTGTTTTCCAAATTAGAAAGTCTTGTTTTCCAAAATAGAAACTATGATTCTAAATTAGTAAGTAATGGTTTTAATGGTGGTTTGATGTCTAAATTATGCTTTTTAGTCTTAGACTACTGTGTTAGACAATCTCTCTAAGTTTCGTCGCATTCCGGTTTGTGTAGCATAGGTTTCGGATCAAGATTCTCTTTTTATTTTCGGATTTGCTCTTGGGCAGATTGCTTGGGTTGACTAGAGCACTCAACCCAGCCAATCAACCCGCAGTGACAGCAACTCTGTTTTTCATCCGTTTCGACTCCAATCTTTTGGAATCACTTCTTATGACCTATACATGTTTTGTCAAGCTTGTTTAGGTGATTTTGGATCTGTTCTCTGATTTCTTATTTGAAGACTATAAGTTCAAATTTCGAGGTGAGTATTCGAACTCACAATATGCCTATTTACATGTCTTTATGTATTATGACATGAATGCATGATTTAGCTACTGTTATATTAGTTTCCATTATGATATGAATGTTGTAAGTACAGTAGGATCTTATTTCCTTATTTACTTTATGTACTTGATCATGAATGAATACTTATTCATGTATGTTTCTTATTCATTTAATCTTGTCTTATTATACTCTTCTATTTGATGAGATATCTGTCGTGGATGATATGACTGAATTATGAGTGTGATTGTTTAGGTATGATTTGGGATTGGGGAATGTCCTTTTGACATTTCTGTCCTTGGACATCATTGGGGATAGTATGAGATATTTCCAATGTTGCCCTTTGACACTTTCCCAGATTATTGGTTGTCATACCTAGGACTTGTCTAGCAGTGTTTGGCTAGGATATTCCCTGTTATATCAGACCCGATTCGGAAGGGTATTGAGACCGAATGACCCGTGGTAGCAATGGGGATTCATGGGCGCTCAAGACCGGTAACCAACCCGTGGGGGACATGAATCACATTGTGGGGGCCATTTATGGGTAGGGTTGCATATGGATAGACTTGGGCTCATGGGCGTTCAAGACCGGTAACCAACCCGTGAGAAGACATGAGAGCTTCCTGTTTACTATATGTGGATGACCTATAGGGTTGATGAGTCCGTAGTCCGAGTTGGTTGTAGCCATAGGATACGCTGACTCTAGTGTGAAGGATACCGGAAAGGATCGCCAGGGGCGAGGAATGGACGTATCTGGATCTAAGTTGATATGACTAAGTAGAAGACTTGCATTGGGCTAGGCTTTACCTTGACATGCGCCAATACTTAGACCAAACGGTTATGTGAGAGAGCGGTGACTTAACCCCCAGCCATGGATTGTCCAAGATGGATGAAGGACCCTTTGCCAACCGATGATGTGTGATTGAGACCTTCCCAAAGAAGTATGGTGCTATGACTTAAAGCATGTCTTCCAATAGAGACCAGCATACATATATAGAGTTAGAAGCATATTGCATTTAGTGTTTCATATCATTGCATATATGTTTGTTTGTGAATGCATGGGAAGATGCTTATTGTGTTTGGATTACTTGCTAAGTTCTTTTGAGCTTACCCTTTGGGGGACTTGTTTTTAGATGACATTGCAGGTACGAAAGAGAACCCGTACACCACCACGGAGAACCTTTCCGTACATGGTACAGCTCCGGATGTCCTTGGACAAGGTAATGAACAGCGAGGCAGCCAACACTCGGATTTGGGCTGCACTAACGACTCCCATTGACGGCAGCCGGCATCGTCTTATTCGCCGATGGGATCGTGCGCTAGATGCTGATCTGAAGCTTCAAGAGCATGACCCTAAAGTGAAGAGGATGAAGTCTTGAGAAGAAGAAGAGCCGACTGAAGATGTGGATTAGATTCTCTTGTTTCTTCTAGACTTTTATTTTTCTTGTATTAGCTTAGAGCTTGCTTTAGATTTCGATCTACCTTCCGCATATGTTGTGGGGTATATTTCCGCTATACTCTACAGTTGTCTTTTGATTTGGTAACTTGTTATTCCGCAGTCTAATATTCTTTAGTGATCCTTCTGTGATCCTTTCTTGACTTCTATTAGTAAAATACTTGAATACAATGATTTGTTCTTGCTTTTGATTATGTTATTGTGCTAAATGGATATAATCGTTCCTAAACTTGATCTTTTGGGCTGTGGATCACTCCCCGGGTAACCCAGATAGGGTATAGGCTGGGTGTATTTGGGTGGGATGTGACATCCACCCAGCTGGTACCCATCCTTGCATACCCGAGTGTGTGATCCATAGCCCCGAAGATCAAGCATCGAGGAAATCATCCTCCCACATATACAATAACATAATCATGAATAAGATATAATCAAAATAACATTATATAAACAATGAGATCAAGATAAGAAGAAGAGAATGACAATATAATCAGAGTGCAGAAAGAATGATATCAATATAATAATCAAAATGTATGACTCTAGGGGAAGGTACCGGAAAGGATCACCTGGGGCGAGGAATGGAAGTACCCAACCCTAAGTTGATATAACCAAGTAGATTACTTGCTTTTGGCTAGGCTTTACCTTAACATGCGCCAATACTTAGACCAATGGTGATGTGAGAGAGCGATGACCTAAACCCCATCCAAGGAATGTCCAGAGGGATGTAGGACCCAATTACCAATGGGGAACCCAAGATACCAGAATGGTTGAGGGAGAGTGATTTGAGACATACCAAAGAAGTATGGTGCTATGACTTAAAGCATGTCTGCCAATAGAGATCAGCATACATAGAGTTAGTGTCACATCCCCCCAGCCGGTACCCTAACTGGCATACCCGAGAGTGTGATCCACAGCCCAAAAGATCAAGTTTAGGAACGATCATATCCATTTAGCACAATAACAAATCAAAAGCAAGAACAAATCATTGTATTCTAATAAGTTAATAATAAAATTCAGGAAAAGATCTCAAAAGAATCACTAAGAATATCAGAGTGAGAAAACATGATACCAAATCAAAAGACAACTGTAGAGTATAGCGGAAATATACTCCACAACATATGCGGAAGGTAGATCGAAATCTAAGTAAAGCTCTAAGCTAATACAAGTAAAGTAAAAGATAAGTCTAGAAGAAACAAGAGAAATCTAATCCACATCTTCAGTTGGCTCTTCTTCATCTTCTTCACCTTGCGCTTCCTTATATGGATCGTCATCGTATTCCAAACCTGCAGAGAAGTCTAACAATAGATATGGTACAAAAGGAGTGAGTTTCGAAAGAAACCCAATAAGGCAGTTAAATCCATAATAACATAAATGGCAGGATTTCAGAACAAACATAAATGCAATATGGTATGAGACAAACAATGAATGTATGAATCTAACTCTATGTATGCTGGTCTCTATTGGCAGACATGCTTTAAGTCATAGCACCATACTTCTTTGGGTAGGTCAATCACACAACGCCTTTTGGTAGTGGGTCCGGCATCCCTCGGGACATTCCATGGCTGGGGGTTAAGTCACCACTCTCTCACATCACCATTGGTCTAAGTACTGGCGCATGTCAGGGTAAAGCCTAGCCAAATGCAAGTCTTCTACTTAGTTACATCAAGTCAGATCCAGATACGTCCATTCCTCGCCCCTAGCAATCCTTTCCGGTATCCTTCACACTAGAGTCCTCATAGTCCCTGACTACGGACTCATCAACCCTATTGGTTATCCACATATGGTAAACGGGAAGCTCTCACGTCCCCTCACGGGTTGGTTACCGGTCTTGAGTGCCCACAAATCCCCATTGCTACCACGGGTTATTCGGTCTCAATACCCCTCCGATTAGGGTCTAACATAACGGGACATCCTAGCCAAATACTACTAGACAGTCCTAAATATGTCATCCAACAGTTTAGGAAGGTGTCCAGAGGGCATCTCCGGAAACATCCCATAATATTCCCGTAGTTGTCCAAGGACAGAAGTGTCAAAAGGACACCTCTCCTTTCCAAACCATACTTAAGCATACACAAGCATCAATTCATAACATCACATATATGGTAACTTCATATATGGAAAGAAATCAATAATTACAATCAACTTGTGTATAACTGATAAGTAAATCATACATGAGTCAATTTAATATAAACAAGTAATGTTACTGATATCAAGACAGTACCACAGTAGTATAACATTGTAAGAATCTAATTAAAGAAATAAATTAACAAGATTCAAATATAGAAACTAAGATATGCAATTTATGTTGTTAAGGAAGTAACCATCCTTACCTTATATAACTTGAAGAGAATCTCCAAGGATCAAGGAGAAACTTCCCAAACTTGGCAAGAAGGTCCTAAACAAGTATATACATTATATTAGGAAAGAAACCTAGAAGGAAAGATATCAAAACATCCAAAACAGACCAAATCTGGAGTTGCTGTACTCATTGGTCGATTGGATTGGTCTCTTGTCTCTCGATCGACCAATCGATCGACCAATGAGAGACAAGTGGCCTACAAAATCAGAGTTTTAAGAATAAAGAATCGAATTTGGTAGTTCAAAAGGGTACCAAACAAGGGGGAAACTACTATGACAGTATCCTAGTATATAGAGGACTTCAAAACACTAATCAAATCAAGTCTTCAAGTTACAAATTAGGAAACAAAAGTTACCATAATTAGATCAATCATGGTTCTTGAAGAATTCATAGTAACAATCATGGACAAGAACGATAGGATGATGGATCATTGATTGTGATAAAGAAATCATGAAAAGCATGCATAGATCTTCAAGAAAAATAGATCTAAGACTGAAGAACATGAATCTAAATAAGGAAACAAAACTTACCATAAATGTATCAGTCATGGTTCTTGGAGAAAGCATGGTATGATCAAGAAGAAAGAACTAGAGATTGATAGGTTACAACTCTTGTAAAGAAAACACAGCGATTGACTACTAATATGATCAATAAAACAGATCTAAGAAGATCAGAATTTGAATCAAAAGATGAACAAAGACAAGATCATGATTTAGATCATGATTCCTTCAAAAGCTTGCAATGATCATGGTTAAGATCATCGCATTAGCCATTAATCCTTAGGAAGATCATGAGGGATGAGTAGAGAGATGTTTGCAACAGAGAATGCAGCATCTTCTCTACTATCTCAGCCCAAAAAGGAAAGAAAAACAGAGATGGAGAAGAAGAAGAGAGTGTAGACATACCTTTGATGCAAGAGGAAGAAGATTACTTGAGTTCTTGCGAGGGATCAACCAAGGATGCAAGGAAATTGATTAGAATGGAGTTCTAACTCGTTCCAGAGGCTTAGGAGGCAGAGGAGACGAACTAATCCCGAGATTGGACTTAAATAGAGCAAGAAAGACCTAAATCTGGAAAACAGATCTCATTGGTCGATTGGATTGGTCTATCGCCCGATCGACCAATCGATCGACCAATGGAGACAGCAAGGTACAGATTGCACTGTTTTGGTCATAACTTCTTCGTTTGAAGTCCGATTGATCCAAAATTTGAAAGGGAACTTCACACAAGCATACTAAGACTATCTAGCATGAATTTGACATCATCCATGGTCCAAAAATCAGTACTTTATTACTTGGGAACATGAGTTTCTAAATTGGAAACAGCATGGTTCTCATAGCAAACTCACCATGGATTCAAGGGAAGAATTAGAGAGAACAAGGCTTCTCTCTAATGGAATATCAAGAACATATCAGAGGCAAGAATAACTAAATAGAAAATCAAAAGAATACTAATCCTAGAATGAGAGGAATCAAAAATAGAAACTTACTAGAATGCTTATATCAATGGTCAACATAGAAGGCTAAAATGGCTAGAAAGAAAGGGGAATTGATTCAAAGAGATGAAACATATTGGAACAGAAGTAAAGGCTAAGATCAAACATGTTAAACATTAATGAGAAAAGAAGCTACAGTAGAATGATCATGCTGTCCAAAATTCAATCAAAATCAGTGAAGAATTGAGGAGATTCACCATGTGGTTTCAAGGAATGCATAGAGTTATTGGGGGTTCACTCTAAGACATAAGGAGATTAGAGAATAGGTAGTTATAGTAGTGTAACACCTTCTCCACAATCAAAACATCAAGATAGAACAGTAAGAAGAAGAAAAGAGAGAAGAAGGAGACAGAACACTGAAATCAAGGTCCAACTTCAAGATGTAACATTAAACTAACCTTTCTTCACCCAAAATAGATAGGGTGTCCTGGATAGGTTTGGGCTGGATTTCACAGTTAGAATCATACATGCATTGTCTGTCTCATAACATTTTGCATCTGCTATGTTTTGCTATCAAGTTATTTATGTTACTATGGATATAACTTGCCTTGTTGAGTTCTTTTGAACTCACTCCTTTTTGCAAATATCTTTGTTAGACTATCCTGCAGGTACTGACGAGTATGATGGCCAGTAATATGAAGCGCAAGTCGATGATGCATACTATTCTCAAGGTGCTAGTGGTCACGAAGATTACGGTGAAGATTCCATGTGTGATCATGCTGCGTACCAGGATTAGCCATGTCTTGGAGTGGAGGCAGCCGTGCTTGATTTCTAAAGTTTATGTTTATGAAGACAGTCTTTATAAGACGGAAAAGACCTTAATTTAGATGATAGAACAATCTTCCTCTTTCTTTTAGCTTTTGTTTCCCAGATGTAATAGTTTAGTTTTGAGTTTCGATCTTCTATTCCACTGTAGTTGTGGAGTGATTTTCTACACACTCACGTATCCTATGGCTACAACCAAATTAGACTACAAACTCATCAAACCTATTGGTCATCCACAAATAGTAAACGGGAAGTTCTCATGTCCTCTCACGAATATAACTCACCGGTCTCGAGCGCCCATGAGCCCAAGTCTATTAAATGCGACCCTACCAATGAATGGCCCCCACAATGTGATTCATGTCCTCTCACGGATATAACTCACCGGTCTTAAGCACCCACAAATCCACATTGCTACCACGGGTTACTCGGTCTCAATATTTTTCTGAATCGAGTCTGATATAACAGGGAAATCCTAGCCAAACACCGCTAGACAAGCCCTAGGTATGACATACAATAATCTGGGAAAGAGTCAAAGGGCACCATCGGAAATGTCCCATACCACTTCCACTGATGTCCAAGGACAGAAACGTCAAAAGGACATTCCCCAATCCCAAATCATACCTAAACAATCACATTCCCAATTCAGTTGGAATATCACTTAGTGATATTCCAACATATAGAAAGATACATATAAACATGATCAATCAAATATGTAAATTACAAGAATAATGTCCATACATGATCAAAGTAATAAAAACAATATATGAACAACGTACTGATGTACTTGAAGTACTTACAGCAGTAACATCATATTAAGAATATATATAAGAACAGTAGTAAATCTAAGTAATTCCCAAATTAGAAACTAAGATTCACCCAATCTATGTTAATATGGTAACAACTGTCCTTACCTTAAATAGATACGAAGAAAATCTAGAGGAACAACAGATCAAGTCCAAAGTTAGCAAATAAACCCTAGACAAGCATAGATACAACATTAGGAAAAAGCCCTAGAAGATTGGAGGTCAAACGGATCAAATCAGACGAAGAAAACAATGTTGTTCATGCCTGGCTGGTTAACTGGTCCAATCGACCAGGCAGTTGACCAGGTGAACAGTACTCATAGCCAAAAACTGAATTTTGATCCGAAATTCATCTTCCGGCATTTGAAACACTCCGAAATTTCAAAGGAACCTTAGGAACATTAATCTAATACTAACTAGCATAGATTAGACACCAAACAATGATCAAAACCATGACTTTCTATTTTGGAAAACATGACTTTCTAATTTGATCAAAACATGGTTTTCAATGAAAACAACCATGGATGCAAAGGAGAATGAAGGATTCACTCAAGAGGATCATTAGCAAAGGATCAGAGATGAATACTAACATAAATCAGATCTAATATGCTAGAGAAAAAAATTTAAAAGAATGATCATGGCTTCATGAAGAAATCATATGAATCATGGCTAAGAATCAAGTATGTAGATCATAGCATCAATAGAATGAATGGAGATTCATTCTCATCATTGGATACTGTAGAAGAGGTGTTTGCAAGGTTGCAATACCTTCTTCATAATCATGGTAATAAGAACTTGATCATGCAAGAGTAAATCAATAAGAAATACAAGAGATTACTAACCTTGAAGATGAATGAGAGATGAAGAACTTGAGATCTTGCAAGAGTTCTTCACAAGCACCAAGGAGAGGCTTTCAGAGAGGCTTCCCATGTTCTCTAAGGGTTTTAGAAACAAAAGAGGCTAAAGAAACACGAAGTCTACTTATATAGAGCACCAAAAGACCTAAACAGAAGATTTTCTCGGATTTTGTTAGTAGCTGGCAACTTAGCTGGTCGACTGGCCAGTCGACTAGGCTAGGACAGTAAGCCTTAGACAAGGAAATGAAAGCCTAAATCAATTCAAATTCAAGTGGGCTTCTCCCAACTCATCAATTGACTTACCTAGCACAGAGGAATGCCTTCAAACCATTTCCAAATAGGCTTTAGGTCCATCAACTAATCTCTCTTTCATCAAGGTGCAGTTTCTTATCAAACACTGCCAAAGCTTCCAAGTATGGAGCACCATCATCAATCTCCATGGGTTTGGGGTCAAACACCTTGTCTTCTACTGAGATGGCCCATAGTTGTCTTCTTCCTTCACTTCAGGTCTTCGGACCAACAAACAACAGAGTTTTCGGGTCAAGGTTAGGGCTGGATTTCACAAAAATGATGAATGGAAAGCCATTCTCTTGGTTGATCTTGCTTTTGATACCACTCCTTTTCAAAAAGTTTGCCATCTGGAGGTGTTTGATTCCTTGGAGCAGCCTCTTCTCGAATGGACCCAATCAGTGGATGACCCTTGAGCAGCTGATCCGGAGATAGAACTTTATCTCAGTTATTCTCCTCCTCTTTCACCCAAGGGTGAAGTAGTTCAAGAAAATCAAACTCCTCAAGGACAAGCTCCAGTGGCAGACCCTTTGGTGGTGCCCGTTAATGAACCTGCTCAAGAATGAATTCCGCTGTGTCTCTCTCTTCTTTTTCGTTTTTTGTAAGGGTTGGCCCCCTCTGGCCGTTTTATGCATCAATTAAAAAATATTTTTGCCTCATTGTCTTTGGAATAAAATCATGCAAGTGCAATAATAATGCTTCTAAAGAACTCCTTGGAATTTTCCTTGTCCTTCAAAAGTCTGGTTTTCTCATTCAGGTTGGAAACCGATACCTTTGTATTTAATCAAGCTTACCCGAACATAGAGTTTTCTTTGGACTTTTAGCATCTGAAATCCGATTCATGTTCCTGTCCAAACGAATCGAATGGCCATTGTTTGTCATTCCCGAGTCTTACTTCTGAAACGATCGCCCTAAGGAACTCAAGCGTCACCTCGCATTTATTGCTTTGATTGATGGTTCACTTCTTGAGCTGTCTGTCCTCCTTGTACCACTTGCCAAAGTCCCACGTGGGCTCTTATGATAGGCGTCATTAATATTTTTTCAAATCCAAACCATCATTGATTGTTAGCCGTTGATCTTCATCCAACTTTATCCATTGATGATCGGTATTTGAACCGTCGCTCATCCTCATCCCTTGATTAGAGTGGATCTCAACCTCACATCCTTTCTTTTGAGGTTATTTAAGCCCATTTCTTCCTGTGTCTTTCACTTTCACTTCCTAATTTTGTGAACTTATCTGCATTTGAAGTTTTCAGAGTTTTTCTTTGTGACTCCTTGATTATACTGCCTCCAGTTTCAGAGCTTTATTTTGTCGAAGATTCTACAAGTTCTTTTCCTTACTTTTGCTTAGTCCTTTGCTCTTTTCATTGTTCCGTAGTAGTTTTGGACTTCTGCTCTTCTTTAGTTTTTCTTTCTTACACAATGGTTAGTGATAGAACCTTGAACGATGACTCTGTTAATCATGAGTCTGAAGGTGAGGGTTCTGCTAATCAAGCAAGCACCTCTGTTTCAATAGAACTATCAAGTGATAAGGGAGAGAGGATCACTTACAGTTGGTATGCCTCCACCCTTCAAACCCAAAAGACCAACCTAAAACTGTTTTGAGGAGGAAGAAAGGCGTTTCCCCTCAATCCTCTTGTAAGCCAGAAACTTGTGATGCCTCTTCCCAACCGTCAAAAGGACCATCCCAAGGGCCTGGATACTTTGTATCCCATGTTCGTCCAGAGGAAGTTTCCTCCACTTCTAGTCAATATTCCATTCCTTTTGATTATCTTCCTTGTCTCCCAAACCCGAATGAGAGAGAGTCAATTCGATTATTAATGACGAATTCTCTATATACACCGATACCCTAAAAAGTGGGGTTCGATTCCCTTTTTCTCCCCTTTGTTTTCTTGAGATTCTAAATCATTAGAAGATATGCCCGGGCATGCTTCTTCCTAATAGATGGAGATCAATTATCGAGCTCCTTGGTTTTTGTCATCAGTTAGAAATAGTTCCTTCCCTTGCAATTTTTTCTCATTTCTTCAGTCTGAGCAAATCCAGCCCCCCTGGTTGGGTTTTCTTTTCCAAATGAAACAAAACAGAGCTTGGGTGGCAAGGGAGCATCTTGGCCGAAGGCACATGCCCTTCTAATCACAGGGGGTGGCATCATCAGTACTTCTTCCTTCGTGCCCCACCTTTGGACATCACTTTTCCCATTCTCTAGGGTAATCCGGATTCCCGTACTAAAGTGATCCATCCTTTAGCTATATCTCCAGACGAGGAAATTGCGGTGATGAAGATTAAATCCATCAATGCATGTCAAGAGATCCATGGCATGGCCATGGAGTACGAGGCTATTCTTCAGTTATGGGGTCTAGCCTCAGGTGAGTTTTTGATCCCGAATGCTTGTATCTTTCGCTGATTTTGAACTTATATAATGTTTCTTCCTTTTTTGCAGTGCCTCCAAGATATAACCCAGATGTCGTTCAGGCCACTGTTGCTAGGGGGCTTGCTGAGGCTGAAAAAAGAGTTGCCCAAACCGAAAAGATAGAGGATGACCTCCCGCCCCCCAAGGATGTCTAGGCTCCGAAGGGGATTGTCAAAATTCATCAAGGGCCTTCGAGAAAGGGAAAATCCCCTCTGAATTTGGGGGACTCTACTCATGATGATTTGCCTCTAATGAAGAGGAAGCAGGAGATCAAAGACAATACTATGTCCAAGTAAAGGTGTTTGGAGTCCAAGGGCGAAATCTATGTACCCTCCTAGAAGTTGAAAAAGTTCGATTTAGTGACGGATAGTTTGGACAAGGCATTAGAGTGGTGTACCTTTGCTCAGATGCCTACCAAGACCAAAGCCCTTGACTCTGTTTCAGACAAAGCGTTCATGAATTCTTCTATCAAGTAACTTCTTTGGCTTTATACATCTTTCTTTCTTGCGAAGTATTTCTAACTCCCAGACCTTTCTTCTGATAACACAGGACTATTGCTGGTAACATCCACAAACAAGTGGAGGCAGTTTTTCGAATTAGGAAGCTAAACTCTGAGTTTTCAAAGCTTTAGGAGGCGAGGGTTAAAGATGTTGAGATCGATCATCTTCGACGAGATTGCCAGAAACTAGAAAAAGTTTCTATGGATCTTGACGTTGCCAAGGGAAGCATTCACAGTCTTGAATGGGAAGCAAAAAGGCTTCAGGAAGAGTTGAAGACATCAAAAGCGAAGGTGGTTGAACTTCATAATCGCGTAGCTCATTCTAAACCCAAACATGTTCCTGTTGAGACTAGGAGGGCTTGTATCTTCAAGTACTTAAACTGTAAGCCCTTCAATGACTTATTGGTTCCCTTCAATACTCAAGCCTATAAAGATGGACAAAACAAAGTTTGGAAGTCGATTTTGAAGAGGAATCCATGCTTTGATACGGCTCCTCATCAAAACACCTGCCATGTTGAGGTTTTTGAAAAATTGCAACTTCCTCTTCCTGAATGGGTCGAAAACTTGGAGGATCGTCCTGCAGCTGATCCCGATCTCAAACTTTTTCTCAAGGATTCTCCACCCTTGTCTCATGTTCGTGAAGTGATTCAGGAGAGGCTATCCCGAATGTTAATAGTGTTCAAGATCAAGCCTCTACTTCAGCTGAGGGAGTTATCCCTCCAGAGAATAACAAAACCTAAAGTTTGTCGTTCCTCACGTTCTTCGTTCTTCTTACCTTTAGTAGGTGGGAGCTTACGGAACTCTTCGCAGTTGCCAAAGATGAAGTCTATGTTCTGACTGAAGGTCATGAATAAAACCTAGAGTTCGTTATTCCCCACGTTCTTCATTCTTCTCACCTTTAGTAGGCAGCAGCTTACAGAACTTTTCGTAGTCGCCGAAGATGAAGTTCGTGTTCAGACCGAAGGACATATCAGTACTGATAGTCATCTTTGATCCTTACACGCATCCTGTAACTAAGATAAGGAAGCATCTTCGGATTCTTCAAGACTTATAGTTTTTGAACTTTGTAAAGGTTGGCCCCTTCTGGCCCTTATATAGATCAAATTGTCTTTGAATTTTTCTAAATGATATTGCTTGAATGTTTTATAGCTTTTGAAGGTTCAATTCGGTTTCTCAACCGAAGCCTCATCAGAGATTCCTTAAAATCTCCAAGGTCTCATTCGGGTTTGACTCGAAGTCATTTACCTTAGGATTTTCTAGGCTTTTGAAGGTCTCATTCGGTTTTGAAACTGTAGCCTTTTACCTAGGGAAAACTCCTTAGAATCTTCCTAGGCTTTCGAAGGTCTCATTCGGCTTTGAGACCGAAGCCTTTTACCTAGGGAAAACTCCTTAGAATCTTCCTAGGCTTTTGAAGGTCTCATTCGGTTTTGAGACCAAAGCCGTTTACCTAGGGAAAACTCCTTAGAATCTTCCTAGGCTTTCAAAGGTCTCATTCGGTTTTGAGACCAAAGCCTTTTACCTAGAAAAACTCCTTAGAATTTTCCTAGGCTTTCAAATGTCTCATTTGGTTTTGAGACCAAAGCCTTTTACTTAGAAAAAACTCCTTAGAATTTTCCTAGGCTTTTTGAAGGTCTCACTCGGGTTTGAAACCGAAGCCTTTTGATACCACGCCACTAATGCACTAATATATTTCTTGCCCCCTCTCAAAAGATTTGGTTTCTGAAAATTTTGGTTGCAATAATAATATTTGGCTTCTACATCAAAACTTTGAAATGATCTAAGGATAATATTTCTTCAAATGTTTTGCATTCCATGATCAATTGAGTTTGCGTTCTGTGGCTATATGCTTCAACTTGTATGCTCTTGAACCAACCGGCTTGACTATCATGTATGGTCCTTCCCATGAAGGGTCCAACTTCTTTTGATGACGCGGGTCTGATGCTAGAGTGTTCCTTAGAACTAAATCCCTAGATCGCAATTGTCGATGTTTCACTCGAGTATTATAGTGGGACGCTATCTTCCGTTGGTAATGTTGAGTTCGAGCGACGGCCTTTGCTCAGACTTCGTCTAGCAATTCTAGGATGTCTTGCAAACCTTGTTCATTTGCCTTTTCTTCAAATTCTCTTTCTCGGAGAGTTCCCACCATTACCTCAGATGGAGCTAAAGCTTCTGATCCATAGGCCAACTTGAATGGAGTCTCTCCGGTGGTCGGTAAGCCCAAAGGACATTCGAAAATTCCTCAATCCATAAAGCTTTGTCGGACTCAAGTCTCTTCTTTACTCCATCCAATAAGGTTTGGTTTGTTGCCTCCACTTGGCCATTGCTTTGAGGATATGCTACTGATGACATTCGATGCTCGATCAGGTATGTGTTGCAAAGTCATTTGAATTAGGGGTTGTCAAATTGTGTCCCATGATTGGTGACAAGGATTTTTTGGATCCCAAACCTATGAATAATTGACTCCAAAACGAACTTCTCTACTTTTTTCTCGGTGATCATGGTCAATGGGTTTGCTTCTACCAACTTGGTGAAATAGTCGGTTGCCACAATTAGGTACTCCCAACCACCTGATGCCTTGGTAAATTTTCCCATAATGTCAATTCCCCACTCGCAAATGGATTGGATCCAGAATTGATGTCAAGATTGCTACAGGCTTTTTAGACATCGTTGAATAAATTTGGCAGTTGTTGCAACGGCGAACATATTCCATCGCATCTTCTTGAACTTTTGGCCAGTAAAACTCGAGCCTCAGAATTTTGTGTGCCAGTTCCCGACCACCCATATGTGCTCCACAAATCCCTTCATGAACCTCTGCCAATGCAGTTTTTTATCCCTCAGGTCCCAAACATCTGAGCAGCGGTCCAATGTAAGATCTTAGATATAATGTTCCATTCTGTATTGTGAATCTTGACGCTCGTACTCGAATCATCCTGGGTTCTTTTGGATCCTCGGGCAACTGGTCATCCCAAATATATTCAACGATCGGGTCCATCCAGCAATGTTCAGCTTCAATATATGAGACCTCCTACCCTTGATTGCTCGGGAAGCCCAATTCTTCAATGTAAACTGATGGTTCAAGTGTCTTTTCTTTGGCATTAGCTAATCTTGAGAGTTTGTCCACCATTGTGTTCTCCTTTCTTGGGATCTGACATATTTTGATGTCTTTGAATTCCTTCCTTAGCGCTTGTATCATCTCTTGATACTTTTGCAACCAAGGCTCCTTGGTTCCGTATTCTCCCTGCACCTGATTAACAATAAGCTAAGAATCATTGTAAACAGTTATTTCAGCTATTGCTAGGGCTTTAGCCAACCGAAGACCAGCTATGAAAGCTTCATATTGCTTCATTATTGCTTTCTTTGAACGCGAACCTCAGGGCATAACTGGTTATGAAGCCTGCTGAACTTTTTAGTAGGACTCCCACTCCAGCTCCATGTTTATTTCTTGAACCATCCACATAAACAACCCACATGGTTGGGATATTGGGTTCGGCTTCTTCTTCTGCTGGAGTAGTGGTTTCTACTACAAAATCTACTAAGGCTTGGGCCTTTATTGCCATTCGAGGTTTAAAATTTACTTGGAATTCTCCAAGCTCTACTGACCATGTGACCATCCTACCAGACAAATCTGGTTTATAAAGAACTTTTTTAAGAGGGAAAGTGGTTATACCTCTATTGGATGAGCCTGGAAGTAAGGCCTTAACATTCTAGCTGCCACCATGTGAGCTAATGCCTGCTTCTCAATTTGTGAGTATCTTGTTTCTGCATCCAGGAGCACATGGCTGATATAGTAAATTGGCCACTGCTGTTTCTCCTTCTCTCGAATGAGAACTACATTAATAGCTGAACATGAACTTGCCAAATAAACTTGTAAAGTTTTGCCTTTTCTTGTTGGGAAAGGAGAGGTGGTTTCCGAGCATGATTTTCCAGGTTCTCGAAAGGTTTTTGGCATTTGCTGGTCCATCGTGCGTCTTTGTTTCCTCTTAAGTCTTTCAAGGCTTTAAAGAACAGTAGGCATTTTTCTCCCAATTGTGATATGAATCGATTTATTGCCGCAACTCTACCTGTTAGGCATTGTACATCCCAAATGGTTTTTGGAGGCTCCATATTGATCAAAGCTTGTATTTTGGATGGATTAGCCTCTATCCCTCTTTGAGAAACCATGAATCCCAGGAATTTTCCTAAGAATACCCTGAATGCACATTTCTCTGGATTCAGCTTCATTTGGTATTTTCGCAACACCAAAAATACCTCTGTTAGATCAGTGACATGTCACGAATGCTTAAGGCTTTTTACTAACATGTCATCCACGTACACCTCCATGTTTTTTCCTATCAAATCTTTAAAGATATTATTCACTGCTTTTGATAGGTTGTTCCCGCATTCTTCAACCCAAACGGTATAACTTTGTAGTAAAAACTTTCACAATCAATCATGAAAACGGTAAATTCTCATCTTCCTAATTCATCAGGATCTGGTTATGCCCCAAGTAGGCATCCATGAACTCAGAGTTTCATATCCAGTGGTTGCATTGATTAGGAGATCTATTCGAGGTAATGGGTAACAGTCCTTCGGGCAGGCTTTGTTGAGGTCTGTGTAGTCAGTGCACATTTTCCACTTTCCATATGATTTATTGACCATTACCACATTGGCTAGCCAAGTTGAGCATTCAATGGGTTCCATGAATCTTGTATTTTCAGCTTCTTGACCTCAACTTAATAGCTTCATGCTCTCCATTGAGAAGCTCCTCCTTCTTTGAACTATGGGTTTGGCCTTTGGATCTATCCAAAGCTTGTGTTCTGCCACCATTCGATCTACTCCTGGCATGTCTTCAGTTGACCATGTGAATATATTCTTGCTCTTCTGGAGGAAACTCTTCAATTCTTCCTTGAATTCTTCAGGCTGTTCGGACCCGATATGGGTTGTTCTTTTTTCATCCTCTGGATCCAGCAAGATTCATTCCAATTTCTCCACTGGTTCAAGCCTCTGCATCTCATCTTCATCCCAATCATTACGCACTTCTATTGGCAATGTCGTGGCCTTTCTAGGGCCGACTTTATCCTTAAGATATGCAACGTAGCATTGTCGGGAGATTTTTTTATCAGAAGTTACCTGATCGATCCCTATGTCTGTCAGGAACTTGATCTTCATGTGCTTGGTCGAAACCACGATACCTAACTTTGTGAGAGATGACCTCCCGAGGATGACGTTGTAAGCTAGAAGCTCCCGAACAACTAGAAAGTTTACCTGATAGTGGTTTCCTTGGGAAACTTCCCACTGAGAGGTCTAGTTGTATTGATCCTTCCGCAACTGCTGACGATCCAACAAATCCGTACAAATGAGTAGATGATGGCTTCATTAAATCTTCTTCCACCTTCAACTTTTGGTAGGTGTCATAAGATAAAAGATTCGCAGATGATCCGGAGTCAACCATTAGCCTATGTACCTCCCGATGCCCAATTTCAACTTTGATCACGATCGCATCATCATGGGGTGTACATACTGTAAAACCCAGCCCTAACCTTGACCCGGAAACCTTGTTAATTGTAGGTCTAGTGACCCGAAGTAAGGTAAGAAGTCAGCTTTGGGCCATCCCAGTGGAGGACTTGGTGTCTGGCTTTGAATCCATGAGAGTTGATGATGAGGTTCTATTTATCGAAACTGAATCTTGATGAAGATCGGATTAGTTGATGGACTTGGAGTGCTCTCTATCATGGTTTGAAGGCATTTCTACCTATTAGGTAAGTCACTTGATATGTGTGCAAAACCCCTTTAGGATTGGATTTGATCTGGGTGTTCAATTCCCTGTTTAGAAGTTGCTGAACTGATTGGTCGACTGGACCAGTCGACCAATCCACTTGACCAATGGGTGCTGTCTTTGGCAATTAGGTCTTGCTTGCTCTATTTAAGTCCAATCTCAAGTCTACTTCGTATTTTCTGCCTCCAAACTCTTTGGAACGAACCAAAGACCTCTGCAAGTCATCTCCCTTGCATCCTTGGTGTTTTTCTTGACGGATCTTCGTCAAAACTCTTCCTTTTGCATCAAAGGTATGTCTACACTCTCTTCTTCTCCTCCTCTCTGTTTTTCTTTCCTTTTTGAGTTGAGACAGTAGAGGAGATGCTGCATTCTCTGTTGCAAACATCTCTGGACTTGTCACATCCCGCCCTAAATCCACCCAGGGGGTACCCTATCTGGGTTACTCGGGAGTGATCCATAGCCCAACAGATCCAGTTTAGGAACGATCATATCCACTTATCACAATAATATAATCAAAAGCAAGAACAATTTATAGTATTCAAGTAATCTAATAATAAAAGTTAAGAAATGATCACAGAAGGATCACAACGAACATCAGAGTGCGGAATAACAAGTACCAAATCAAAAGACAACTGTGCGGAAGGTAGATCGAAATAAGGTAAAGGTTACAACCAAATCTCCAAAGAAGGAAAATAAAAAGGTAAGCAACTAAGTTACAGTTTCTTCTAACTTATACAATGTCTCCTCAATAACATAATCATAAGAAACTAAGCCAGGCCGGATCTACTCCTCGACAAATATGAGTCTTGAACCGATAGCCTTCACCGATGTAGTCACCGTAGCCAAAGTGGTATGAGTCACCAACTTAGTCCTCAAAGTGTTGACCGTCACAAGTCCAACAAGAGGAGTACCTGCAGAAAAGTCTAACAAAATATGTTGCAAAAAGGAGTGAGTTCAAAAGAACTCAGCAAGGAAAGTTATTCCATAATACATAAGCCATATGATATCAATCATGAACTGATGCAGATGATATGAGACATAAGATGCAAATATGATTCTAACTCTAAGTATGTTGGTCTCTATGGTAGACATGCTTTAAGTCATAGCACCATACTTCTTTAGGTAGTCTCGGTCACTCATCACCGGGGGAAAGTTGGGTCCCCGCATCCCTCTCGGACAAATCCATGGTTGGGGGTTTCGGTCACCACTCTCTCACATCACCATTTGGTCTAAGTATTGGCGCATGTCAAAGTAAAGCCTAGCCCAATGCAAGTCATCTACTTAGTCATATCATGTCAGTTCCAGATACGTCCATTCCTCCCCTCTCGGGATCCTTTCCGGTATCCTTCACACTAGAGTCACGGATATTACTCACCGGACTCATCAACCCTATTGGTCATCCACAAATGGTAAACGGGAAGCTCTCACGTCCCCTCACGGATCATTTCACCGGTCTTGAGTGCCCGTGAGCCCAAGTCTAGCCATTTGCAACCCTACCAATAAATGGCCCCTTCCGGGTATCCGCAATGCAATTTATGTCCTCTCACGGAGTGGTTACCGGTCTTGAGCGCCCACAAATCCACACTACTACCACGGGTCGTTCGGTCTCAATGCCCTTCCGATTCGGGTCCGATATGACAGGGCATCCTAGCCATACATCTAGACAAGTCCTATGTATGTCATCCAATGATCCAGAAAGCGTCGATGGGCATCTTCGGAGAACATCCCATACTATTCCCTCCGATGTCCAAGGACAGAAGTACCAGTAGGGCACTCCCCAATCCCAAATCATACCTAAGCAATCACATGCTTATTTCCATCCATTACATATCAACAATACATTATCATATTGAAAACATGTCATAACATCTCATAATACAGTATATAAATAAATGACAAGAATAAGTAAACATGATAAATCAAGTAATTAAGCATGGTGTTACTGTCATAAGGTAACTACAGTAGTCATATGATGTCTAAAATCAATTAATAAGTTAAGTCTACTAAGTTACCAACAGCAGTGTAAAAGTCATATAGTCTATGTTATATGGAAATAACCATCCTTACCTCAAATTGTGAAGAAGATGATCCGAAGTCACAAGAGAATGGTCCAACTATAGTCTTAAAACCCTAAACAAACATATATGAAGGATTAGAGAAGAAATCAAAACAATCGGAGATCGAACGGATCAAAACTAGGCAAAAGTTTCTGACAGCAACCTTGTTGGTCGATACATTGGGTCGATAGTATCGACCAACAAGCATCGACCAATAGACTCTCGGACAGCAAGCTGGCTTTTTCGGTTTTGGTTCAAAATTGGTCTTTCGGGTCTCGGATCGATACGAAACTTGGGGAACAGTTCAAACACAATATGGAGACACTAATTATCAAAGAATTAACATCATCCAATGGTCAAATTAGAAATCCCCAAATTGGCATATCAAGTTCAAGAGTTGTTAATCATGGCATTGGCTATTTCTTTGGGTTTTGGCTCAAAATTGGTCTTCCGGGTCTCGGATCGGTATGAAACTTGGAGGGATGCTTAAGAACAGTAGCAGGAGACTACGTAGCAAGAATTAACATGATCCAATGGTCAAATTGAAAGCCCCCAAATTGAGGTCCTAGGTGTAAACTTGCAAGAATCATGTTCTTCAATGAAAACCATTACAATTGCAAGAGAACTTAGGAATTTAATCAATAGAATGATGAGCAGCAGAATATAGACAATTACTAACATATAATCAGACCTAATTGAAAGAGAAAATCAGATTAAGAGATGAATTCATGTTGTAAAGAAGAGGAAAATCAAAATAAGAAAGCAAGAACATCAAGTATAAGAAACATAGCATGGAAGGAATGAAGAGAGGTTTAATCAACCCAAGAGAGCTTGTAGAAGAGGTGGTTGCAAGGTTGCAGCACCTTCTTCACGAACTCAGTAGCAAGAACAAGATGGGGTAGGAGTAGATTAGAGAGAGAGTGAGAGATTACATACCTTGGAGAAGAGATTAGAGAAGAGAGACAATGATTCTTGTAGAAGATCATCACCCAAGCCAAGGAGGAGGCTTAGAGGAGCTTTCCCACGATCTCAGATGTTGAAATGAGTGAAATAATGATTTAGGTTCGAGGTTTCACTTAAAAGGACGAAGGAATATCCAAACAGCATCTTTTTCACGATTCTGGGCTTGTTTTGGTCGATACCTTTGGTTGATAGTATCGACCAATAGTATCGACCAACAGCAGTTTCAACAGAATTCTCAGGAATAGTTCAGCAACTTCGAACAGGGATTCGGGAGGCTATACAAGGTCAAATTGAGTGAGGTTTTCTCCTACAAGTCAATAAAGAAGTCTAGTTTCCAGAAATAAATTTGGATCAAGCATGGGAGTTCATTAGGTCTACCAACTAAGCTCACCTTCTTCGATGCGCAAGCAGGATTTTCCAGACATAGTTCAGCAACTTCGGACAGGGATTTGGAGGGCTATATGGGGTCAAATTGGGTGGGGTTTTCTCCTACAAGTCCATCAAGAAGTCTAGTTTCTGGAAATACTTTTGGATTGTGCACAGGTGTTCATTAGGTCTACCAACTAATTCACCCCTCTTCAGTGCGCAGATTCAAAACTAACACTGACAACGCTCTCAAGTGAGGGGCATCATTGTCAATGTCCATGGGCTTGGGCTCCGACACCAAATCATCAACCAAAAGGGTATACAAGGACTTTTTCCACCACTTCGGGTCATTGGATCAACAAACAATACAAATTCCGGGCCGGGTCAGGGTAAGGATAAGGCCGGATATGGCCTCCTAAGGCTTTCAAGGATAACAACATTGAAATCAAGGTCCAACTTTAAGGTCTAACATTAAACAAGTCTTTCTTTATCCCAAAACAAATAGGGTATCCCGGGCTAGGTTTGGGCTGGATGTCACAGGACTTGTCTCCCATGATCTTCCTAAGGATTAATGGCTAATGCAATGATCTTAACCATGATCATTGCAAGCTTTTGAAGGAATCATGATCAAACCATGATCTAGTCTTTGTTTATCTTTTGATTTGAATTCTGATCTCCTTAGATCTACTATATTGATCATGTTAGTAGTCAATTGCTGTGTTTTCTTTTCATGATCCATGATCTATCAATCTCTAGTTGTTTCTCTTCTACCATACCATGTTTTCTTCATGAATCATGATAGTTACATATATGGTAGGTTTTGTTTCCTTATTTAGATTTATGCTCTTAGGTCTATTTTCTTGAAGATCTAAGTATGCTTTTCATGATACTTTTACCTGAATCAATGATTCATTCTCCTATTGTTCTTGTCTTTGATTTCTATCTTGAATTCTTCAAGAACCATGATTGATCTAATTATGGTAACTTTTTGTTTCCTAATTTGTATCTTGATGACTTGATTTGATTAGTGTTTTGAGATCCCCTATATGTTAGGATACTACTAATGTAGTTTACCCCTTGATTAGTACCCTTTTGAACCACCAAATTCGGATTTTATATCTCAAAACTCTGATTTTATAGGCTACTGTCTGCATTGGTCGACTGATTGGTCGACTGGACCAGTCGACCAATCTACTCGACCAATGAGTACAGCAACTCCAGAATTGGTCTGTTTTGGATGTTTTGGTATCTTTTCTGTTAGGGATCTTTCCTAATATGTTGTATACACTTGTTTAGGACCTTCTTCTCAAGTTTGTCAAGATCTTACTTGATTTCTTAGGATTCCTTTGCAAGTTATAAAAGGTAAGGATGGTTACTTCTTTAACAAGATAAATTGCATATCTTAGTTTCTATATTTGAATCTTGTTAAGTTATTTCTTTAATTAGATTCTTATAATGTTATACTATTGTGGTACTGTCTTGATATCAGTAGCATTACTTATTTATATTGAATTGACTCATGTATGATTTACTTACCAGTTATATACAAATTGATTGTAATTATTGATTTCTTTCCATATATGAAGTTACCATATATGTGATGATATGAATTGATGCATGTGTATGCTTAAGTATGGTTTGGAAAGGAGAGGTGTCCTTTTGACACTTCTGTTCTTGGACAACTGCGGGAATAGTATGGGATATTTCCGGAGATGCCCTCTGGACACCTTCCTAAACTGTTGGATGACATATTTAGGACTGTCTAGTAGTGTTTGGCTAGGATGTCCCGTTATGTCAGACCCTAATCGGAGGGGTATTGAGACCGAACGACCCGTGGTAGCAATGGGGATTTATGGGTGCTCAAGACCGGTAACCAACCCGTGAGAGGACAGGAATCACATTGTGGGGGCCATTTATTGGAGGGTTGCATATGGATAGACTTGGGCTCACGGGTGCTCAAGACCGGTAACCAACCCGTGAGGGGACGTGAGAGCTTCCCGTTTACCATATGTGGATGACCAATAGGGTTGATGAGTCCGTAGTCAGGGACTATGAGGACTCTAGTGTGAAGGATACCGGAAAGGATCGTCAGGGACGAGGAATGGACGTATCTGGATCTAACTTGATGTAACTAAGTAGAAGACTTGCATTTGGCTAGGCTTTACCCTGACATGCGCCGGTACTTAGACCAATGGTGATGTGAGAGAGTGGTGACCTATACCCCCAGCCATGGAATGTCCCGAGGGATGCCGGACCCATTACCAACTGATGATGAGTGATTGAGACCTTCCTAAAGAAGTACGGTGCTATGACTTAAAGCATGTCTGCCAATAGAGACCAGCATATGTAGAGTTAGATTCATACATTCATTGTTTGTTTCATACCATATTGCATTTATGTTTGTTCTGAAATCCTGCCATTTATGTTATTATGGATTTAATCGCCTTCTTGAGTTTCTTTGAAACTCATTCCTTTATTGTACAATGTTTGTTAGACTATTCTACAGGTACTGAATATCATGACGGCCCGTATGAAGAAGCGCAAGGAGAAGAGGCATATCTCCAGGAAGGTGATTGCGGTTACAACAATTACACTGAAGATCCCGCGAGTATGCTCCGTACGATGCTTAGTCCGACCATAGAGTGGAAGCGCCCTTGTGCCGTTTATGAGATTTATACTTATAGGGATATTGTCTATAAGATTGAGAACAATTTAGTTACCTATTGTACCTGCTATTGGGATTAGATTCTATCTTGCTTATTCTCTTTTAGCTATTGGGATTAGATTCTATCTTGCTTATTCTCTTTTAGAACTACTTTTGCGCTGGTTGTAGAGTGGGATTTCGCCTCACTTTACTTATCTGATTTAGACACTCTGATTATATCTAGTACTCTGATTTATATATGATTCATTCTTTCCTTATTTGGATCTATGGTTTATCTTCCGCACTTTTATTATTATTGTTCATGATTAAGTTATTGTTTATGTGGGAGGTTGATTACTCGATACCTGATCTTCGGGCTGTGGATCACACTCTCGGGTATGCCAGATAGGGTACCGGCTGGGAGGATGTGACACATACGCCTCTCTCATCTTCTTCACTAAATGTAATGGAGTCTTCCA
This sequence comes from Hakea prostrata, assembly GCF_041222555.1. Classification (NCBI taxonomy): domain Eukaryota; kingdom Viridiplantae; phylum Streptophyta; class Magnoliopsida; order Proteales; family Proteaceae; genus Hakea; species Hakea prostrata. The sequence continues at coordinate 38,510,795 of NC_142601.1, read as the reverse complement.
CATTTGGTTTATTCTGGCTTCGGGCTTCATTGGTCCCGACAAACTTGGACTTGGCTTTCAGCTTTCTGAGGGACTCAGGTTCTGGACCTCCGAATATGGTTAGAATAGGAGATCGGCTAGCTTCGATCACTTCTTTACCCTTTTATGACTGGGGAATTTCAGCACTCCCGAACGCTCCCTTCTTTTTTCAACAGCTGCCCTTGGCTCACTCCCTCATCCTTTTACAAAATTGGACAAGTGTCCCTGAGATATCAATCTCTCGATGTCCGCCTTTAGGTGTCTACATTCATTCATGTAATGCTCGTAATCTTTATGAAAATGCCAATATTTCTCCATATTTCTTTCTCCTAGTTTGGCTATCATCTTTGGTGGCCATTTCTAGATGTCTTGATTCTTGATTTGCATCAAGATTTCTAATCGTGGGGCATTCAGTGTGTAAACTCATCTTAATCAGGCGAACGTTGTTTCCTTGCTCAATCATGGTTGGGTTGCTTTGGTCTCTAGCCCCGGTCAGATGCCTTATGATCTTTATTAGAAACCTTAGCTTCTCCTTGGCACGCATCAAGAATTTTAGTTACTTTAGCCTACTTCTGACATCTTTGTACCAATATGGAATATGTGGCAAGCATATCTTGAAGTAATAGCTCCAATAGTCTTTGGTTTGTGAGCCCAGTGAAGAGAGCTTTCTTGGCCACCTATTCGTCCAAGTTATCGATCTCCATGGTTGTCACATCCACCCAGCCGATACCCTATCTAGCATACCCGGGTATGTGATCCACAGTCCAAGGATCAAAAATCGAGGGACCATGCCTCCCACATACACGATAACACAATCATGAACAATGATAATCAAGGTAAAAGCAATAAATAATAGATATCATGAATAAGGTACGAACAGAAAATCAGAGTGTGAAATTAAATGATACCAAGTGTATAAGTATGATTATATGAAAGAGAGAATGAGTGGAAGTCACTCTCTCAAAGGCAGCGGAAAAGTAGTAAAATTCAAGTTAAGTTACAAATCCAACATCTAAAGAATAACTCAGTGAAAGTTAATTACATATCCCAGTGTTTAACAAAAATTCAGGGGAATGGGGCACTAAGCAAGGGTTTCTTCTATCTTAATAATTATATCTTCATAAGTGTGGACGAAGAAAGCCCAGCACGGCCGCTCCCTCACCACAATGGGGCTAACCCTGGTACGCAGTGTAATCCTCCTCGGCACCACAACCCTGATCTTCACCTTAGCTACCACCCGGAGGGTAGTATGTGGAATCATAGTCCGTCTCGTAGGGTGCACCATCAGAGTCTTCGACACCTGCGGGATAATCTAACAAACATATGCACAAAAGGAATGAGTTCAAAAGAACTCAGCAAGGTAGTTATTCCATAATTCATAACCATATAAGTACAAATCATAACATGATGTAATATGATATGAAACACATGATGCAAGTATGATTCTAACTTTATGAATGTCGGTCTCTATGGTAGGCATGCTTTAAGTCATAGCATCATACTTCTTTAGATAGGTCGCACTCACACACACCCTCAACCATTTAAGATATCTTGGGTTTCCGGTTGGTAATGGGTCCTGCGTCCCTCTCGGACAATCCGTGGCTGGGGTTTCAGTCACCGCTCTCTCACATAACCATTTGGTCTAAGTATTGGCGCATGTCAAGGTGAAGCCTAACCCAATTCAAGTCATCTACTTAGTCATATCAAGTCAGATCTAGATACGTCCATTCCTCCTCAACCATTTAAGATATCTTGGATTCCTTTCCGGTATCCTTCACACTAGAGTCGGCGTATTCCCTCTCGGATTACGGACTCATCAACCCTATTGGTCATCCACAAATAGTAGACAAGAAGCTCTCACGTCCCTTCACGGATCATTTCACCGGTCTTGAGTGCCCGTGAGCCCAAGTCTAGCCATTTGCAATCCTACCAATAAATGGCTCCCACAATGTGATTCATGACCTCTCACGGATCATTTCACCGGTCTTGAGTGCCCAAAAATCCCCACTGCTACCACGGGTCGTTCGGTCTCAATACCCTTCCTATTCAGATCTAACACAACAAGGACATCCTAGCCATACTACTAGACAATCCTATGTATGTCATCCAATAATCCGGGAAAGTGTCGATGGGCACCTTTGGAGAACATCCCATACTATTCCCTCTGATGCCCAAGGATAGAAGCGTCAATAGGACACTCCCCAATCCCAAGTTATACCTAAGCAATCACATACTCAAGTCCATCATATCGCATACATTTGATACATCATCATGATAGAAGTTAAATCATAACAGTGAAATGATCCATCATATATACAAGTAGCAAGAATAATAAATCATTATAACAAGAGTATATGAAATCACCATACTACTGTTCTAAAACATGTATAGCAGTCCTATGATATTCAAAAGCAATTAAGAGGCTATGTTCACTAAGTTATGAGCATCAAGACATAAGTACATAGCCTATGTATTTATGGCGATAACCATCCTTACCTTAAGTTGAGTTGATGACGATCCAAGAGTCACAAAGGAATGATCCAATAATAGTGTTAAAACCCTAAACAAACATAAGTAAGAGATTAGAGAAGACATTGGGAAGATCGGAGGTCAAATGGGTCAAAACAGAGCAAAGTTGTTGTCAGCAGCATGTTTGGTCGATGCCCTTTGGTCGATGGTATCGACCAAAAGTGGTTTCGGACAGCAAGTTGGATTTTGGTGATTTTGTTTGAAATCGGTCTTTCGGGGCTCGGATTGATTCGAAACTTGGGGAATTGATCAACAACAGTATAATGGCACTAATTAGCAAGTAATTAATCTAATCCAATGGTCTAATTAGGAAGCCCTAAATTGACATACTAAGTTCAAGAGTTGAGAATCATAGCATTAATGATAACTCAAAGAAATTGAAGGGGAACTAGGGAATTAGTTGGGGAATAGGTTAGGAGCATGATTGCAATCGTAAATAAGCTATAAATTGGGCTAATCATGCTTCACATTTCAGTTTTGGTTAAGAAGTCAAGTTGATAGGAAATGAATTATGGCAATGCATAGGTAATGTTTAAGATGCAAGTAAGACATTGCAAGAATGAGGGATACATCAATGAAAATGGAAGGAGACACTCATGGCAAGGTGGTTGCAAGGTTGCAGCACCTTGGCCATGGTCCCAACAGTAAAAAGAAGCATAGGAGAGAGTAAGATAGAGAGCAATAGAGAGAAATATACCTTTGGAGTTGATAACGGAGGCAAGAGGCAATGATTGCAATGATTGGGGGCAAGAATCCTTCACAAACCCCAAGAGAGTGCCTTGGGAAGCTCCACTCTCGTTCTCAGGTGTTGTAATGATTGGAAAAGGCTCAAAACACGAGGTTAGGTTAAAAGGAGTGTGGAATATTCCACAGGATCATTAATTTTGGATTCAGCAAGGTTTGGTCGATGGGATCGACCAAAGAGTTTTTGACAGAAAAAACAGCATTAGTTTAGCAACTTCGGACAAGGACTTGGAGGGCTATACGGGGTCAAATTGAGTGGGGTTTTCTCCTACAAGTCACTCAAGAAGTCTAGTTTTGGGAAATACCTTTGGATTGTGCACAGGAGTCCGTTTGGTACTTCAACTACTTCACCTCTCTTCGATGCGCTGATTCTCACTAAACACTAACAATGTGCTCAAGTAAGGGGCATCATCGTCAATGTTCATGGGCTTGGGCTCCGACACTAAGTTGTCAACCAGTAGGGTCCACAAGTCCCTTCTCCCTCCACTTCGAGTCTTCGGAACTACAAACATTACAGAATCCGGGCTGGGTCAGGGTTAGGTTAGGGCTGAATTTTACAATGGTGACTTTATTGAATCTTTTTAGGTAATCCCGAATTGACTCATTCTTCCATTGTTTGACGGTCAATAGTGCTTCTTCTGTCTTCTTGGTCTGAATTCTACTTAGGAATCGACCGACGAATTTTCGAGTTAGTTCTTCAAAATCAACAATTTTTCTTGAAGGAAGGTTTGAAAACCACTTCTGTGCCGCCCCTATAAGAGATGACCTGAACACTCTACAGAGGATTTCATCAGAATTTCTAGCTACCGCCATGGTCTGCTGGTAATAACTGATGTGGGCAATGGGATCTCCCAAACCATCAAATGAAGAAAAAGTTGGGAGTCTAAAGTTGTGGGGAAACTCAAATCTAGCTATGGCATCCACAATGGTGTCTTTCTGATGATCAAATAAATGTCATCAGTTCTTTACCTCGTGAAAGTTGCCCTAACCTTTGATTTATGCCCTCAAGTTCCCGACCTATGTGGATAGTCCGACCGCCATCTGTCCGAATGCTATCTCTACCCAAACACGCTGAAAGGTTTGTGTGTGAGTACGAACCCCTCGTCCCAACCTTGTAGTGGTACCGGTTCGGCTCGCCTGCGGGCGATCATGTCGTCCATCTCTTCTGGGTAGCTCTTTAGTCTTCATTCTCTAGATCGACCCCTATAACTTCTTCAAAGATTTTGTCTGTAATTTTGACCTTCAACCGATTGTCTATCTCTCTGCTGGGAATGCCCTAGTACTGGAGAAAGATGCGTCCCCGTCTCTTACACACACCTTGGGGCTTCCTCCTGATCACGAGGATTAGGAGCCTGAGGAGCCACCACTTGTATTGCTAGCGTATGAAGCGTCTGTTGCATTTTTAGAAACTGAAACTGCATTTGATTCATTTGCTGCTAAAGATTGTTCGGGTAAACAAGGTTGTCTTCCCCAACCAATCCTTTATCTTCACGAACTTCTCGAGCACAACTTCCTTCAAGAATATCTTTTGCTGGAGGTGGATCTCCTCCCGGAGGGGGAGGAGGAATGCCTTGGTTCCTTAAAGCTGCTGATCTGGTAACTATGGCTTTCTGAAGTGTTTCCTGCAGACGGCGCCAAATGATTCACCAATGTTAGACGTTGCCCGACTGTGGGGTTGGGAGGCCACCTCCGAAGGCTAAGTCAGTTTAGGAACTTATCATAAAGCTCTGCTAGTTGCAGAGCCAAATCTAAATATGATTGTCGGAAAAAAAATCAGTTACCTCAGTTGTGTGTAGGCTACCTGATTATATAGGTTTTACCTTGGATTTCTGATCATTAGATTCGTTTGTGCCTCTCCTTGGTGACTGCCAGATCTTTCGGTTAAATCCTTTTTACTGAGTTATGGGTGGTTTCCTTTAATCACATGATCCTTCATTCTGTAACTGTGGCAGTTGCCATATCTTGCACGATTGCCAACTCCTGCTAGTGATAGCAACCATTTATAAATCGGATATCTATCCCGAACTTCGTGGGATCGTGCTTGTCTTCAGAACTGCAAGGTTCCTTCTTTATCACACTAGTGACTTGACCGGTTGTTCAAACCCGATCATGGTCGAACCACTCTCAACCGGAGCCAAGGATCGAACCGAGGATAAACCTAGTTCGACAATAATCTTCCCGTATCAAAGCTGCTCAACTCCGACACTAGATTGATCCAATTCGACTCAAACCAAAGTCATCCAATTTGATCAATCTACTAAAAATCTAAATGATAGGTGTTCTAAAATTACTAAGAAGAATCGTTAGACACAGAGCTGATCACTATGATCAACGATCTATCTCTGACAATCAATGTGAAATCCCCCAGATTTCTACCCCTTTAACCTGCGGTTTCAAGACCGAAAACTCGGACCTCGAATTGGTGTCAATCGTGGACCATTTATGTGAAACCCAGCCCTAACCTTGACCTGGAAACCCTGTTGTTTGTAGGTCCGAAAACTCGAAGTAAAGCAAGAAGTCAACTATGGGCCATCTCAGTGGAAGACTTGGTGTTTGGCTTAGAATCCATGAGAGTTGATGACAGTGTTCCATTTATGAAAACTTGTTCAGGACTGAAAATGAAACTGCACCCTGATAAAGATGGAATTAGTTGATGGACTTGGAGTACTCTCTGACTTGGATCGAAGGCATTTCTATATACTAGGTAAGCCACTTGGTGTGTGTGTGCAAAACCCCCTTCAAGTTTGGACTTGATCTGAGCCTTCAATTCCCTATTTTGGACTTGCTGTCCTGATTGGTCGACTGCTTGGTCGACTGGGCTAGTCGACCAATCAATCGACCAATGAGATCTATTTTGCTGAATTAGGTCTTGGCTTCTCTATTTAAGCCCAACTTCGAGTCTAATTCATCTTTTGTGCCTCCAAACTTCCTGGAATGAACTAGAGCTCTCCTCAAGTCATCTCCCTTGCATCCTTGGTGGTTTTCTTGACGGATCTTCGTCAAATCTCTTGCTTTTGCATCACAAGGTATGTAATCATCCTCCTCTCTTCTCTATATTTGGTTTTCTATAGTTTTCTTTCCTTTTATGTTTGAGAACAATGGAGTTGATGTTGCATCTCTGTTGCAACCATCACTCTACTCATCTTCTCTCTTTTCCTAAGGATTTAAAGCTTGATGGATGATCTTCATCAAGATCATCACTTGCTTTTGAAGGGAACCATGTCTTCATCTTCTTTCCTATTTTAGATTCAAAGTTCTTCAATATTAGATCTATTTTTCTAGAAGATCTATACAATTTTTCATGATTTCTTTATCAGGTTAGTAATCCACCATCCTATAGTTTCTCTTCCATGAATTTGCCATGATTTCTCCAAGAACCTTGATTAACCAATTTATGGTAAGTTTTTGTTTCCTATTTTGTGACTTGAAGACTTGATGTTATTAGGGTTTTGAAGTCCTCTATAGACCAATACACTATCACTGCATATTCCCTCATGTTTGGTGGCAATTTGAATCACAAAATTTGGATTTCAATTCAGAAATCTCTGATTTTGTCTATCACTGACTCTGTTGGTCGACTGATTGGTCGACTGAGTCAGTAGACCAATCAATCGACCAATGAAGATAGTAGCTTCAGTTTTGGTTTATTTTTGGTTGATTTGATTCCTATCTTTTGGAGATCTTCCTTAATAAGGTATGTTCACTGTCTAGGATCCCCTTCCAAGTCTAGAAAGGATCTTCATTGATTCTCGGGATTCTATACGAGTTATTTAAGGTAAGGATAGTTATTTCTTTAATACATAGATTGCATGATTTAGTTCCATATTTGAATCTCTCTGATTTATTTCCATAAATAGATTCTTATATTGATGTACTACTGATGCAACTACTCTAATTACAGTAGCATTACTTGTTTATATTAATTAGTTCATGTATGACTTTACTTGCCAATTATATATGAGTTAGATCATGTTCTTGATTACTTTCCATATGGGGAGTTACTATATTTGTGATATGATTGATTCATGGTTGTGAATGATTAAGTATGGTTTGGAAAGGGGAGGTGTCCTTTTGACACTTCTGTCCTTGGACATCAACAAGAATATTATGGGATGTTTCTGGAGATGCCCTTTGACACCTTTCCTAAACTGTTGGTTGTCATACCTAGGGCTGTCTAGAACTGTTTGGCTAGGATGTCTTGTTATATCAAACCCTAGTCGGAAGGGTATTGAGACCAAACGACCCGTGGTAGCAATGGGGACTCGTGGGCGCTCAATGTGAAACCCAGCCCTAACCTTGACCTGGAAACCCTGTTGTATGTAGGTCCGACAACCCAAAGTAAAGCGAGAAGTCAGCTATGGGCCATCCCAGTGGAAGACTTGGTGACTGGCTTTGAATCCATGAGTGTTGATGACAGTGTTCTATTTATGGAAACTGAATCCTGATGAAGATCGGATTAGTTGATGGACTTGGAGTGCTCTCTGTCATGGTTCGAAGGCATTTCTACCTACTAGGTAAGTCACTTGGTGGGTGTGCAAAACCCCTTTATGTTTGGATTTGATCTGAGCCTTCAATTCCCTGTTTTGGACTTGCTGTTCTGATTGGTCGACTCATTGGTCGACTGGACCAGTCGACCAATCCAGTCGACCAATGGGTTTTGTCTTTGCTAATTAGGTCCTACTTGCTCTATTTAAGTCCAATCTCGAGTCTACTTCGTATTTTCTGCCTCCAAACTCTTTGGAACGAACCAAAGACCTCTGCAAGTCATCTCCCTTGCGTTCTTGGTGTTTATCTTGACGGATCTTCATCAAAACTCGTGTTCTTACACAAAAAGGTATGTCTACACTCTCTTCTTCTTCATCATCTTTGTTTTCTTTCCTTTTTGGGATAAGACAGTAGAGAAGATGATGCATTCTCTGTTGCAAACATCTCTGTACTTATCTCTCATGATCTTCCTAAGGATTAATGGCTAAAGCAATGTTCTTAATCATGATCATTGCAAGCTTTTGAAGGAATCATGATATAAATCATGATCATGTCTTCGTTCATCTTTGATTTAAATTCTGATCTTCTCAGATCTATTTTATTGATCATATTAGTAGTCAATCGCTGTGTTTTCTTTACATGATCCATGATCTATCAATCTCTAGTTGTTTCTCCTATATCATACCATGCTTTCTTCAAGAATCATGACTGATACATCTATGGTAAGTTTTGTTTCCTTATTTAGATCCATGTTCTTCAGTCTTAGATCTATTTTCTTGAAGATCTATGCATGCCTTTCATGATTTCTTTATCAAAATCAATGATCCATCATCCTATTGTTCTTGTCTATGATTTATACTTTGAATTCTTCAAGAACTATGATTTGATCTAATTATGGTAACTTTTGTTTCCTAATTTGTAACTTGAAGACTTGATTCGATTAGTGTTTTGAAGTCCTCTATATACTAGGATGCTATCATAGTAGTTTTCCCTTTGTTTGGTACCCTTTTGAACCACCAAATTCGGTTCTTTATTCTCAAAACTCTGATTTTGAAGGCCACTGTCTCTGTTGGTTGACTGATTGGTCGACTGAGACAATAAACCAATCCAATCGACCAATGAGTACAGCAACTCCAGATTTGGTCTATTTTGGATGTTTTGATATCTTTCCTTTTAGGGATCTTTCCTAATATGTTGTATACACTTGTTTAGGACCTTCTTCTCAAGTTTGTCAAGATCTTACTTGAATTCTTAAGATTCCTTTACGAGTTATAAAAGATAAGGATGGTTACTTCCTTAACAACATAAATTGTATATCTTAGTTTCTATATTTGAATCTTGTTAGTTTATTTCTTTAATTAGATTCTTACAATGTTATACTACTGTTGTACTGTCTTGATATCAGTAGCATTACTTGTTTATATTAAATTGACTCATGTATGATTTACTTACCAGTTTTATACAAGTTGAATGTTATTATTGATTTCTTTCCATATATGAAGTTACCATATATGTGATGTTATGGATTGATGCTTGTGTATGCTTAAGTATGGTTTGGAAAGGGGAAGTGTCCTTTTGACACTTCTATCCTTGGACTACTACGGGAATATTATGGGATGTTTCTGGAGATGCCCTTGGACACCTTCCTAAACTGTTGGATGACATATTTAGGGTTGTCTAGTAGTGTTTGGCTAGGATGTCCCGTTATGTCAGACCCTAATCGGAGGGGTATTGAGACCGAACGAGCCGTGGTAGCAATGGGGATTCCTAGGCGCTCAAGACCGGTAACCAATCCGTGAGAGGACAAGAATCACATTGTGGGGACCATTTATCGGTAAGGTTGCATATGGTTAGACTTGGGCTCACGGGCGCTTAAGACCGGTAACCAACCCGTGAGAGGACGTGAGAGCTTCCCGTTTACCATATGTGGATGACCTATAGGGTTGATGAGTCCGTAGTTATAAGAATTCTAGTGTGAAGGATACCAGAAAGGATCGCCAGGGACGAGGAATGGACGTATCTGGATCTGACTTGATGTAACTGAGTAGGAGACTTGCATTTGGCTAGGCTTTGACCTTGACATGCACCGGTACTTAGACCAATGGTGATGTGAGAGAGTGGAGACCTATACCCCCAGCCATGGAATGTCCCGAGGGATGCCGGACCACTACCAAAAGGTGTTGTGTGATGAGACCTTCCTAAAGAAGTACGGTGTTATGACTTAAAGCATGTCTGCCAATAGAGACCAGCATACATAGAGTTAGAATCATATTACATCATGTGTTTCATATCATGTAGCATTTTACTTTGCTTTGAAATCCTGCTATATATGTTGATATGGATTAACTGCCTTACTGAGTTTCTTTGAAACTCATTCCTTTTGTACAATGTTTTGTTAGACTACTCTACAGGGTTCGAGTATCATGACTGCTCGTATGAAGAAGCGCAAGGAGAAGAGGCATATCTCCAGGAAGGTGATTGCGGTTACGACAATTACACTGAAGATTCCGCGGGTGGTTATGCTGCATACGATGCTTAGCCTGACCATAGAGTGGAAGCCCCCTTGTGCCATTTTTGAGATTTATACTTATAGAGATGTTGTCTATAAGATTGAGAACAATTTAATTACCTATTGTACCTGCTATTGGGATTAGATTTCATTCTGTTCCTTTTCTTTTAGAACTACTATTCCGCTGGTTGTAGAGTGGGATTCCGCCTCACTTTACTTATTGATTTAGACACTCTGATTATCTTTCGTACTCTGATTATATATATGGTTTATTCTTTCCTTATTTGGATCTTTGGTTTATCTTTTGCACATTGATTATTATTGTTGATGATTATGTTATTGTCTATGTGGGAGGTTGATTACTCGATACTTGGTCTTCGGGGCTGTGAATCACACACTCTGGTATGCCAGGTAGGGTACCGGCTGGGTGGATGTGACACTCAAGACCAGTAACCAATCCGTGAGAGGACATGGATCACATTGTGGATACTCAAAAGAGGCCATTCATTGGTAGGGTTGCATATGGATAGTGTGAAACCCAGCCCTAACCTTGACCCGGAAACTTTGTTATTTGTAGGTCCAGTGACCCGAAGTAAAGTAAGAAGTCAGCTTTGGGCCATCCCAGTGGAGGACTTGGTGTCTGGCTTTGAATCCATGAGTGTTGATGATGAGGTTCTATTTATGGAAACTGAATCTTGATGAAGATCGGATTAGTTGATGGACTTGGAGTGCTCTCTATCATGGTTTGAAGGCATTTCTACCTATTAGGTAAGTCACTTGATATGTGTGCAAAACCCCTTTAGGATTGGATTTGATCTGGGCCTTCAATTCCCTGTTTAGGAGTTGCTGAACTGATTGGTCGACTGGACCAGTCGACCAATCCACTCGACCAATGGGTGCTGTCTTTGGTAATTAGGTCTTGCTTGCTCTATTTAAGTCCAATCTCTAGTCTACTTCGTATTTTCTACCTCCAAACTCTTTGGAACGAACCAAAGACCTCTGCAAGTCATCTCCCTTGCGTCCTTGGTGTTTATCTTGATGGATCTTCGTCAAAACTCTTGTTCTTACACAAAAAGGTATGTTTACACTCTCTTCTTCTTCTTTAACCTTGTTTTCTTTCCTTTTTGAGTTGAGACAGTAGAGGAGATGCTGCATTCTCTGTTGTAAACATCTCTGAACTTGTCTCTCATGATCTTCCTAAGGATTAATGGCTAATGCGATGATCTTAACCATGATCATTGCAAGCTTTTGAAGGAATCATGATCAAATCATGATCTTGTCTTTGTTCATCTTTTGATTTAAATTCTGATCTTCTTAGATCTACTATATTGATCATGTTAGTAGTCAATCGCTGTGTTTTCTTTACATGATTCATGATCTATCAATCTCTAGTTGTTTCTCTTCTACCATACCATGCTTTCTTCATGAATCATGACAGTTACATCTATGGTAGGTTTTGTTTCCTTATTTAGATTTATGTTCTTAGATCTATTTTCTTGAAGATCTAAGTATGCCTTCCATGATATCTTTATCTGAATCAATGATTCATTCTCCTATTGTTCTTGTCTATGATTTCTATCTTGAATTCTTCAAGAACCATGATTGATCTAATTATGGTAACTTTTTGTTTCCTAACTTGTCACTTGAAAGCTTGATTCGATTAGTGTTTTGAGGTCCTCTATATGTTAGGATACTACCAATGTAGTTTACCCCTCGTTTAGTACCCTTTTGAACCACCAAATTCGGTTCTTTATTTTTAAAACTCTGATTTTGTAGGCCACTGTCTCCATTGGTCGATTGATTGGTCGACTGGACGAGAGACCAATCCAATCGACCAATGAGTACAAGCAACTCCAGATTTGGTCTGTTTTGGATGTTTTGATATCTTTTCTGTTAGGGATCTTTCCTAATATGTTGTATACACTTGTTTAGGACCTTCTTCTAAAGTTTGTCAAGATCTTACTTGATTTCTTAGGATTCCTTTGCAAGTTATAAAAGGTAAGGATGGTTACTTCTTTAACAACATAAATTGCATATCTTAGTTTCTATATTTGAATCTTGTTAATTTATTTCTTTAATTAGGTTCTTATAATGTTATACTACTGTGGTACTGTCTTGATATCAGTAGCATTACTTGTTTATATTAAATTGACTCATGTATGATTTACTTACCAGTTATATACAAGTTGATTGTAATTATTGATTTCTTTCCATATATGAAGTTACCATATATGTGATGTTATGAATTGATGCTTGTGTATGCTTAGGCATGGTTCGGGAAGGAGAGGTGTCCTTTTGACACTTCTGTCCTAGGACTACTACGGGAATATTATGGGATGTTTTCGGAGATGCCCTCTGGACACCTTCCTAAACTGCTGGATGACATATTTAGGACTGTCTAGTAGTGTTTGGCTAGGATGTCCCGTTATGTCAGACCCTAATCGTAGGGGTATTGAGACCGAACGACCCGTGGTAGCAATGGGGATTTGTGGGCGCTCAAGACCGGTAACCAACCCGTGAGAGGACAGGAATCACATTGTGGGGGCCATTTATTGGTAGGGTTGCATATGGATAGACTTGGGCTCACGGGCGCTCAAGACCGGTAACCAACCCATGAGGGGACGTGAGAGCTTCCCGTTTACCATATGTGGATAACCAATAGGGTTGATGAGTCCGTAGTTATAAGAATTCTAGTGTGAAGGATACCAGAAAGGATCGCCAGGGACGAGGAATGGACGTATCTGGATCTGACTTGATGTAACTAAGTAGAAGACTTGCATTTGGCTAGGCTTTACCCTGACATGCGCCGGTACTTAGACCAATGGTGATGTGAGAGAGTGGTGACCTATACCCCAGCCATGGAATGTCCTGAGGGATGAAGGACCCATTACCAACTGATGATGAGTGAATGAGACTTTCCTAAAGAAGTACCGTGCTATGACTTAAAGCATGTCTGCCATTAGAGACCAGCATACATAGAGTTAGATTCATACATTCATTGTTTGTCTCATACCATATTGCATTTATGTTTGTTTTGTAATCCTGCCATTTATGTTATTATGGATTTAAGCGCCTTATCGAGTTTCTTTGAAACTCATTCCTTTTTGTACAATGTTTGTTAGACTATTCTACGGGTTCGAGTATCATGATTGCTCGTATGAAGAAGCGCAAGGAGAAGAGGCATATCTCCAGGAAAGTGATTGAGGTTACGACAATTACACTGAAGATTCCGCGAGTGGTTATGCTCCGTACGATGCTTAGTCCGACCATAGAGTGGGAGCGCCCTTGTGCCATTTATGAGATTTATACTTATAGGGATATTGTCTATAAGATTAAGAACAATTTAGTTACCTATTGTACCTGCTATTGGGATTAGATTCTATCCTGTTTCTTCTCTTTTAGAACTACATTTCCGCTGGTTGTAGAGTGGGATTTCGCCTCACTTTACTTATCTGATTTAGACACTCTGATTATATTTAGTACTCTGATTTATGTATGATTCATTCTTCCCTTATTTGGATCTATGGTTTATCTTTCGCACATCGATTATTATTGTTCATGATTATGTTATTGTTTATGTGGGAGGTTGATTACTCGATACCTGATCTTCGGGCTGTGGATCACAATCTCGGGTATGCCAGTTAGGGTACCGGCTGGGAGGATGTGACAGATAGACTTGGGCTCATGGGCGCTCAAGACCGGTAACCAACCCGTGAGGGGACATAAGAGCTTCCCGTTTACCATATGTGGATAACCAATAGGGTTAATGAGTCCGTAGTCATGGACTATGAGGACTCTAGTGTGAAGGATACCGGAAAGGATCGCCAGGGGCGAGTAATGGACGTATCTGGATCTGAGTTGATGTAACTAAGTAGAGGACTTGCATTTGGCTAGGCTTTAACCCTAACATGCGCCAGTACTTAAACCAATGGTGATGTGAGAGAGCGGTGACCTAAACCCCAACCATGGAATGTCCCGAGGGATGCCGGACCCATTATCAAACGGCATTGTGTGATGAGACCTTCCCAAAGAAGTACGATGCTATGACTTAAAGCATGTCTGCCAATAGAGACCAGCATACATAGAGTTAGAATCATAATGCATCATATGTTTCGTGTCACATTGCATCATACTTTGCTTGGAAATCCTGTCATTTATGTTATTATGGATTTAACTGCCTTACTGGGTTTCTTTTGAAACTCACTCCTTTTGTGCTATGTATTGTTAGATTTCACTACAGGCTCAAAGTATTATGACTGCTCGTATGAAGAAGCGCAGGGAGAGGAGGCATATCTCCAAGAAGGTGATTGCGGTAACGACGATTACATTGAAGATTCCGCGGGTGGTCATGTTGCGTACGATGCTTAGTCCGTTGATAGAGTGGAAGCGCCCTTGTGCTATTTTTGAGATTTACACCTATAGAGATGTTCTCTATAAAATTGAGAACGATTTAGTTACTCATTGAACTTGTTATTGGGATTAGATTTGATCTCTTTTCCTTTCTTTTTGGAACTACTTTTCCGTTGTTGGTAGAGTGAGATTTCCGCCTCACTTTACTTTATGATTTTGACATTATTGTTACCTTTCGTACTCTGATGATATATGACTTTATTCCTTCCTTATTTGGATCTCCATTTATACTTTGCACATTGATTATTTATGTTCATGATTATGTTATTGTTTATGCGGGAGGATGATTACCTCGATACATGATCTTCGAGGCTGTGGATCACACACTCGAGTATGCCAGGTAGGGTACCGGCTGGGTGGATGTGACAATTTAAGTCGAGCCCTAAGGTTTGAAAATGGACCCAGTGTTGGTGGATGACCCTCGTAATGACTCAACAACTCTCCTAGAGTTTAAATGAAGAGAGAAGATTAATCACAATGATGTAAATAGGGTGATATTTGAATGACCATATATTGATTTTGGAGAATTCGATTGATGCGAATAAAGTATCAAATTGAAGATCATCAAAAGACCTTTCCAACGAGCCAAAAATCACTAAAGTCGGAGACCGTTTGGGAGTCCAACCATGGGCTGGAAGATTGGGCCGTTTGGGTGAACCAACCCCCACCCCATTTCCTGTTTAGGGGCAAAAATGGAAATTCGAATTTGTAAACCCTATTTATGTTTTATCTCATCCGTAAACACATTATGGAGGCTAGAACGAGTTGGAGGCTGCGGGAAGAAGAGGAACCAAGAATAAGAGCGGTTTCCATCCTTCCGAAAGTTTTTATGATTCGAATCTTCGCAAAATTATTAGGAAATGTTAGTTTTCTTTAACCCTTCTCTTTAATTATGATTGGTGAGAGTTTCTCTTCTCTTCTCTTCTTTCGTGGAGATCTTGAAAGGGAAGGTTGTTAGGTATTTTGGATGCTTTATTTTCTTGTATTAATGTCCCTTCCTAGTTTGTGGGAGTAATGGTAAGATCCCATACTAAGGTTGACGCATTTTGACTCTCTAGGTCACCCACGGGTGATTTATGACAGCCAAATTTAGGGCTTTTTGAGATGGGTCAAATTTAATTAAATTGAAGGTACCCGTAGGATCCTTTTGTTGTCAATTAGCTTTCCCCAAAATTTTGTTTCGTTTAGACTTCGATTCTGTGGCGAATTAGAGATCATTCACTAGTAAGGTTGGGAACTACTCTTCTGTAAAGTAGGGGTTAGGATTTGGATTTTCATGGGAAGATTTTGGGATATTTTTTTAAACCCAAATTGACTCTAATTTGTGATTATTAATTTCTTGCATGAATAGGCATTCATGTATCTTTAGTCACCAAACTTGTGGGAGTGAATTCTTGGACTTTGGAGAAATGAGCAAAGTAAAAGGTGAGGAATAACTAACCATGTTATACATATTTGATTGTTACTATTTTAATTTCTTTTATTGATATAAATTGTTGTAAATTTATGTTTACTATGACATGCATGTGTATGACTTTGCACGAATGGAATGTAAGATTTATTGCTTGAGCATTTCTCTTTGCTGTTGAATCATATGTTATTGATATGAATATAGTGTGATATTGTATGAGACGAAAAAGGAAGAACAATATTAATATTCTAACCTTGTATTTTCTACTAGGGTCGTTGGTTCGTCCATTGCCCTAGTGATCTTATCTGATTGTCTAGGTAAATTTGGGGAATGGGGAATGCCCTTTTGGCATTTCTGCCATAGGATACCAGAGGAAGCAGTATGGGACGCATTCCTATGGTGCCCTTGGCACTTTCCCTAATTACTGATTGACATATATAGGGCATGTCTAGAAGTGTTTGGCTAGGTGACCTCATGAGTACTACTACCCTTTCGGTAGGGGTATTGAAACTGGTTAACTTGTGATGTCAATGGCTGGGTTTTTGGAGCATCAAACAGGCCCACTGTCATCATGAGATGGTAGGGTTGCATATAATAGACAAGGGCTCATGAGCACTCAAGACCGGTGAAATGATCAGTGAGAGGACATGGAGAGCATCCTGTCCATTATATGTGGATGACCATAGGGTTAGGGGTGAACGTAGTCCGAGTTGGTTGATGCCATAGGATACGTTGACTCTAGGTGGGAAAAGATACTGAACCGAGTTGGTTGGTGCCATAGGGGAAGTATCCAGACCATATGTAGTACAAAACTGTATGACTTTGCATTGGGCTTAGAGTAATTCTTGACACGCGCCAGATCTTATACCAATGGTGATGTGAGAGAGTGATGACTTATACCCCAGCCACGGATTGATGTAACTTGACCCAATTACCGCGGAGAACCCAACAGACGTGCTTGAGTGCCGTGAGGGAAGAGTGATGAGACCACCCAAAGAAGACTAGTGTGTGACTTAATGCGTGTCTACTTTAGAGACTACATTATAGAGTTAGGAACTTCATATCATCATCATGCATTTGTTGTTTATATTATTAAATACATAATTGTTTTATGAATTATGATATGGATTATGGATGAATGTATTGACATGAATGTTAGTTACCTCACTGAGTTCTATGAACTCATTCTTTTATTTTGTTTGTTTCTTTAGACTGCTCTACAGGTTATGAGGACCCCTCCTATGTTGAAGATCCTTTCATGAATGGCTACCAGGAGGACGTTGTCAAAGAAGAAGTGAAAGCTCATGACGCTTCATGTTCATGCCAAGATTGCTCTTATGGAGTTTTTTTTCCTTAGAGCTTCCTTAAATGATTTTTCGTTGCAACTTTAAATCTTCTTTCTCTTCTAAGACTCTGATGTTTAGTTTTGATTTGAAATAATGGATGATTGTAATCATTATTTAAGATTTGATAATTTATTACTTGAACTTGATTTTTTCTTGTCCATTTAATTATGCTATATCATGTTTTGTATGGATTTGCCACTGAACCTAGATCTTGTGGTGTATCACCCCCACGGGTATTCGGGTATTACCGGATCTGGCTGGGTGGGGTGTGACAATCAAGTTAGCTCAAAGACTTGCATCAGAAATAAAGAAAGAGTGCTCTTGGACTTAGATCTTAAATTGCTAAGGAAAAACTCACTCCCTCTTAAGACGAAAAATGAAAAATTAATCATCTTTCATAAACTCTCGCCCTTTTTCCTATTTTTACTTTATCGTCATATGTTTTACAGTCTCTGCTAATAAATCTATTTGTTTTTATATAATGACTTGTGTTAGTCTGCTCATTTGACCGTCGGATGTGTATCATTTTGTGTTGATTTATTCAATTTCGGTTCGAACCAGGTTCGGTTGTTTTTTTTTTCTTTTCCCCATGACACCATGCATGCACATACACTCCACAGTCCACACACTCTCTCTCTCTCCAACCAATTTTGCTTCTGTAGTGCGTAATAAATGCGCACTACGGTGGAGCGAGCCGTCCGATCTAATCGGACGGCTCGGATCATCCTCCCCATTAAAAAATCAAAAAAACCCATTACCCACCTCATTAAGTGTGTGAACAGAGTTCGATCTGTTCGGTTCGGTCTAATGCAAACCAACCAGTCCATCTAGGCGGTTCGACTGGGTATAGTATATCTTATTAATGGTGTATTACATACTACCAGCCTATACGTATATACGGTTGTACAGTAACCGTATATACAACCAGTTCAAATTCTTTTGAAATTTACGAAACAAACCCCTGTTCTAAACCACCCCGCCCATTTCATTTTCATTTGTGTTTTCGTTGTTGGCTAATCTGAAGCAGACCTTACCAAGCTAGAGAAGAAATCGCAGGAGAGAAGAAGAAGAAGACCTCTTTGTGTTTTCGTTTTTGGCTAATCTGAAGCTTCCGTACCAAGCTGGAGAAGAAATCGAAGGGGCGTCGTTAGTTGAGAACGAAGAAGAAGAAGAAGCAGAGGAGAAGAAGAAGCAGTTGAGAACGAAGAAGAAGAGGAGAAGCTCCATCTACGATTTTGAGAAATCGAAGGGGCGTCATTATTGTCTCGTCTCGTCTCGTCTCTGCGATTCTTCGTTCAAAAGGTAATAACCAACTCTTAAAACCCTTACCAAGGAAATTCCTGATGATGTGGTCGAACCCCTGATTTTGTCGTTGATTAAAGCTGAAAAATGCTCTGTAATAACTTGGTCGGTTTCTTTTAGTATTTGTTGTTTTACCTTTTTGTGGGGTTGTGGAGGGGTTTAATTTTGTTGTTCTGTGTACTGCATAAAATTGATGCATTTGGGTATGTGTGTCTTAATGGTTCTCATTTCAATTGGTAAATCCTGTAGAGAGAATGGTTAGTTTAAATTTTTCGAGCTGCTATTTTGAACGGTGACCTTGTATAATGAAGGGTCACTGTGTGTATCTGGGTTGTCATTTGTCTCCTTGTTCAAGTGGGTTTAATTGGTGCAATTTGTTTATCTATTTATTGTAAGTCTTGTCTTGAACAAGTTTACCCCTGGGTCAGTTGTTTGATAGGTGTGGTTAGTGGCACATTTCCTTTCTAAAAGTATGTCAAGAACACTTGTGCATGACTAGCATAACGATCTGTTCCTTAGAGACAAGCATCTATTGCAGCTTGTTACAACTTTATTGTAAATGTCCCAGAAGTTTTATCGAGGTTCGTTGTTCTATTCTTGAGTATCTTGTTAATTGTAATTTCATCGAAATCTTGTATCACAAAGAATGTAGCCAATGAATGGAATCCTATTGATTGGCTACATTTTGAGGAGAGTACCTGACTTGCAATTTCTGAAGTCAAAGTAGAATTGAAGTGTCTTTGCCATGGTTTCAACCCCTACATGCATGTAATGCCAAAGGTTAACCTCATATCCCTCGGAGAGCTGTATCTACATCCATTTTATGAACTTTGAACTTGAAGTGAAGAGTAATCGGTTTTTATATAACTTTGAACCTCATAATCTTTTTGAAGGCTATAAATAACCTACTCATGCAATGTAAATTTAAGATATGTTGACTGAAATTTTTATTTGAAAAGATACTTGAGAGGAGTCATGGGATCCCAAGGTAGGTGACCTGTGGCTGGATTTGTGACTGTGTTTCTTCCTCCTGCATTTTATTTTTCTTTATGTGGACCTAGGTTTTCCCTATTTGCTTTTGAAAGGATCCATGTAGCTGGCCCCATTTAGTTGGGATAAGGCTTAGTTTGTTGTTGATTTTTTGTTTTATTCATTTGTAAGATTTAAAAAAATTAATCAAATGATGCTCTTCCACACACTCAAAATTGTGTTGGATCATTTTGTTTGTTATTTTACGGTTTAGGGTTGCATGTTAAATTTGTGTTAAATTTGGTTGGACCCTTTTGTTTATTATTTTACAGTTTAGGGCTGCATGTTAAATTTGTTATAGTTTACTTTAATTTGTGTTAAATGTTGATTATCCAATATGTTTTTTGATATGTGCAGCAATTAGAGTTGGACTAGTATATGGGCCGTAAGATGGCAGCAAGTGGAAAGCATGTGCCAACAAAGCGGAAGGCTATGGCAAAGGATAAGGGAAAGAGAAAATCAGTGGTAGAAGCTGATGAAGAAAGGGGCTGGTTCAATGATGATTATCCCCAATGCAATCCCAAAAGATTAAATAAGCAAGCTATAGCTGAAGGAAGGGAAATGGACATTCCTTCTTTCGAGGTTGTAGGTCTAGCAGCCAGATTTAGAGAGATTGGTTGGGAAAAAATACTTGAGGTAAATACCAAGTGTTATGAGGACTTGGTGAAAGAGTTTTATAAGAATTTGATTGTCCAAGGAGTTGGGGAAGAGATTGGAGCCGTAAGCAAAGTTAAAGGGGTGCAAATAAAGTTTGATATTTGTACGTTAGCTGAGATTCTACAAATCTCAAATGAAGGTGCAAAAGTATTCTGGGAGCCTAAGAAGAAGTTTAATGACTTGATTAATGTGGATGTGACATATAAGGATATAATGCTGAATTATACGGGTGACACGAGGCATGTGAAGCTGAGGCAGCTGAAACCACTTCCACACGCCATTGCATACATTGTGCAACACAATGTTGTACCTCGCAGTGGTCACCATGACAGCTTAAATTCATTTGAAGCTTATGTCACCTATTGTGTGCATAGAGGTAACAAGTTGAACCTACCGTACATCATTATGAAAATGATGCAGTACGCTAGATTGGCACCTAATCGGGCTCTCCCCTATGGCAAACTGCTGACACACATTTTTGAGCATTATCATATTCATCTGTCAGCGGAGGATTCTGAAGCGGGGAAGAAGAAGAAGAAGAAGAAGATGAAGAAGAATGATGCAAAAATATCTGCCAGCAATTTTCATTTTGGAAAACCATTGGGAGATGTAGGAGCAGAGGGTGCAAATGTAGGAGCACCGGTTGGTGAGGGTGTTGATCAGCCGGATGGAGCTAGATTGTCAAGATTTGAGAGAGAATTTGCTATCCTCAGGGGTGATGTATGGTATATCCGTCGGCGCTTAGATCAAATTGCAGAAGAGTTGCAACTTTCGGAATTATCGGAGCACTCAGATGGTTCTTCTGATTCTTTAAATAGCTTGTTGAATGATTGAGTTGCTCAAATCATAAAAGGATAAGGTAATGTTATTTGCAAGGAACTTGTTTGGAACATTTCAGGCGTATTTTCTATAGATGGAATGTTATTTGAAGTTGGATGTGTTAAATAGATTTACAACAGACATTGGTTTTTTTTTTTTTGTGAACAATTTGTATGTCACATATTTCTTATCTTTTGTTATTTCAGTGTGTGTGAATGACTATGAATATGATCGAGTGGTGAAAAATGATTTATTCTATTCATACTGCCATTGTGACTTGTTATATTGGTTTGTAACATATTGTTATTGCATTGGGAGTTCAGACATGATATGAAGGTTGACCATTATTACTGAGTATCCAATAATATTAATCTTAGAAGGTAATTGTTGTTTCCAACCTTCTGTTTTGGGAAACCATCAACGATCCTTTTGTTCTCTCCCTTCGTCCACTGTGTTATTTCTTTCTTTATCAGTTATTTCTTTCTTTATCAGTTACCAAGTTGATTGATGTGATCACAGAAGAAGACGACAGAACAAAACAGACCCAATCAGAGAGGGTCAACACCTCTCGATCCCCAACATCTTTTCATTTCTTGTCATATGTTAACGTGACCATTCTGAGTTTCGGAATCCCAAATGGAAACTGGGTATGGCTTATACTTGATACTACCTTATCCCAGTGAGATATATCCTCTTTACTAAAATCTCTAATTCGACTTCTGTGTGGTCAGGATAAATGGAGAAAATGAGTGTCAGTGCCAACGGGCAGGGTTGTAGACAAAAAACAGAGGACACGAAAGGTAAAGGCTCTTCCTACCCCTCCAGCTCCCACCAGTCAGAGTCCAGTTGTGTCTAATTTTAGCAGTGTCTGCTCCAGTTGCAGAGGATGCTTGTGATGTTGCTCTGATGGATTCTAGGCCCCGCTCACAAGATGGCAAGCCTGCTCCTAGTAAGTGCGTGTCCTTTCACTTTAAGTCTTATACATGTCATTTATATGGACTTTGGTTATTAGGCACTTCCTTATGCTTGTCGTCAGTGGTAATATCTTTTTTTTTTCCCTGTCTGTGTGTGTGTGGCCTAGATGAAGCCATTATGGCAGGCAGTACTGAAGTGGGTGGGCTATAACACTCAGCAGACTAGGCTATCTGTAGTTATGAAGTTACCTGGGGTACAAGGTGAATCACAAGCAAAATTATTAGCAGCCTTCTGCTTATTAAGTTGAATTTAAATAACAGTGTCCATTTGTATGATGTGATTAAGTAGATATGCCTTAGAGCTGAATATGTTTAGTTACTCTTAATTATTGGAAAGAAAATTGCAAATGTCCATCTGGCTAACTGAGACTAGTTTGCAAACCCCAAAGAGAAAGTTAGATTTTACCATGAAGATACATCAAGTAGTTGTAGTGTCTGAGTCCTAGTCAAGGGTAGTTTATGTATTATGTTTATTTGTTTCTTTCTTATTTCTATGTTGTGTTACTTTAGTTAGTGTATCCTGAATAAAGTGGGAGTTTTAAAACTAGCTGATAACTCTCAACCATTATGACAAATACTGAGTTGTTTAGGGGTTGGTACAACTTTTTGAGTATCTTGTCTCCTACCTTTCAAGGTCTCAATCATCATGATTGATTCCTTCTATGGTTTCAGAACCTGCTCCGGTAGCGATTACGGGCCCGAAATTTTCCCCCATCTCACCTCATTTTGGTGGCTGATGCTGGTGACTTTGAAGGTCTTTTGGGACAAAGAATTTCCGTCCAATCTATTTTAGGCCTTTTGAATGCATTGTTGGCCTCGTGTTGATGAGAAAACAGTTGTAACTGTACCTTCCATTACAACCCCAAGTTTGAAATCTTTATGCTTGAATAAATGAAGATGTACACTCATAAAACTTATTGCACACATGATATACTTAATATATAACATATAATATGAATATTAACTTCGAACTCAAAATTTGTGATGTATCATATTTCGCACATGGTCATCATTATTATTAAGTTCATATGACACGATGGGCATAGTTATGAGTTACAACATGAGACTACAAGACTTAAAACCCCACTAGCTCACTCTACATACTCGAGCTTTAGTCAGCTCCAAATAATCTAGTTTTCTACACATCAGCAGTGACTTGATGGCACTTGGGTGTATTTGCATAAACTCTAACCAAGTGTTGTTTCAACCAAGGATCAAATTCGAGATGAGGTTGAAATTCCAACCATGGAGGTTGAAACTTGGGAATTTTGTAGGACAACTCAATGGATGGTTTCGGCATTGTTTTCATGGTTTTTCTTAATTGATTGATTTTTGCATACAACCTATTTAAAGCATAAATAACTTAATGGCAGGTGTGTTTTGCTAAAGAAACCAATGAAGAGTTATCATTGAAATAGTAGTATTTAGAGGCTCTAACAAATAAAAAGACTTAAGAAATTTAATAAATTACATAAGTACTGCAATTGTTTCATACAAGTGCAATAGCGAAATAACCTCAAAGTAAATTACCAAAAAGAAACTTTTGAACTCAATTCCAAGTTCAGTTCCTCTGGGGATCCATCCCACAAGGACGCGTAGAATTTGGTAATATCTGATCCATTGCATTTGATTCTTTGAGTACTGGACAAGACTGCCATGTTATGGTCTTGGAATATTTATTCTGGTAGTTCGATACTGTGAATCTATAGGTGTCATCGTTAGCATAGGATAGATATCCCACACTAGGGAATGTATCATCAGGGAAGGGGCTGTAAGAGGAGGAGAACTGTAGCGGACCAAGTGGGTGTAATGGATATCTAAAGATGAAGTTCACAAGTGATGCACCTGATCCTGATCCTAATCCATTCCAATATCTATGTGCAGACATACTACTAGCATCAGCAAATGATCCCCCATCTCCAACAACTCCACCATATACTACATAAGGAGTATAACCATGGAGTAAGTAGCAAATGAGGTGAAGGAAGACAGAGGATTGATGATTTTTAAGTGAAAAAGAGGTTAAGAAGAGGTAAAAATGGCAACAATTGAGGGAAATCTCCAAAGTTTTGATCGGTGGTGCTGCGGGGCTGCTGAGTCTTTGTGAAATTTCACAGAAGTTGACCAAGATTTGGGACTTTTAAATAGGGTTTCCATAAGTTGATCGAAACCTCAAGGTTTTGACCCAAGTCAATACCAGCATGAAAGTTGTGCCTCGTAGTTACATCTCAAGTTGGCAAAAAACCAGAATTGCGGTGGTTTAAACCGAAATTGGACTATTGTTTCAACCATGCCTTTCCTCCAACAATGACTTCATTATAGTTGTTACACATTGTCTTTTGTTTTCTTGCATTGATCAGAAATCCTTGTTGCCATGCAATATTGTCATCCTTCGTGGTGTTGTATTAAGAAGTAGGAACTAAAAAGCAACCTAAATATCAAATATATAAGAAATCATTATGTTCAATGCCATAGTGAAACAATTATGATACTTCCAATATGTCTAATTTATAATATCCAAATTTTGCTAACACATGTTCAGTTACCAACAGGGGAGCATCAGCGGTGGTGACTATGTTCTTCTTTGATATTGTGGTGAGAATGTTCTTCTGCTGTTGCAGGCGTTTCTTTAATACGGACACGTTATGTTTCAGACTGACTGGATTTTTCTATTCATTACGTGTACTAACAATTCAGTACTGGTTACCTTGTTTCTCTATGATAGGTGGTGCATCTGATGGTGACAGACAGATGAGAGAAAGTTGAACCTCCATGGAAAACCTTATGTGGTTCAATATTTGTCTTGTGGATATTTGATCAGCACTTGTGTTGCACTCTGTGGCCAGATACAACACCACGTTGAATGACCACCCCATGAAAGGCACCACAGCTGATTCTTCTATGTGTGCAATTCGTTGTTACCCCTCTGAGTTGATCTAGGATCCATTTTAATATGTTCACTAAACCTTCTCACTGACTGGATTCTTTTCTTTTATATCCCCGGAGTTAATGTAAATAAATTCTCTTACATGGACTTAGATGAAACAACACATTCACATTAGTATTTGACTACATTGTCTGAACAGATCGGTTAATTTCTTTCTTAACAAGTGAATTGAATATTTTGCCACACCGACAGGTTCACGCATTTTTGTTACAATGCAAATAAAGCATACATTCATATGTGAACGGCATTTTCAGGAATTCAAAGTGTTATTTTTTTCATATGTATGAACGTGAAAATGTGCTAGTTTTTTTATTATTTCGTAACAGGGAATTTGATACTTTTTGATCTCAGGATGAAATGGGAACCAACCCCTTTGGTGTATGTGTTCTCATGAAGAAAGTACTTGGTTCCCTTTTAAAGTTCGTCAACCTATTTTCTCTCTGTGTTCACAGACGAAAGGGGTTGGTTCCCTTTAAAAGGGAATCGGCCCATTTGCCCTCTGTGTTCACAGACGAAACGGGCTGGTTCCCTTTAAAAGGGAATCGGCCCATTTGCCTCTCGTGTTCACAGACGAAACGGGTTGGTTCCCTTTAAAAGGGAATCGGCCCATTTGCTCTCTGTGTTCACAGACGAAACGGGCTGGTTCCCTTTAAAAGGGAATCGGCCCATTTGCTCTCTGTGTTCACAGACGAAACGGGCTGGTTCCCTTTAAAAGGGAATTGGCCCATTTTCTCTCTGTGTTCACAGACGAAACGGGCTGGTTCCCTTTTAAAGGGAATTGGCCCATTTGCTCTCTGTGTTCACAGACGAAACGGGCTGGTTCCCTTTAAAAGGGTGTCACACCCCACCCAGCCAGATCCGGTCATACCCGAATGCCCGTGGGGGTGATACACCGCAAGATCTAGGTTCAGTGACAAACCCATACAAAACATGATATAGCATAATTAAATGGACAAGAATAAATCAAGTTTATCATACTAAGTTATCAAAACCAAAATAATGGTTACAATCATCCATTACTTCAAAATAAAAATATAACATCAGAGTTTTGAAAAGAAAAGAGAGTAGTTTTATTCCCAGCGGAAAAATAAACTAAACTTGTTCTCTAATAGAATCCAATCCAAAAGAACAGTCTTGATACTAGCATGAAGCTCCATGTGCGTCCACTTCTTCTTTGATCAGTCCTTCAAGAAGACATATTGGTAACGCATCCTTCATTTGGAAGAAGTCCTCATAACCTGCAGCATAATCTAATAGAAAAAAGACATATAAAAGGAATGAGTTCAACAGAACTCAGTGAGGTCAACTCAACATCATATCACACATTCATTCTCAAGATTCCACACCACACATAAAACATGAATATCAATAATGTAATTAATGACAATGATATGATATGTGAATGATTATGCTCCTAACTCTATCATGAAGTCTCTATGGTAGACACGCATTAAGTCATACACCAGTCTTCTTTGGGCAGTCTCATCACTCTTCCCTCACGGCTCTGATGCACGTCTGTTGGGTTCTCCGCGGTTATTGTGTAAAGTCCTGTCAAGCCATGGTTGGGGATTAGGTCACCACTCTCTCACATCACCATTGGTATAAGATCTGGCGCGTGTCAAGGATAATCCTAGGCCAATGCAAAGTCATATGGTCTCGTACTACATATGGTCTGGATATTTCCCCTCACGCCTAGTGCTCTGTTGGTTCAATACCTTCCCACCTATGAATGGAATCCTCAATGGAGGCATCTGTTGGACCCCATTCATTAACCCAGTGGTCATCCACATATAATGGACAGGATGATCTCCATGTCCTCTCACGGGTCATTTCACCGGTCTTGAGCGTCCATGAGCCCTTATCTATTATATGCAACCCTACCTCTCTATGATGATAGTGGGCCTGCTTGACATACAGGACCCAACCACTAACATCACGGGTTAACCGGCTTCAATACCCCTACCGAAAGGGTAGTAGTACTCATGAGGTCACCTAACCAAACACTTCTAAACATGCCCTAAATATGTAAATCAGTAATCGGGAAAGAGCCAAGGGCACCATAGGAATGCGTCCCATACCGCCTCCTCTAGTATCCTATGGCAGAAATGCCAAAAGGGCATTCCCCATTCCCAACCACAATATAAGCAATCATATAATGTCACTAGGGCAATGGGTGAACCCACAACCCTAGTAGAAAATACAAGGTAGAAGAAATAATAATATTTCTCCTCTCATACAATCACATTCCATTTCATAACAACAATAATAGATTTCAAAGCAAGGAGCAACATCAGAAGTAATAATAAACATAAATTATAGCAATTCATATTTAAAAAAAGACATAAAATAACCACAAGGTAATACTAAAGCAATACAAGATATCAATAATGAAAAGTAACTGACAGCATTACACATGTAATATAAAGTTAAGTATATTCCTCACCTTTTACTTTATTCTTCCTCCAATGATCAATAATTCCTTCTCACAAATTAGTGACTAAAGATATATTAACCTATTCATGCAAAAGAAATAATTATCACAAATTATAGCCAATTTGGGTTTCAAATGATATCTTAAAATCGTCCCACAAAATCCCAAATCTGAAAACTAGGTTAAAAAGGGTAGTTCTCAACCTCACTAGTGAATGGTCACTAATTTGCCACCAACTCGAAGTTTATAATGAAGCAAAACTTTGGGAAAATCTAATTGGAAACAAAAGGATCCTACGGGTACCTTCAATTTTATTAAATTTGACCCATCTCAAAAAGCCCTAAATTTGGCTCTCATAAATCACCTGTGGGTGACCTAGAGAATCAAAATTCTAAAATCTTTTGCAAGAGGATAAAGCATTACTCCCAAACTCAAGGGAAACATTAATATAAGAAAAGATAAGCATCTAGGGTACCTATCATTATTCCCTTTCACAGATCCCTCAATAGAAGAGAAAAGATATCACTCCCACAAACTAGGAAGGGACATTAATACAATAAAGGAAAGCAACCAAGATACCTAACAACCTTTCCTTTCAAGATTCCTCAAAAGGAAAGGAGAGAAAATACTCACAAAATTGTGAGTAAGAGAAGCATTAAAGAAAACTAACCTTTCGTAATGATTTTGCAAAGATTCGGATCACAGACACCTTCGGAAGAATGGAAATTGCTCCTCTCTTTCGTTTTTCCTTTTCTCCAAAGTTTCCGCCTCTTTCTAGCCTCCAAAAATGCGTTTACGGATGAGATAAAACATAAATAGGGTTTAAAAATCCGAATTTCCAATTTTGCCCCTAAACAGAAAATGGGATGGGGGTTGGTTCACCCAAACGGCTCAAACTTCTGGCTCATGGTTGGACCCCCAAACAAACTCCGATTTTGATGATCTTTGGCTCGTTGGAAAGGTCTTTCGACGATCTTCGATTTGATATCTTATTTGTGTCAATCGGATTCTCCATCACTGATCTACAGATATTCCAAAATTACCCCTTTTACACTATCGAGACTAATCTTCTCTCTTCACTTAAACTTTAGGAGAGTTTTGAGTCATTATAAGGGTCATTTACCAACATTTGTTTAATTTCCAATCCTTCGGGTTCGAATTGAATGGTCCACAATTGTCGCCGAATCAAGGCCCAGGTTCTCGGTCTTAAAACCACGGGTTAAAGGGAATCGGCCCATTTGCTCTCTGTGTTCACAGACGAAACGGGCTGGTTCCCTTTTAAAGGGAATCGGCCCATTTTCTCTCTGTGTTCACAGACAAAACGGGTTGGTTCCCTTTAAAAGGGAATCGGCCCATTTGCTCTCTGTGTTCACAGACGAAACGGGCTGGTTCCCTTTAAAAGGGAATCGGCCCATTTGCTCTCTGTGTTCACAGACGAAACGGGCCGGTTCCCTTTAAAAGGGAATCGGCCCATTTGCTCTCTGTGTTCACAGAAGAAACGGGCCGGTTCCCTTTAAAAGGGAATCGGCCCATTTGCTCTCTATGTTCACAAAAGAAACGGGCCGGTTCCCTTTAAAAGGGAATCGGCCCATTTGCTCTCTGTGTTCACAGACGAAACGGGCTGGTTCCCTTTTAAAGGGAATTGGCCCATTTGCTCTCTGTGTTCACAGACGAAACGGGCTGGTTCCCCTTA
Organism: Hakea prostrata; assembly: GCF_041222555.1. Classification (NCBI taxonomy): domain Eukaryota; kingdom Viridiplantae; phylum Streptophyta; class Magnoliopsida; order Proteales; family Proteaceae; genus Hakea; species Hakea prostrata. The sequence goes on along the minus strand of NC_142601.1, from coordinate 38,481,491 downwards.
AAAGGGAATCGGCCCATTTGCTCTCTGTGTTCCCAGACGAAACGGGCTGGTTCCCATTAAAAGGGAATCGGCCCATTTGCTCTTTGTGTTCAGCAGACGAAAGGGGGCTGGTTCCCTTTAAAAGGCAACTGGCCCGTTTCGCCTCTGTGTTCATCAGAACACAGGGGCTGGTGCCGTTTCAAAAAGGGAATCACCCCATTTGGTCTGTGTTCAAAGAGATGAAACGGGTTGGTGCCGTTTAAAAGGGAATCATTCCCTTTGGTATGTGTTCACATAACAAAACGGCGGAGATCCCAATTTTGTCATCGTGAATTGATTTGGGTTCGTAGTCAAATTAATATGTTCCATCACACTGTTATAGTCACTGAAATTATAAATTGAAGACTTACAGTAATGTTTAAAGCCACAGATGTAACACTAATAAAAGGGAATCTATAATTTAAAAAAATAAAACCATATATGGGTTGAATTATTTGTTTCATCACCGCTTAACTCTCATATGGACAATATATATGAAAGATTATATAATTGATTTTGTACAATATCATACATTAGAGGTGAACTTGTTTTGACAACTACTTCCAACCCTTCAAATACATTGTGATAAGTGTTTGACATAGATAGAGTACATTTTTTTGAAATAAAGTACTGAACTACCCATCCACTTTACTATTGTCCTACCGTATATGTTACAGTAGTGACATTGAACGTACGGGGGTTAAATGTTTCTTGAATAAAGTACATAACAAGAAAGTAAGAATAGCCAAACACATAAGAAAAAAATTACAAGATGTTCCAATATAATTTGGTCCAACAGTCTTTGATTTTGCCGTTGATGATTAAGGGTTCGCCTTGCAGCAGCCAAATTCATCGGATTGCGATGTCGGTCGTCAAATATTGGTGGCAATCTCACCTCATGTCCTCGACTATTCACACTTTCGTAAGACGTTGAAGCTGTAGAACGTACATACGTTGCTGCTTCACTGCCACACATCTGATCTACCCAAATAAAAGAAAATGGATGCTTTACACCATTTGGGCACCTATAAAATCTCCGTCCTAGATTTTTTTTTGTATTTGAAGTGAGCAGCAACATCCTCCCTTGCCCGCAATAGCATAATGGAGTGGGTTGCTCCATACTTGTAGATGACCCATCTTCACAATAGCATCCACCCATTCTGGAGTTTCGTATCACTGAACTGCAGCAAAATGAAGATTTGAAAACACATTAGTGATTGAGTTTTATATAGACCTATACAAATGTTGCCCCTTTGCGAAGACAATGTATTATTTTAAACCCAGACTTTGAAGTACACATATACGTAGATATTGCGAGTAAACCCAGTGTTATGCACTAGTACTTTTATTTCTTTGAAATCGTAGGAAGAGTAAGAAGCTGAAACCAAATGCAACGGGAGTTGGTTTACATTATTCAAAAAGCCTACAGATTCACAACAGAAAGTAAGGGAGGATTGTTTGTACCAAAAGTGGATGTGATTGGCTCTGATGTTGGTAGACTTATAATCACAGCAATTGGTACAATGCTGAATGTGATATGCTAGATTGGCCTCTATTGAAGCATTTAATTTCTCTATCGCCGCACCCAATTTTCAGCCCTCCACGAAATCCACTTCAACTATGTACGAAGAACATAAATACAAAACCAACAAGGGGAAGTTTAAGAACAACCATGACAGGCATGAGTGAACTGGTTTATAATTATTAGTAATTTTATTATTATTATTATTACTATAAAATTCATCCAGAACAAAAACGGTTTTTTTCCAAATTTTAAACCTACCTGACTTTGGTTCATGGTGATTAACTTTGTAATCAATTAAAAAGTAAGGGAATTAAAGAATGCAATGTACAACTGTGCTGGTAGTACTTAATAAAACATAATGTTGGTAATACATCAAAAGTAATCCAATTCAATTAATTGATGGGGAAAAAATTTCTTACCTGAATTCGCTTTCCCTTACTTTAAGTATTCACAGCGGAAGTCTAGATCCACGTCCTCGTTCCACCACCAAAGATTTACCGGCGAGATTCCTCAATCACAGGGAAAGGGAATGATATCCACAACCCAAATGCCGTGGATTAATGGAATGAAGATCAAATACTAGCAAAGAAGAAAATCTAAGCCTGCGATTCTAAGAGAGAGGGAGAGAGAGATGGAGCCGCCGTTTCTCAGAGATTCGCTCGTGCAATTGAATTACTCCGTTTCTTACTCACTAATGCGGTGGTTACCAAAATATATAACCCTATTTTGTAACCGCCCTAATAGTGAGTTTCCAATATTGCCCTTGGGCATTTAATTTATTAATCAAATTAATAAATTCCAACAGCTCCCACTTGCACAAAGGCAAGTGTTAATCTTTCAATGTGTCCCAGACACACTTGTATATCCCAGATATACACATTCAATCTCTCTGCTATGTATCCCAGATACATAGACCTCTTGTGTCCCAGACACACATGTATATCCTAGATATACATATTCATTGATCTCTTCACTATGTATCCCAGATACATAGACCACCTGTGTCCCAGACACTAATATCCACAAGTCATACTGGCAAAATGGGTTGTGCGACCGGTGATATACCTGCACGCGTGAGCCCCAAACTAGAAACCTTCCCGAGAAGGGCCGTAATGGCACATCACTCATAGAAACAAATCAAATAAGCATTAGTATAACACGGTGTCCTAGGTTTATTCAAACTCACCGGACTAAAGGTATCTCGATCCTCTCGAGAGATCACCTTCTTGTCCTTAAAATGTTCACTCTTTGTAACACATACGGTTGGCGCCAACAAACACTTTTTAGGGTGCGGTTGAATCAAACCTTTCCTTTCGCCCGGACCATCACTACACTTAGGATTGACTCCTTTCCCGGTAGTGCCCCTTTAGGTCGAATCTATCATGACCATAGGTAACACCCCAAAGTAGCCACATCAACCCTTCGTTTCATGATGTCGTCGAAAGTCACTAAGAACACTAATGGACCATAAGGTCCAGGACTCACACAATGAGAGGAGCAGGGATCCATCCTCTCATTTCCAATGATCGGTAAGCACACATAGTATGAGATATGTGCTATGGTGGAGCATTCTATATACAATAGAACGTATGTCCATCTCAACACCATACAGGTCTTAGTCCAGTCGCAACCCCTTGCGCCTAACCCGAGTTACTTTATTGTCGCCACCCTAGCGCCACATAAAGTACTCGCACCTGGCTCCTATAGGCAACATGAATAGTGGGAACATTCATGTCGATTCTCTTCCCAGATAGAGAAACTCATCTTGATTCCAAATCAAGGCGACATCATGATTATGAATTGACCTACACAAAGTCATTCACAATCCGTCTCATCTCTGCTCGCCTCCAAGGCGCCAGAGGCGAATGCTCGTGTGAGTGAGCCATTCTCTTGCCTATTGACATATGTTGTTTTATGCTAGAAGAAACACAATCACACAGAAAGTGAATAAAAAAATGCTGGAATGAACTCATATTATTCATTAATAAGAAAGTCTCAGTACAAAAATAAGTCACAATCTACGCAAGCCCAAGGATTTTACATGAGAAATAAAAACATCCTTGGCTATAGGTTTGGTAAGAGGGTCAGCTACCATCAAACTAGTAGATATGTGCTTAAGTACAACTTTCTTCCTTGATGTAATGTCTCTAACAAAGTGATATCTCAACTGTATATCTTTGGTCTTCCCATGATACTTGGGGTCCTTGACATAGCTAAGAGCTTCCGTACTATCACAGTAGACAAGGGCAGCCTCTTTGGATGTCATCACAATCCCAGTATGTCGAAGGAATCTCCTCAACCAAACAGCCTCTTGAACCGCAGCTGAGCATGCCACATACTCTGCTTCCATGGTCGAGAGGGATATACAAGCCTGCTTCTTGCTACACCACGAAATGGCCCCGCCATTCAGCAAGAAAGCATATCCAGAGGTTGATTTGCGCTCATCGATGTCTCCAGCCCGCCCGGCATCACTATAGCCAACTAACCGCAAATCCGATCCTTGGTAACACAACATGTAGTTACTCGTTCCTCTGAGATATCTCAATATCCTCTTGACTGATTTCCAGTGCTCTATGCCTGGGTTTGATTGGTACCGACTAACCAAACCCACTGCATAACAAATATCCGGCCTAGTACACATCATAGCGTACATAAGGCTACCCACCGCACCGGAATATGGAACTCTTTCCATCTTGGTTTTCTCCTCTAGAGTCTTAGGACCCATATCAAGGCTCAAATGCAAACCCTTCTCCACTGGAGTATCAATTGGTTTGCAGTTGTGCATCTGGTATCTCGTCAACACATTGTCAATATAGGTCTCTTGAGATAAACCCAGTAATCTCTTTTGCCTATTTCTGACAATCTTGACACCAAGCACATAGCTTGCTTCACCCATGTCCTTCATATCAAATACGGAGGACAACCATTTCTTAATGGTTTCCAATAGCTCCTTGCTATTGCTAGCCATAAGTATGTCATCTACGTACGGTGGTCGGAATGACATAATTATTATCGGATCTCTTGGTGTAAACACGGTGGTCTTCCTCAAGCATGGAAAAACCATTTTCCATCATAGCTTGGTGGAAGCGCACATTCCACTGTCTAGATGCTTGCTTTAAGCCATATATGGACTTCTTAAGCTTGCACACTTTGCGCTCAAGTCCATGTGCTTCAAAGCCTTGAGATTGATCCATATAGATCTCTTCCTCAAGTTCTCCATTGAGAAAAGCAGTTTTTACATCCATATGATAAAGGTCTAAGTCCAACTGAGCAACAATGGCTAGTATGAGGCGAATTGAGGCAAACCTAACCACAGGGGAAAAAGTTTCCTCATAATCAACGCCCTCTCGTTGGGTGTAGCCCTTAGCCACTAAACGAGCCTTGAATCTCTCAATAGATCCATCCGCCTTTCTTTTGATCTTGAGAACCCACTTGTTCCCAATCGCCTTTCGGCTCGGCGGCAAGTCAACCAAGTCCCGGACATGATTAACTTTCATCGACTCCAACTCTTCCTTTATTGCTTTTAACCATTCCTTTGAGCTTGACCCCGCAAGAGCTTCCTGCACGCTCTTTGGTTCATGCTCATCGACTGAAATCATCTCACAGTCGATCTCTTCAAGAGTTACCATGTAGGCTTCATCCTCTATGTCGAAACGTCGACGAGGAACTAGCCCGCGCCTACTACGGCGCAAGTGCATGTCAGATTTCTCACCGTCTAAGGTAGCTATCACATCTGCACTCCCACTCCCACTAGGATCTTCCGGATGAACCCCGGGTTCATTATCCGAATCTGAATCCCTGGAGTGACAAGACCACTATCTTGTATCTCAAAGAATTCCGATGATTCTTTGTTAATTCCTGAAAGAGATGGAAAATCATTCTCCAAGAATGTTGCATCCCTAGACTCAAGTTCCGTTCTCCTCTCACTCTCATCTAGTCCAATGAAGACATGGCCCTTTGAGGGTTCAGAATATCTCACAAAGATACACTTTCTTCCTCTGGGTCCAAGCTTTCCATATTGGTGAGAAGTAGAGTGAACATATGCTGCACATCCCCATGTGCGCAAGTAACTCAAATCTGGCTTCCTTCCGGTCCACAACTCATATGGTGTGGAAGGAACCGATTTGGTTGGAACTCTGTTGAGGATATAGGCCGTGATCAGCAAAGCATCTCCCCAATAAGAGATGGGTAGATTTGCATGCGCCATCATGGATCTCACCATGTCTAGCAAGGTTCTATTCCTCCTTTCAGCAACCCCATTTTGCTGTGGAGTCCTTGGAATAGTAAGTTGTCTAGATATCCCCTTTTCATCACATAACCCTTTGAACATATCGGAGAGATACTCTCTACCTCTATCCGTTCTAAGAGTTTTAATCCTTTTATCTAACTGATTCTCAACCAAGCTCATGAATTTCTTAAAACATTCCAGAGCTTCTGACTTATGAGAAATTAGATAAATGTGACCATACCTTGTATAGTCATCTATGAATGTGATGAAATATGACTGTCCTTTTCTAGTATGCACATTCATGGGTCCACACACATCTGAATGGATAAGTTCTAAAGGAAGAGAGGCTCTCAAAGCCTTTTTAAATGGTTTTCTAGTTGCTTTTCCTGCTAGACATGACTCACAGGTTGGCAAATCAGATAGTGAACCTTGGCCTAAGAGACCTTCTCTTGCCAACCTGTTCATCCTATCTAAACCAATATGTCTTAGTCTAGCATGCCACAAATTAGAAACAATACACACAGTATCTTGGCAAACAAAAGCACTACTAGAATTAAATGAATAATCAATTGTATCCAATACAATGAAACCATTCAGAAGAAAACCATAACCATAAACTGTATCACCCAGATACAAAACCAAAGAATTGTTTTCAAATACAACTCTAAAACCATGTCTCATAAACCACTCTTGTTTCTGTTCCCACCTCTATTACTTTGCCTAGACCACTGAGGTTGAGCTCTCTCCTTCTTGCGCTTGAAGCCTGCACCCTTACGAGTGCTTGCTTCAGCAGCAACTATTTCAATGTGAGGGACATCGGCCAACATCCGATCCTCCTCTAGCTCAAGGTGCTTGGCAGCTTGATCAAATGTCTTGACCTCATCAACATGAGTCAAGAAGATCTTCATATGCTCCCAAGACTTAGGCAATGACCTAATGAATGTAGAGACTTGCTCCTCATCAGTCTTTATGGCGTCCACATTCGCTCAACTCACTAATCATGTTGGACATGATGGTTATATGCTGCCTCATGGTGTGACCCTGGCGCATCTTATAACCGTCAAAGGTGAGTCCAAGCTGGCAGCCTCTTGTGGTGGAAGTCCCTCCATACTGAAACTTCACAGCCTCCCACAAAGACTTTGCAGTCCTATGCTTCTCAAATCGAAGCATCAGGTCATCCTTCATGGAGCTCAGGATTGTAATCTTGGCTACCCAGTCTTTCCTCTTCCAGGCATTGTAAAGCTCAAGGTTCCTGCTATACTGTGCAGTGGTACCTTCCTCAGGTGGGGACATGGTCTAGTTTACGGTTTCCAGCATGTTCTATTCTTCTAGGAGATACTGCACCTTTCGGTGCCAAAGGTCATAATACCTCTCATTCGGTTTATCTCCTTTCGCGAAGTTAGCAACAATACTCTTGGTAGCAGCCATTTATTCTAGAGACATTACATACAAGAATGAGTTCAATAAATCTAGCATAAAACACAACTCAAGCAACAACAAATCACACTAGCATAGTCAACCTATGGGATAAGCATTTAAACCAAAAGAGATGCTAACAAACATTCAATCAAATTCTCATGCAAACCCACATAGACTTATACACTAGTTTCATTCTGTGCAAGAAACATGATTGATAGACCCAAAATAAAATAGTTTTATTAAAATAAAACATGCAATCATGTTAAAGCTATGAGATGGTTCACACAGAACACTTCTACCTCATTAGCTCCCACTAGGCCCCAATATGCCCTCAATGCCCAAACATCACACAGATTGTCGGGCCATTGGTTCCCACGTTTATTGTTCCTCCCCATTGTTTAATTTTCACATACACCAGATTCCATTTACTGAACAACACCCAAAATAATTTAGGTTAACATTCCAGAAATTCTCAGATAAACATGTGGATTGATAAGGTAAATCTTACCTGTTAACTGAACAAAATATTCTTAACAAGTGAGACACAGAAGAAGCAGGAAGTAAGAACTGGAAGGAAAGATGGAAGAGTCGAATCTGGAAACTGTGGAGAGTCTTTATTCTTCTTCATAACCTTAACACCAGATACCTGGAACGTTTGCTCTAAAACGTTCGGACCCCTTCTTCATAACCTTAACACCATTCTTCTTCTCCTTGGATATGGTAACCGGGAATATTTCTCTTAGCCTCCTCGTTGCTGCTTCTAGGGCTAAAATCTGCAACTTTGGTGAGAGATAGGATACGATTGAAGTTGATAATTCAAATGGAGAAGGAAACATGAAATGAGCTGTTTATTTGTTGTAAATATGGGCTAGGCCCAGGCCCATATGAATCCTGAATCAACTTCAATAAGTGTCCACATACTGTGAACTCTATTGAGCCCAAATTTAGTCCAGCCCTGCTCTCTTTTACCCTCATCAGACTGGCCGAAGGTGATTCGATCAATTTGATTGGGTTTCACTAACCATGGTAAGCCACTATTACAATGATAAGAACAAAAAAATGGCGCCAAACTGGGGAGCCATTACTTGTCAGTTGTCACCTCAGAAGCAAAATTGCAATTTTTGGTCTCGATTTCTATATAATGAAAATTTTCTTCTCTGTCTGTATAAGCACATTAGTGATTTCCCATTTGCTCTCTGGAATCGATTGAAGCACTGGTTTTGGTTATCTGGGTAAATTTGTATTCGTTGAAGCAAAAAAGAAGTGAAAGATATGTGGTTATTCATGTGTCACTCTGAATTTGGAAGAAAGTTTTACACAAAAAAATCGTAGATAGTATCAGCTGCTCTCACGTTTCTCCCACAATATTATTCAAGTACCCCTCAAATCTTAAGAGAACTCCATTTGAGCCTCTGTTTTGAAGCGAGCCAAGACTGTAACAACTCTGTGGTGGCGTTTACCTCATTCAAATTGCAGTTGGTGAGTCCGATCATTTTGTTTCTGTTATTTCGTATAGAGAGTGGCTTCGTTGTGAAACTTGAATAAACTGAACTATTTATGCTGCTCATATTTATATTTGTCTTTAATCCCCATATTTTGAAATGTGACCCATGAAACTTCAGATATCCATTGATTCCTTGGTCCACAACATGGCCAACTTTGTTCTTTTCTATTCACATGAAATGATTTTGTTGGACTATAATATATGATGTGATTTCTGATACTCTACTATATATATATATATATATATATATATATATATATATATGGCTTGGTTTAAGGATTAAGAAGATTAATTTTTTTTAGATAATAGAAGTAGACCAAGTTGGTGTTGCATGTATTAGTTTAAACATCACTTCGTTTAGTTAACATTGAACAAAATGATATGGTTTGTTATTGAATAGATTTTATATATGTGTATCCTATTTTATTGATGTTGAATACACATATACGTTTGCACCTAGTTGTATTTCCGTCCAGATCGTTTTCTGACCATTATTGGTATGTTATACTTCCCTGCAAATCTCGTTATGACCAACAATTTATATATATGTTCTGTGGGAATTGTTTGTATGACCATTTTGTACACTGTTTTAATTCTTTGTATGACCGTAAATAGTATCAGTAGGATTGTTTATACATCTATTCGACTAACAATGTCCATTAGGACTTTATTTTTTATTCCCATCTTGAAGAATGTTTATGGTCTTTTTCTTTTAATGTTATCAAATTCGTGACAACGCGAACTTTGTGTTCAACCTATCTGTACTGGTTATTCTACTTGGTACATAATAATGACAGATTTTACTCTTTCTACAACCCATTTTTGTCTACTACTATATCATGGTTAAATGGCTATATTGTAGCTGAGCTACCATTATAAAGGAAATTTCTCATATTATATAATTTGATATTTATAATTCTCATGCATTTCCATATTTATTGTGCACATTACATATGAAAGCGAATGACTTCTATATTTTCCTGGTTTTGGGTCCATATGTACTGTGTAAGTCGTTGTTATTCAGTTTATTAAATCAATTTGTGATACGATTTTAAATTGCACCGTTGTCTCATCGACTTAATTACTTATGAGTTTTATGCATCGGGAAATTTGTGTTCCCGGATGTTGTCATGTCATTTTGTACCTTAAGGCTTCATCTTTGTTGTTTATGAATCTTTAATCTTCGTGTCATTCCTAACTTTTATTAATGTGTACTTGTGGTTAACTATGAAAGTTTCATCAAACAATGGATGACAATGTGACACCTCGATTAGGCATGGAATTTAAATCATTTGATGAAGTGTATGACTGTTATAAAAAGTATGGGCGCATGAGTGGGTTCAGCGTTCGGAAGAGTTATTTACACAGGAGCACGACGAGATAAGAGTGTCATCGTGCAACGCTGTTTCTTGTGTAGTAAAGAAGGATACCGAATAGAAAGAGAGGTGAAAGGGAAACAACATCGTCCTGAAACTAGAACAGGCTGTTTAGCAAGGATGATTGTAAAAAGAGATCATGAAGGACGATTAGTAGTTGACAAATTTGTGGATGAACACAACCATGTTCTTCATGTTGAAGAAGCTGCACATTTGATGCGCTCCCAGCGTGCAATATCAACTACCCAAGCCACGAAATAGCAATGGCTCGTGAACTGGAATGGGAACAAGATTGACATTTAATTTGATGGGTTTGCAAGCAGGGGGCAATGAAAATCTTGGCTTCACAAAGAAAGATTTGCAAAACTATTTGAATAACAAACGGCAGCGTGATTTGGCATATGGGGATGCCGGGAGCTTGATGCTATACTTAGACAATCAACGAAACTTAAACCCTGCATTTGTGTATTCTGTACAGATGGACAGTGAGGACAAATTGACTAATATATTTTGGGCTGATCCACAGATGCAATGTGATTATCAACTATTTGGTGATGTAGTTGTGTTTGATACTACCTTCTGCACAAACAAAGAAAATAGACCATTGGGTGTGTTTGTGGGATTTAATCATCATAGGACTCTGGTCGTATTTGGAGCTGCCTTGCTATATGATGAGACCACTGAGTCATTTGTATGGTTATTTCGAACTTTTTTTGGAGTTAATGGTGATAAGAAGGCAATTACAATCTTCACTGACCAGGACGCTGCAATGGCGAGGGCACTAACTGAGGTTGCACCTAATACACGCCATGCATTGTGCACTTGGCATCTATTGCAAAATGCAAAGAAACACCATGGATATTTGATGAGTGACAAGTCACGGTTCTTCAAAATTTTGAACAAATGCATATACCATTATACAGAAGTTGATGAATTTGAATATGCATGGACCAATTTAAGAGAAAATCAAGGGGTTCTAAACACTAGTTGGCTAGATAGAACATATGAAATAAGGGAGAAATGGGCATGTTGTCACACTAGGTGTGAGGAGCACACAGTTGGCTGAAAGTTTTAATGCTGATTTGAAACAATGTCTTGGCCGCAAACTTGATCTTCTAAGGTTTATGAGACATTTCCAGGATGTTGTGGACGCAAAACGTGCAAATGAATTGAAAAAGGAATTTGATGCACGTAACGAAGTTCTTGGGGGTGCACATTCGTTGAAACCTATGTTGAATCAAGCTTACCAGTTATATACTCCAACTATATTCAAAGAGTTTTTGAAGGAGTTTGAGTTGGTGGATAGTCACGCTATCAACAACCAGAATGTTGCAAATATGTATGTTGAATATGTGATTTTGAAGGCAGATGCGACTGGTTCCTTTACAAGGAAAGCATACAGAGTATTGCGTAATACAGAGACCGAAAGCGTACATGTAGTTGTAAGAAATTTGAGACTGTTGGGATCTGTTGTGCCTATATGTTAAGAGTGTTCCATTATCTCCAACTCATGTGCATTCCGATAAAATATTTTTTACTGAGATGGAGAAAATCAGCCCGAGATGTGCACCTACTTGACGGGACACGAAGAGAAGGGGATGCAAGGTTTGAGGCTGATGGAGAAGTAAGTTGCTTACAGCGAACTAGGCTAATTACTCCGTCATTTTTGAAAGTCATTAACCAAGCATGTGAAACAAGTTTTGATTATAACATACTATGTAAGCATCTGAATGGGATTGTCAACGATCTAGAAGATGTAGACGTTCCTTCACATACTGACCATCCCTCCGAAATAAATGGTGAAGCGTACAGAATTTTACAGTTAAAACCAAAACAGTCTCAGAAAAGGGGATCCGGAAAAAGAATCAAGCCCTGGCATGAAAAAAGTAAAAAGAAGAGGACTGTCAACCTAGTTGAAGGACAGGGCTCCATACAAGTATCATTGCCAGAGTCTGATTATTTGTCAATGTTTGACGGCTATAACACATGCTCAACTCAGGTAAATTTAATTTATTTTTCAGCCAAACATTGACATTGTTCATATAATTTTACTAAGGTTGCACAATTACTCTTAACTATTTGTGTTGTTGGATTATACAACACTTACCTTCCTCCCAATATTCAGTACAAGTTGGTGTAAGTACTGATAATTCTTCATCTAAGGTAAATGCATTAAGTGATAATCTCTCGTTTCTATTGCTCATTTATCTTAATTTCAAACTTATTATTTGCTTCTATTTTGTCGTTGGATTATACAGCACGTACCTTCCTCCCAAAATTCAGTTCAACTTGGTGTGAAATCTTGACAATTCTTCATCTAAGGTAAATGCATTAAGTGATAATCTCTCGTTTCTATTGCTCATTTATCTTAATTTCAAACTTATTATTTGCTTCTATTTTGTCGTTGGATTATACAGCACGTACCTTCCTCCCAAAATTCAGTTCAACTTGGTGTAAGTACTGATAATTCTTCATCTAAGGTAAATGCATTAAGTGATAATCTGTCGTTTCTATTGCTCATTTATCTTAATTTCAAACTTATTATTTGCTTCTATTTTGTCATTGGATTATACAGCACGTACCTTCGTCCCAAAATTCAGTACTGCGTTGGTGACATTTGAGGATGCAAAACGAGTGTCTCATTTTCAGACAATGAGGGACATACATGGGTTTATCATATTCAAACATTTTGTATTCCCCTTTATTTTGTATATGGATAGTGGTACTACTTTGTATCAAACAATGAGGGACATTATCTGTATCATTCAACTATATTGGTTACAACACAATTTTATTTTGTATATGCATAGTGGTAGTACTTTGTATCAAAGGATGAGGGACAGTATCTGTATCATTCAAACACACTGTTAAAGCATTCCGATGATCTTTTGACCTGGAATTTTGGTTACATCTTATCCAGCTTAGCAATGTCAGCAAAATAAATTTGATATCCAACTAGCTAAAGGAAGCACTCATATTGATTTTAAGATTCTTGATCCATAAAAGATAAGTAGAGTAGAGGAGACATCATGTCATATTGTACCATGTCTCTTCATTGAATAAAGGGGTTGGTTCCCTTTATAAGGGAATCAGCTCATTTGGTCTCTGTGTTCACAGACGAAATGGCTGGTTCCCTTTAAAAGGGAACTGGCCCATTTGCTCTCTGTGTTCATCATTTTAAAAGGGGTTGGTTCCCTTTAAAAGGGAACTAGCCCGTTTCGCCTCTGTGTTCATCAGATTACAGGGGCTGGTTCCCTTTAAAAGGGAACTGGCCCGTTTCGCCTCTGTGTCATCAGATTACAGGGGCTGGTTCCCTTTAAAAGGGAACTGGCCCGTTTCGCCTCTGTGTTCATCAGATTACAGGGGCTGGTTCCCTTTAAAAGGGAACTGGCCCATTTACTCTCTGTGTTCATCATTTTAAAAGGGGCTGGTTCCCTTTAAAAGGGAACTGGCCCGTTTCGCCTCTGTGTTCATCAGATTACAGGGGCTGGTTCTCTTTAAAAGGGAATCGGCCCATTTACTCTCTGTGTTCATCATTTTAAAAGGGGCTGGTTCCCTTTAAAATGGAACTGGCCCGTTTCGCCTCTGTGTTCATCAGATTACAGGGGCCGGTTCCCTTTAAAAGGGAATCAGCCCATTTGCTCTCTGTGTTCATCAGACGAAAGGGGTTGGTTCCCTTTAAAAGGGAACTGGCCCGTTTCGCCTCTGTGTTCATCAGATTACACGGGCTGGTTCCCTTTAAAAGGGAACTGGCCCATTTACTCTCTGTGTTCATCATTTTAAAAGGGGTTGGTTCCCTTTAAAAGGGATCTGGCCCGTTTCGCCTCTGTGTTAATCAGATTACAGGGGCTGGTTCTCTTTAAAAGGGAATCGGCCCATTTACTCTCTGTGTTCATCATTTTAAAAGGGGCTGGTTCCCTTTAAAAGGGAACTGGCCCGTTTCGCCTCTGTGTTCATCAGATTACACGGGCTGGTTCCCTTTAAAAGGGAACTGGCCCATTTGCTCTCTGTGTTCATCATTTTAAAAGGGGCTGGTTCCCTTTAAAAAGAGAACCGCCCGTTTCGCCTCTGTGTTCATCAGATTACACGGGCTGGTTCCCTTTAAAAGGGAATTGGCCCATTTGCTCTCTGTGTTCATCATTTTAAAAGGGGCTGGTTCCCTTTAAAATGGAACTGGCCCGTTTCGCCTCTGTGTTCATCAGATTACACGGGCTGGTTCCCTTTAAAAGGGAACTGGCCCATTTGCTCTCTGTGTTCATCATTTTAAAAGGGGTTGGTTCCCTTTAAAAGGGAACTGGCCCGTTTCGCCTCTGTGTTCATCAGATTACACGGGTTGGTTCCCTTTAAAAGGGAACTGGCCCATTTGCTCTCTGTGTTCATCATTTTAAAAGAGGCTGGTTCCCTTTAAAAGAGAGCTGGCCCGTTTCGCCTCTGTGTTCATCAGATTACACGGGCTGGTTCCCTTTAAAAGGGAACTGGCCCATTTGCTCTCTGTGTTCATCATTTTAAAAGGGGCTGGTTCCCTTTAAAAGGGAACTGGCCCGTTTCGCCTCTGTGTTCATCAGATTACACGAGCTGGTTCCCTTTATAAGGGAACTGGCCCATTTGCTCTCTGTGTTCATCATTTTAAAAGGGGTTGGTTCCCTTTAAAAGGGAAGTGGCCCGTTTCGCCTCTGTGTTCATCAGATTACAGGGGCTGGTTCCCTTTAAAAGGCACCAACCATATTTATAACTCTCAGCACAGAAGTGGAAAATGGAGTGATTATGTTTGAAGTCTTTTTTCAACCCCAGGAGTTTTGATGGAAAGAGGGAGTATCTTATTGATTCCCTTTTCAACGGAAACAACCAGATTAATTTAATGGATCACAGAGACGAAAGGAGTTAGTTTGTTTAAGAACGGAGCAATGTTAGTGTTAACAACACAAGTTTAAAATAAATTCCATTTCCGAGTTCATGCGTATGAAGAAATAACACAACGCATTTAAGACGAGGAAAAAAATTCCATTTCCGCGTTCACGCGTGTATGACTATAAGCAAAACATACAATTCTATGGAGAACAGAATTTTATTGCAAATAAGATTGAAAAAATCAGCCAATCTGCTCTGAAATCAGACAAGGTAGTCAAAGTCTCATGTTAATGCACAGTTTCATCGCCAAGCATACGAATTACCAAACACCACTTCAACTCTGTAACAAACCCCAACTCGCTTAAAATTACTTCATCCATTCCGTATGGGGAGATAAACTCAATCAACCTATCTCATTACATTTAATCTTAGCTTAACAGGAATTTTGGGTGTGTATATGGATGTAATCCATGAATTCCACACATAGTATATTCAAATATCAAAATATAAGAAATATAAAGAAACAGGAACTGGGAACCTTACAACTTGTTATCTGTCTATTAAATAAGCATTGTTCAAAGGATTGAAACAAAGAATCCCATTCAGCAAAACATCCAAATTAAATTTAATCCGAATAGTCAACCTATTCGGATTCGATGCGAATCCTTCGACCCGGCAGGAGGTGGTGAGGAGTCCGAAATATCTGGGATGCCCAGCTTATTGGCGACTTGATCCACGCGCCGAAGAATCTTCCGCAAATGTCTTGAGGTTCGTGATAATTTTTTCTCAACACCCTCAAATTCATCTCGACTCATGTATGGATCAACACCAGGATGTGCTCCTACACCTGGAGGCTGCACTCCTACATCCGCCATCTCAAGATGGAATTTTTTTCCATGGATTTTAACTTCATTGTTCTTCTTCTTATTCTTCCCACTTTCACAATCCTCCCCCTCAAGAGCAATCCCATAGGTAGTAAAGATTTGGGTAAGGAGTCGACCATATGGGAGAGCACGATTGTGGGCATCTTTAGCATACTTCATCATTTTGAGAATAATGTACGGCATGTTGAGCTGCCTCCCTGAATGAATGCAATGGGTGACATAGGCTTCTAAAGAACTCAGCCGTTCACGGTGACCTCTTCGTGGGATAATGTTGTGTTGCACTATGTAAGCAATTGCATGAGGAATTGGTTTCAGGTCCTTCAACTTCACGCGGGTGTTACCCGTGTAGTGAACCATTATATCACTATAAGTCCGACCAACATCAATGAGGTGATCAAACTTCTTCCTAGGCTCCCAAAAATATAATTGTCCTTCACTTGAGACTCCTAGCCTTTCACCCAGCTCATGAATATTCAAGGCAATCTCCACCCCTTTAACATTGGACAGGGCATATAAGTTTCCCTCCTCCTCCTTGAATCTCAAATTGGAATAAAAAACTTTAACCAGCTGGTAATAACACTTAGGAGGTAACTTAAGTATGTTATCCCACCCAATCTGCTTAAACCTATCTGTTACACCTCCTCTCTGAAAGGAAGGGATGTCTACATCCCTTCCTTCTTCTATACTTTGCTTATTAATCAGACTAAATGATGCTTTTGCTTCATCATCCACCAAATATGAAGCCTCGCCTTGCTATTGCTTTTGCTTCCCTTTTTTAGCCCCTTTGGCCTTCTGTTGAGTGGTTGCCTTAGGAGCCATTTTCCAGTGAGACTTATCGTACTTTTGGCTGCATAGATGCAACAAAACATATTAGCTAAACAACATATTATTAAGATGAAACTAAAGTATAACAAAACAAATACTAATTATACAGATGAGAGTCATGAGACAACATTAAAGAGAGAACACAAACAATCTAAGCATGAAAAACATTCAGTGTAGACATTAGTTATTCAAAATTGGATGCCAACCATTGGCCTGGATTGAAACCTAGCCCCAACAAGTCATATTATAGACAAACATTTCCACGCCCATGTGCCAAGCATCCACCCACACTCAACACATCACAAACAGAGGGAAATAACCCTCTAATGTTAACACCAAAAATGCTTCAAATGTACAAACCCTACCAAGTTAAAATACAAACCATTAACACAAAAACGGGTTTGATCACAAAATTATCAAAGTGAAGTACTTTAAGTTCTAAACATTAACGAATGAAGTGATAAAATATCCACAGATTGCATAACAATATCAGCATTTGAGTATCTTAGACTGAGGACCCACTTCTTCAGCATTCCACATGTTACTAAAGGTACATCACTATAATTTGTAGGTCATAAAACCTTTATTCGCACTTATAATAATCTTAACCTAGGCTAAAGTACATCCACAGCATCATCACCTATCAAAAGCAAATAATAAAGGAAGTCCAAATCACAAAATCAGTATGACAACAAACAACCAAATTATTAAATGCCACGATATCATCAACAATGCTCGTCACCACCATTTTTATTGCTCCCCTGCTGGGAAACCAACTTATGTTTGCCCAATAATGGATGTTATCATTGTTTCAAATATTCTGTTTTCAAAATTTATTCAATAACCTCGTCATTGTAAATGACTCCATTGAGAATTACGACACTCCACTAAATAGTTGTATATCCAAAATAATAAAATGCATTGGTTTGAACAGTGAATATGCTAAAGATAGGATCTTATACGAAGGTATGCATTAAGAAATCAATTATACTATAGCCATCGACATGAAAGGACTTCATCCAAATAAAAATAATAAAATATGAGTGCATGGGTGATGACCAAGGTCCCTGGGAATGAAAACCACATATATCTCAATATTGTCCTACAGAAGTTGCATCATCAAAAGGTTCAGTCATTTCGCTGAAGGGCAAGATGGAAGGATGAACCGAAATTTCGAACCTTGTTAGTAGCACACATCAAAAGCCTACATCTTTTTTCCCCTCTCTCTCTTGACCTCTTTAATTATGAGGTATGTCCTTGCTAGATGAGCTAATCCCTAGAAGTTGAGACATTTACATGAAGACTTAAATAACTGTAAAAATTTTCCAATGTGCAGAAAGTGATGGAAAGATTTCCAAGTGCCTAATCACAATAAATAAGTCAAGGTTTTGCATCCAACAATCTCAACAGACTTCTTGCTTTGTGCAATACAACAGTTCAACTACACATTCAGTAGGCTGAGAGAAAAGTATTCCCTATAAAACAACACACACTCGTTTGGATTGTATTCGAAAAATGCCAAATACAACCAACAAACAACAAAGGAATGGATACAACCCACAAAGGGGTTTCTTCTTTTTCTGATAGAGTAACAGACAAGGGCCAGAAAGCAAAGATGTCAACCTATACATGAATACATGAAATGCAGTTAAATAGACCCCATAAGGAGGCCATGAATTTACATAATACCAGAATGCGAAAAACAAAGACACTGCCCACTGCATACAATTGGATCCCACAAAAGTATGTATATCTGTCCACCCTTGCTCAGAAGTATGCTAACGATTTTGACAACCTCGGTTTCCATGAAAATGACATATTCCAGTGTTCACAATGATGCTTACCTCTTCTTATTAGGTAATTCAAGGGAGTAAATTTGGAACCAGAACTGACTTTTTAAAACAAAAACCAAACCAAATACAATTCATTATAGATTCAGTATCTAAGGCAAAAGCCAAACCGTAAAGTACTAAATTACTTATTCCCTAACCAAACCATGTATAGTGATTTTAAGTAGAACATACCAATATATATATTATAAATATGGTCTTTTAAACTGTATAAACTCCAAATAGAACAAGAAACTGTTTATGAATCCAACAGAAGTGTACTGAAACCAAACCTACTCAACACACTTTTTGTAAATGAATATGCGTGGGTTGGGTGGAGGAGCGGGGTTGTGGGTTAGGCTCAATGGGCATGGTTGGAAAGGATAAACGTCAGCGGAGGGAGGGGTTGGAGGACTGGGACAGGGGGAGACAAGGGGCGCCATTGACAGTAGGCAAGACGGAAGAAGCCCGAGAAGTTAGATAGGGTGTTTGAGAGAGAGAGAAAGGAAGGAGGGGGGAGCAACAATAATCTTGCACGAACCTTGTGCTGGACTGAGGATTGCAGGGGCGACAAGGCCAACATGATATTCTTCTTTGAGGTGGATGACAAGGGTACAGATGCCAATGGAGCATCTATAACTAGTGCTTCGGTCAAAGACACATCGATGTCTCATAAAGTAGAACTGAGTTCTTCAGAGGGAGAGCTGAAAATTGAAATTGCAATAGATCCTACGAGATAATTAATAGCAATATGGTCTTCCTGAAGGAGAGTAAAGGCCGGTGACTCAGTGGTGTCACAACCTACAAAGAGATAAAAACACTTGTATCGGGGGAATCGCGGCAAGGGCGGTGCAAACGGAATCGATTGACCTCAAGACTTTGCAATAAACTGTTGCAGTCCAACATTCTGTACAGTACGGTAGAGGGTTGTTTTTAGGGATACGTAGGGAGTCAGCTGAAGAGATAAGGCCCTATGGAGCAATGTCAGGGGGTAGCAGCTAATCATAAGCAATGGTAGAGTGGCCATGCATTGTTTCTAGCCATGGACAATGACTCTGCTGGCATTAACGGTGTCAGTGGCTTCCCCTACTCGACTCTCCGATAGGGAAGGGGTGACAAATAGGCGGGAGATTCCGAGTGGGTCTACAGCAGTGAAGGGAGTGGTTCAGGGAGGTACAGGGAGGGATTAAAGGATTTTACGGGAGGAATGGTTTGTAGTGGCATCGGGGGGCCAAGGGACTAGGGAGGAACCGTTAATTGCCAGGCTTTACTAGAGCAAGCAAAAGCGGGGTGGATAAAAGACTTCATAGTAACGACAATGGGGAGGAAGGTTTTCAAAAAGGAATTCTTGGTTGAAGCTCCAACCTTCTTTTTCCTAAATAAGAATAGAGGGAGGCAAAAGTGAGGCGGCAAAGGCTTCCATACTAATTCTCACATACAACAACTTCGGTGGAGCTAATTGTGGCTTTGTGCGAGTGAAATAGAAAATTTTAGACTAATTCAACCACAAGTCGTAGTCATTTAGGAGGTCTAAAAACCACAAACAAATTATATTTGTGAACATTGTAATCGACTCAACAAAAGACACATCAATCGCTTAAACTTAGGTAAAAAAATGAAATCCACATAAAAGAAAACACAAAGAGAAAATCATTAACACACGTATCTCGAATCACACTCAAGAAAAGTAGAAGAACCTCTACAACTTAACAAACTAACATAGACACAAAAGTAACCACTTCTATATTTTGAGAAAGCACAGAAACCGGAAGTGAACAATTTCAAATGGAAAAAAAAAAATTAAGAAGAAGCAAAATTCGCACCGAAAAAAGAAAGCAAAGGAAATAGAACTTGTTAGGGATAAATTCGCAAGAACCGATACAGTACCCAGGATGATGATAGGCTCTATTCCACTCAAACATTCTACCGACTCCCGAAGCCTCGATAAGTTTTCTATTCTTTGGTGGAAGGACATCAAATAATAGCATAGCAAGGAGCAATACAAAGGTGAAAACAAATCCTAAAGATTGCAAAGAGAAGTGAACCACATTCCTTCAACAACATGGTTAAACAAGACACCACATTAAAGAAGAAGAAGAAAAATATCACAAAAGTAAGAGATCTTGGAATACAATATATAACAACTACTACTTGACAAAACAGGTTTGATCACTATCAACTCATATTTAAACATCTGGAGAACGATGGCAATCTGAAGAGTGGTAGGAAAGGGCTCTCATTCAAAGGCTGGCACCATAAAATTTTATTCATAGAAACAACCTAACCATGTGCATCAACCATACAAAATAGAATTGGCAGCAAATCTCTCGGGTATCTCAAGATAAGCCGATCAAGGCTTCTTTCGGAAGGGACCACAATGATGCTCCATTTAAGATGATGCAGAAAATTATCACCGAAAAGGTAATCTGTACTTTCGAACACTTTAAGTTGGCTAATCACATTCAACATGCAAAGCCATGATCGGCAGCATAAAACTTCATCAATAATACCAACTCAAACTATCAATTTTATTTTTTTCTCATTAACACTACCAACTTAAATAGATAAACAATATGTAATCATTAAAGTAATGGTTAACTAAAGGAAGGCTGTCATTCCAACATCAATACCCATAAGCTCATTGAAACCCAAAATAGCATTAAACCGTAAAATAACAAACAAAATGATCAAACACAATTTTGAGTGTGTGGAAGAGCATCATCTGATTAATTTTTTTAAATCTTACAAATGAATAAAACAAAAAATCAACAACAAACTAAGCCTTATCCCAACTAAATGGGGCCAGCTACATGGATCCTTTCAAAACCAAATAGGGAAAACCTAGGTCCACATAAAGAAAAATAAAATGCAGGAGGAAGAAACACAGTCACAAATCCAGCCACAGGTCACCTACCTTGGGATCCCATGACTCCTCTCAAGTATCTTTTCAAATAAAAATTTCAGTCAACATATCTGAAATTTACATTGCATGAGTAGGTTATTTATAGCCTTCAAAAAGATTATGAGGTTCAAAGTTATATAAAAACCGATTACTCTTCACTTCAAGTTCAAAGTTCATAAAATGGATGTAGATACAGCTCTCCGAGGGATATGAGGTTAACCTTTGGCATTACATGCATGTAGGGGTTGAAACCATGGCAAAGACACTTCAATTCTACTTTGACTTCAGAAATTGCAAGCTGGTACTCTCCTCAAAATGTAGCCAATCAATAGGATTCCATTCATTGGCTACATTCTTTGTGATACAAGATTTCGATGAAATTACAATTAACACGATACTCAAGAATAGAACAACGAACCTCGATAAAACTTCGGGACATTTACAATAAAGTTGTAACAAGCTGCAATAGATCTTGTCTCTAAGGAACAGACTGTTATGCTAGTCATGCACAAGTGTTCTTGACATACTTTTAGAAAGGAAATGTGCCACTAACCACACCTATCAAACAACTGACCCAGGGGTAAACTTGTTCAAGACAAGACTTACAATAAATAGATAAACAAATAGCACCAATTAAACCCACTTGAACAAGGAGACAAATGACAACCCAGATACACACAGTGACCCTTCATTATACAAGGTCACCGTTCAAAATAGCAGCTCGAAAAATTTAAACTAACCATTCTCTCTACAGGATTTACCAATTGAAATGAGAACCATTAAGACACACATACCCAAATGCATCAATTTTATGCAGTACACAGAACAACAAAATTAAACCCCTCCACAACCCCACAAAAAGGTAAAACAACAAATACTAAAAGAAACCGACCAAGTTATTACAGAGCATTTTTCAGCTTTAATCAACGACAAAATCAGGGTTTCGACCACATCATCAGGAATTTCCTTGGTAAGGGTTTTAAGAGTTGGTTATTACCTTTTGAACGAAGAATCGCAGAGACGAGACGAGACGAGACAATAACGACGCCCCTTCGATTTCTCAAAATCGCAGATGGAGCTTCTCCTCTTCTTCTTCGTTCTCAACTGCTTCTTCTTCTCCTCTGCTTCTTCTTCTTCTTCGTTCTCAACTAACGACGCCCCTTCGATTTCTTCTCCAGCTTGGTACGGAAGCTTCAGATTAGCCAAAAACGAAAACACAAAGAGGTCTTCTTCTTCTTCTCTCCTGCGATTTCTTCTCCAGCTTGGTAAGGTCTGCTTCAGATTAGCCAACAACGAAAACACAAATGAAAATGAAATGGGCGGGGTGGTTTAGAACAGGGGTTTGTTTCGTAAATTTCAAAAGAATTTGAATTGGTTGTATATACGGTTACTGTACAACCGTATATACGTATAGGCTGGTAGTATGTAATACACCATTAATAAGATATACTATACCCAGTCGAACCGCCTAGATGGACCGGTTGGTTTGCATCAAACCGAACCGAACAGATCGAACTCTGTTCACACACTTAATGAGGTGGGTAATGGGTTTTTTTGATTTTTTAATGGGATGGATGATCCGAGCCCTCGCTCCACCGTAGTGCACATTTATTACGCACTACAGAAGCAAAATTGTTCTCCAACAGGTTGAAAACGTAAAATTGATTGTACGGTGGGAAAATAACGTCATTGACACGACATTCGCGAAGCATCCTAGCAAGTACGGTGCCCGGCCGACTTTTGTTTTTTTTTTGATAAAAGTCCTGCTTTTGTCAGTGTAGTGAAAACTGAAAAGCAACTTGACGAAACAGACAGAAACACCAGCTTTTTACGTCAATGTTTGATCCAGAAGAAAATTGAATTAATAAATGGTACTTGACCGTACGGTTATCCTACACCGCTCATTTTAATGATGATTACGCCTTTATTGCCCGTAATCGACAAAAGTCCTAATCTCACACACGTCACAGATTGATTCGGATCCATCACTCGATACCAAGTCTGTCAACAACTTACAATGATATTTTAAAGAAAATTCATATTATTATTAATTTCTGAATGAAAGAAAAGACGCTTTATTGATCGTGTGTAGGGTGGCTCTTATGTCTTATCTTCCCACTTATCAAAGAAAATAGTGGCTCTTTATTTTTACCTCTTATCCACCAAGGGGACCACAAGGGTTGATGTTATACTCCCAAGATGATGTACGTATTCGTGTATTTTAATTTAGGGATGCGTTTGGTAATGGTATTAAAAAATATATCATTAAAAGGATGGTTTAACTGCCAATAATCAACATCTCTTTGTCGGGAAGTCATGAATTTGACTATTCTTAATAATATATGTAGTAGTTCCCCGACTATTAAATATAGAAACTATATTGTATAAAGAAAAAGGGTCTTAAAAGGACAATTCAAATGTTCTTTTATTCTCATAGAAAATAAGGACCAACATTAAGTGTTTGGTAAATAGTTTGTACTTTTGTTCTTTAAGAATGTATATAGAGAAAAATAATTTGAAGAATGACTTTTATAGAACAAGAAATATATAAATTAGAAATAAAAACCTAATAGTCCTCACGGAAAAGGTTTTTGAAGATCCCTAGCTCTGCTCGTAATCCCCTCCTTGCTTTCTTGTCTTACACCCTCCTCAAAAACAAGATTTTTCGTCGATGCAAGGTTAGTAGAGTGGTAAGACCCATACTTCTCAGTAAAGAGGTGAGAGGTTATGGGTTCGACCATTGCGGATGACAAAGCTCCCTCTGAGGATTAAAAAAAACAAGATTACTCATATTGTGGAGTCCACTAGGAAATACTTGTAGAATGATTGATCAAATACTTATTTCCAAACAACGGCTCTTAACAAAGACTCATACAGAAAATGTTTTATAAAAGAACTGGTTTCCCAAGACTAAACCGTTACCGAATACATAATCAGTGTCTATCCCTTAAACATGGTAGAAACAATACTAAAAACGAAAATACATTGTCAATACTTTAATTATCTTTCCTCCAACCCGATTGTCCTTTTTGATCTTCAGCTTTTTTTTCTTCTATGGTTTCACATTAGCATTGACATGACCACCATCGCCTTCTGTCTCCTCTATCACACTCTTCGACTCTGGGTATAATACTACCATCAACATCCACACCACTTTCTATCTCATAAAGGCTCCACCCTACATCCTCTAATCTAATTGTGAGGATGAAAGCATTGGTAGAGAATAGAAAAAGAAGCACAAGAGAAGCAAGAGAATGAAGTTAGAGGTGGAAAAATGGAAATTATGGTTTTACCATGGCTAAGTATTAGGGATTGAAACCGCCTGCAGCTACAAAGATATCGATCATCCATCAACCCGTGAAAGATAGTGCGTCATGTGGGTTTTTTTTTTTTTTTTTTTTTTTTTGAGATCCAATGGTTGAAAATACTTTTTTGGGTATTACTTTTCGACCTTTATACATGCCTGCCGTCAAATCACTGCAAATAACTTTAATCCAAAGACCAAATATTGATGTTAGATTTTGACTTAAAAGATTAGAATCTGTTGACATATTGATGCATCTAAAATCTACTCAGTTCTTAGATCACTGATGAATGACCTGCAAAATAATTGTCAGATGTGACTCGACCGTGGGAGTCGAGAGTTCATCTCCAAAGGCTAAGTCAGTTAATGAACTGATCACAAAGGGTCTGGCTAATAACAAAGCTAAAGTATGAATACTATTACTGGGAATACAATTCAGTTACCTTCTTTGTATATAGGTTATGACTTATATAGTATTTACCTTCTAATCCTGTCTATTGAACTCGTTCGAACCTTCTTCTGGTGGCCGTCGGATCTTGACGGTTACACCCGTTAGTGGGGTGATGGACAACTTCCCTTGATCACACGATCTTTTGTTGCGGGTGTTGCAGTTATCCAAGTTTGCACGACCATCTGTTTCCGCGAGTGTTAATAACTTCCACTTGGTGGGTTATCCATCTCAAGATTTCTGGACGTGTGCTTTCTTACTGAATGTGCAAGGTTTCTTTCTTAGCACGCTACCTTCAAACCCGGTTCGTTCGAACCTAAAAAGGTCAGATCACTCCCGATCGGGGTCAATGGTTGAACCGAAGGTAAACCCGGTTTCTTCATATTTTTCCCGTATCACATATCTATCATCTAAAAAAGAGTGAGCAAATTAAAAGATAGTTTATTGTTAGAGATCTAAAGTCTCAGGAGATTCGTGGTTTAATTCTCCGTTCTCTTCACATATCTCCACTTCCTCTACACAAGTCTTATTCCCAAATAGGCCTAGTGACGATGAATGGCCTCATTGGTCCAAAATGGAAAGAGAAAAAAAAATTACACCCACCTTAATAAAATGAAGACTGGTCTTGGTAGAGAGAAGCTTTTCCGTTAAAACAGAACCTAATAACATACAATTGACTCTTGCTTGCCATGCAATGTCGTGGAAGTTTCCCAACACATTACATTACATCACATCACAATTTTAGAAATCCTTCGCATCAATGTTTCGACTAAGAAATTGATGAATAGAGTGATCAATTAGTCCGGAGTTGAATCCAATCCCCACATGAGAAAGGGACTTAAAAACGTAATCCTTTCGTCAAAATAGGCCATTGAAAACATCAGCATTTTCGGAGTTGTATCAAAAGAACAAAGTTTTGGCAGGTTTGCCGGGTTTACAACCCAGTGAACTGGCGAAATATCGCCGACATCTCGGTGATATTTCGCCCCCTCATATAGAAATTTTCGCCTCCAATTTTTTGAGTATTTTTACTCGATAATTTTGGTAAATTTGATGCATATCTTAATCTAATGCAAATATGTGGTAAATTTGAATTATTCCTAAAAATTCTTTCATTTAAATTCTCCTACTTAGCCACATTTAATATGTTACTTTCTGAGGCCTACATCATTCAGACATAATTGGAATGATTATCTATTCACCCTGAAGATTCTATTACAAGATTCATTAATAATTTAAATTTTTTTCATAAATTATTTCATGTATACACTCTTCCCTAATCACATTTGGCATGTTGACTTTCGGTAATTTTCGCCCACCAGTTTCAGGGGTATTTTTGTTCATTTTGAACCCAAATTTGATGCATATCCTAATTTGATGCAAATATGTGGTAATTTAAATTATTTCCTCTAAATATTTCCATTTAAATCTCCTACCTAGCCACATTTAACGTGTTACCTTCTAATGCCTAAATCATTCAGACATAGTTGGAATGATTAATCGACGATTCTATTACAAAATTCCCTTCATAATTTAAATTGTTTCCAATTATTTCATGTATATACTCTTCCCTAACCACATTTGGCATGTTGACTTTTGAGGACTAGATCACTAAAATATAGTTGGTAAGATTGCTCATTAATCTTGAAGATTTTGCTATAAAGTGTCTTCCTATTTATAAATTATTCTACGTAGATTCTCCTCCTAATTACATTTAGCACATTAAATTTTGAGTCTTGAATCATTGGGATAGAATTGGTAAGATTGTGATAGAATCGTGAGAGAAATCGCCTAAAAAGTATAAGAAATAACACAAAATTCACAAAAAAAATGAAAAAAATTAATTTTTTGAGATATCACGATATATCGCTAGATATCGTCGATTTCTCGGCGATATCTGCAAGATATAGTTTCGCCCCCTGGTTTCGGTACGCCAGGGGGCAAAATCACCGAATTTCAGCGAAAATAAGTTCCTTGGTTGTATCCACATCTAATGAATTTATCAAGCCTATCTGCCCATCAAAGTGAAATTAGATTCCTTTTTAGCTAAACTGATATTTTTATTTTTAAGTATTTTCATTTCTTAGAGTAACTCTTTTAGTTTTGATAACGTCTGAAATTAATTTGAAATATATATTTTTTTAATAGATGATTTTTTTAAGAATTGGTAGCTTTATATTAAGGAGTGAATACTATTACATATATCACAAAAAACTCAAATATATGACCTCTTCACTAAGTATTTGTATTTGTTATATATATATAGTGAAAATGTAAAGATTTGGCTCTCCTTAGTAGTATATGTAAAAGCTTTACTTCCAATATCAACTAAGCCAACCTTTTTGGTGTTATTTTTCATTTTCTTGTCTTGGTTATCACATACATGTGCATCTTGTCATTTCTATTTCACATCATTTTTCTCTTGAATATGTCTTTATCTTTTTTATTGATAATTATATCTAAAGTGAGTATGTGTAGTTCCATGCCTTGGGGGAGAGTAAATATAAAAATAAAGGGAAAAAATATAATAATATGAGCCTAGTAAGAGTACCAACATGTAATCTTGTAAGGAAAATGAACAATTTGGTTCCTCTTATGTCTGTGTTCTATCATGAGTTAATATAGGATGCATTTGCTAATGTCCTACAAGAACAATTTTGACATTCTTTTATTCTCAGTGAACAAAAGCACGGACATTAATTAGGTGCTAGCTTGTTTAAATTGCTCTTTATTTTTTTTTTTTATCAAAAAATGAATCGGTGAGAAATGTTGTTTGAAGAACGATTTCTATAGAACATATAAGATATTTTCTATCAAGGAATAGAATCTACGTAAGGTCCCAAGAGTGAAAGTCTCTTGAAACCACTCCCACCCTCACCCTTCCTTGTAAATCCCCTATACCTTGCTCTAAATCCTGCTTACGTCCTTGCTCGAAAACAAGACTCTTGATATGCAAGCCTAATAGGGAAACATTTCCATTGTGGATTTATGAAACACCCATTTCTATCCAAAGAATAGTGTGGTAGTAGTTAGCATAGAAACATGTTGATGCGTCCAAGATCTGCTCAGCCCTTAGATCTCCTTGGAATGACCTGCAAAACGAAAGCATCAGATGTGGCCCGACCGCTGGGGTCGGGAGTCCACCTTCGAAGGCTAAGTCAATTGATGAACTTAATCACAAATGGCTCTGCTAGACGCACAGAGTTAAGGAATGAAAAACTGGGAATGTGATCTAGATCGTAAGCATATGAGTGTTTATGTCCAAAGGTGTGTATATGGATCTAGTGTCCTCCTTACCTTGTAGGTAAGTAAGGTTTATATAGAGTGTACCTTCGAATCTTCTTCGTTGGATGCACTTGATCCTTCTTCGGATAGTCGTTGGATTATAACAGTTAGATCCGTTGAGCGATAGACTTCTACTAGTTTGAACTAGTAGAGGACTCCTGAGATAACCTCATCGTTATTCGATGATTATCCCTTCAATAATGATAAGTGACAGCCGCCAAGTTGTGTCTGCCGCCATTAGGGTAATTAACCTAATCCATAAGTCGGATTAGGGCATGCCTGTAGCTGATTTAGTTTTCTTCCTCAGCAAGCTATCTTCTGGACCCGGCTCGCTCGGAAGCAAGTCGATTCCTTCTATCTCGACCGGGGTCAAGGGTCAAACCGAGTATGAACCAAGTTCGATCATATTTCCTCCGTATCACGAGCCCCCCAGACCAAGTGTTCGGTCGATCCTGAGGGCTTGGTTTTTAACTGGGTTCTTCGTCAGGCAATAGTCTCTGCATATCCCACTAAATGTCATATCACATTTAATGCGGTGGTCACTTTTCCTCGAGCATTGTGAGGGCAATGCCATGCGTCTCTTTGCAGTCGATCTATCGTGGCTCACGTAACTCAAGCGACAGTTTATGAAAACGCCTGTTTTGGATTCGTGAGTTCAAACTTTCAAAACGTCTTCAAATCTCGACCGTTGATGCTAAATCAATCTCGATCGTTCAGGTCCTCGAACACTCGTGCGGGTGCTTAAAAGCGGTTCGTTGTCTTCGTAGGTTTCATTCTTCTTGTCTGGATTTGAAACTTCATCGTCTGCTTCGCGCCTTCTCGCTCTCAAGCCTTTGCTTCACTGAATCAGTAAGTTTACTGATCCTTTTGCAAAGTTAAACTTCCTGTCTCCAGTTTTTTTTTATACCTTACTGAAGCTAGTAATGGAGGATAATAGGGTTTCTTCTTCCCTGGTACCCAGTGTCAGTAATAGTAGTGGTAACGAAGCTTTTGCTTCCCTTCCTTCCTCCCAATGATCGGATAGTGATAATAAAACCCTAACTGCCCTCTGGCGTGAATTTGCTGAAGTTTCCCATAAAAGTTTAGAAAGAAAGGCCGAAACTCCTTCTGCCTTTCCTGAGTCTGGACCATCCAAGACTCCTAGGGTGACTGCCGAGTCTTCTAAGCAGTCAAAACAAACTTCCAGGTCTAATGGCAAACCTGGTTCTGTTCCCTCCTCTTACAAGGAGAAAACTCTTCTTTCGGCCATCCAGGGTTTTGATTTTCCTTCTTCTTACCATCTTAGGGCTCCCAATCCTGATGAGAGGGTTGATTCGACCATTCCAGGTGAATTTTCCCTATACATAGATGCCTTGGAAAGCGGAGTTCGCTTCCCTTTTTTCAATCCTTTGTTCTCAGCCATTCTGAATCACTGGGACATTTGCCCTGGAATGCTCCTTCCCAATAGCTAGCGTCTTATCGTCGGCTTCTTGGGTTTATGCTTTGAGCTCGGCCTCACGCCTTCTCTTGCTCTTTTTGTGCACTTTCATCTTCTTTCTATTTCCCATCCTCCCGGTTGGGTTGTCCTCTCCAAACGTAATAAGGCTGAGCTTGATTGGAGGGGCAGCATTCTCGCCAAAGGAACTTGTCCTTCTAATCACAAAGGATGGCGTGAATGATACTTTTTCTGTCGAGTGCCTCAGTCAGATCTCAACTTCCCGACCATCTGGAAACAGTATACTTCATACTCTGAAAGTAACTGGGGCCTTCCCTTATCCAAAGAAGACGAGACGGCCGTCAGGAAGATCAAATCAATTCCATGGTATCAGGAGATACATGGACTTGAGGTGGAGTACAACTCCATCCTTCAGTATTGGGGATTGGCTCATTGTGAGCTTCTTTAACCTTCATCCCTCAATTTTCTAGGATTGATATGTCTTTTCGTAATTCTGATTCTTGTTCTTCTTTGTAGTGCCTCCAAGAATGAACCCTGAGAATCTTCGGGCGAAGGCTGCTAGGGCCGTTGTGACAGCTGAGCAACGGTCGCCCCGAGCCCTAACTGCTGATCAAGAGGCTTCTGTTCCCTCTCCAGACCCTTCTTACAAGGGTATCAGGAATATAAAACCCGTGGTTGACGCTTCAGGAAAAGGGAAGAAGCCAATGGTGGAGAGGTCAAATATCTCCTCCTCCACTCGAACCAAAAGGAAGCACGATACAGATGATGCTTCCTCCCACAAAAAATCCAAAAATACTGAAGATTGTGAGGAGGTCTTCATACCTCAATGGACATTAAAGCAGACTGATAGGGTGACAAAATACCCTGAGAAAGTTGCAGAATGGAGTTCCCTCAGTCTTCTGCCTACCAATCGTCAGGATTTTTAAGCCCTGAATGATGATGCCCTTGTTAGCCAGTCCACAAGGTACCGGCCTTCCTGATTTTTCATTGATTGTTTTTCATAATCTTTTATGACTTCTTCTGATAATCTCCTCGTCCCCAGGAATGTTGTGTTGAGCTTTTATCACCACATGGAAGCATTGAGCCGGGTTGGTCGTAACGGCTCCTTGCTACAGACCTGTGAAGAGAATTTGGCCAAGGCCAATTCTGAGATAGACCGAATGACGGCAGCTGCCAAGGAGCTGCAGATGAAGCATGATGAGGAGATGAACACCTTAAAAAAGGCCCTCAACTCTTCAAAGGCTCGCGCTGTTGCTGCTGAGCGCGAGGCTAAGAAGCAGAAAGCAGCTGCCACGTTGTTTCGGTGACAGACTTGAGCTTAAGTGCATGGAGAACGAAAATCTTTTGAAGATGGCAGTTCCTAGCGAACCCGAGCATATCAAGCCGGAGCTTCGAAAGGATTGTGTTCGAAAATACCTGAACAACGTACCTTTCTCCAAACTACTGGGTGCCTTCAACATCCAAGCTTACCGCTTGGGGCAGAATGATGTTTGGGAAAAGATCCTTGAATCTATCCCTTCCTTCGATACAACTCCCTTTCGTGAGGTGTGTCACAGAGAGGTCTTCTCAATCTGCGAATATTGTGTCTCCATATCAAGTAACATGTGACTCACATGGTAAATTGGCCACTGTTTCTTATCCTTCTCCCGAACAAGTACTGCACTGACCGTTGAAAGGGACGCCGCTAGATATAGCTGTAAGATTTCCTCCTTCTCTGGTCGGGACAAAAGTGGTGGCTGTCCCGGTGTTTCCTTCAATTCCTCGAAAGCCTTTTGGCACTCTTCAGTCCACTTCGCTTCCTTGCTACCCCTCAAATCTTTGAGTGCTTTGAAAAATGGTAGACACTTTTCTCCAGATTTTGAGATGAAACGATTGAGAGCGGCAATTCTCCCCGTTAAGCATTGTACATCTCGAACAGTTTTTGGAGCTTCCATGTCAATTAGAGCCTGTATTTTGGCTGGATTAGCCTCAATACCCCTTTGTGACACCATGAAGCCCAAAAATTTGCCTGACGAGACTCCGAAGGCACACTTCTCCGGATTCAGCTTCATTTGGTATTTCCGTAACACTGAAAATACCTCAGTTAAATCTGCAATGTGATTTGCTCTTGTAAAGTTCTTTACTAGCATGTCGTCAACATAAGCTTCAACATTCTTCCTGATTAAGTCCTTGAATATCTTGTTGACGGCTCTCTGATATGTAGCTCCCGCATTCTTCAGACCAAAAGGCATAACTTTATAATAGAAGCTTTCACGATCAGTCATGAAAGCCGTAAACTTTTCATCATTGTTATTCATAAATATCTGATTATACCCTGAGTAGGCATCCATGAAACTCAAGGTTTCATATCCTGCAGTCGCATCTATCAAGAGATCAATCCAGGGCATCGGATAGCAATCTTTAGGGCAAGCCTTGTTGAGGTTTGTGTAGTCTGTACACATCCTCCACTTCCCATTGGCCTTCTTGACCATTACTACGTTGGCCAACCAGATTGGGCATTTGATTGCTTCTATGAAACCAGAACTCATCAGTTTTCCGACTTCGCCCCGAACGGCCTCATATTTTTCAATGGAGAAATTTCTCCTTTTTTGGATAACTGGTTTCACCTTTGGATCTATCCAGAGTTTGTGCTCTGCGACAGTCCGATCGATTCCTGGCATGTCTTCGGTAGACCATGCAAATACATAACTGTTTTGTTGAAGAAAAAACTTGAACTCCTCTAGCTGCTCAGACCCGATATAGGTAATCTTTTTCTCATCCTCGGTACATAGCTGGATTTGCTCCAGCTTTCCTACTAGCTTGGGTCTTTGCATTTCTGCTTCTTCCCGATCATCTCGAACTTCTATTGGTAGGGCAGTCACTTTCTTTGGGCCCTCCTTGTCCTTTAAATAGGCAATGTAACATTGCCGAGAGATCTTCTGGTCAGAGGAAACTTGACCAATTCCCATGTCAGTCGGGAATCTTATCTTCAGGTGCTTCGTTGAAACAATAGCACCTATCTTAGACAAAGATGGCCATCCGAGGATAACATTATAAGCTGGAAGTTCCTGAACCACCAAAAAATTGATTCGGACGGTAGTCTCCTTGGGAAAACTCCCAATAGATAAATCCAACTGGACAGATCCTTCCGCTATTGCAGACGATCCTGCAAAGCCATATAAATGCGTGGATGATGGCTCCATCAAGTCCTCATCCACCTTCAGCTTTTGATACACTTCATAAAAAATTAGGTCAGTTGCAAACCCTGTATCAACTAAAACTCTATGTACCTCCCAGCGCACAATCTCTACCTTGATGACTATGGCATCATCATGAGGTAGACAAATGCCTCTTTCATCCTCCTTGCCAAAGGTGATGGAATCTTCACCATTTGGCCTCTTCCGTTTCTGCGTCTCTCTGGTTCCAACAAATTTAGATTTTGTCTTTAACCTCCGGAGTGATTCGGGTTCTAGGCCTCCGAAAATTGTAAGGATTGGTGACCGAGTAGCATCAATCACCTCCTTACCTTTTTTAGACTTCGGAGCCTCCTTCGGTCGTTCTGAACTAACCGAATGATCCCTTTTGGGGGCAGCCTCACGTGGCTCCTCTCTTCTTCTGCTAACAAAATTGGACAAATGTCCCTGAGATATTAATCTCTCAATATCTGCTTTTAAATGACGACAATCATTAGTATAATGACCGTAATCCTTGGGGAAACGACAATATTTTTCTCGATCCTGCTGCTCCCCAGGCTTCAAAGGAATTTTGGGTGGCCACTTCAAAATATTTTGCTTCTTAATGATATTCAGAATATCAGCCCGAGGAGCATTCAATGGAGTATACTCACTTTTATCGGGAGATCTCTGCCGCCAAGCCTGAGGCTTTCCAACCCAATCTCGAACATTCTGCTTTGGCTTCTGCTTTTGCTCAGGAGCCTTTTGCTCTTTAGTGGAGGCTTTATTGTCTCCTTGGCGCGCATCTAAGATCTCCATGACTTCAGCCTGCTTTTGGCATCTCTGTACCAACTCAGCATAAGTTGTAGGCATATCCTGTAGTAACAACTCCAGGAGTCTTCGGTTAGTGAGTCCAGTGAATAGAGCAGTTTTAGCTACTTGCTCATCCAGATTCTCTATCTCCATTGTTACTCTATTGAATCTTTTCAGATACTCTCTGATCGATTCGCTCTTTCCTTGTTTGATGGTAAACAAGGTTTCTTCTGTCTTCTTGACTTGGATTCCACTCTGGAATCGCCATATGAATTTGTGTGCCAACTCATCAAAGTTTACGATCCTTCCAGACGGGAGGTTCGAAAACCACTTTTGTGCTGCTCCGGTTAAAGATGAACCAAAAACCCTGCAGAGAATTTCATCACAATTACCTACAACTGCCATAGTCTGCTGATAATAGCCGATGTGGGCCGTAGGATCTCCGAGCCATCGAATGTAGAGAAAGTAGGCAAACGGAAGTTGTGGGGAAACTGATATCCCGCAATTGGCTCGACAAAGGGGGTTTTCGAATAATTGATAAATATCATCAGTTATCCTTCCTCTAGCCAATTGTCCAAGTTTTTGATTGATATTGGCTAATTCCTGACCAATATGAGTCGAATGATCTTCTGCATTACGATCACAACCTCGAACAACACGATCATCACGAGCTATTCGATCATCACGAACGGCCTGTTCATCACGAACATTCCGCTCATCACGAACTGCTCGATCATCACGAACGGTTCGTCTAACAGTTGGTGAATGAGTCTTCACTCCTGTATCCAACCTTGTATTTGAGTCGGTTGTACTTTCCTATGGTCTGTCAAACCGATCGTCCCGCCTAGGTTGATCGTCGATTCTCCTAGGCCCTTGGTCACCTTCGCGAAAGTTCTGACCGATATTCCGATCTTCATCAATCTTTGATCCCGTGGTAATACACGCCTCCCTGAATCGCGAAGATCAGGTTCTTGTGGTAATACCACCCATCTGGTTAGCACGCGGAGTGCTTGACTCACCTCCAAAAGTTGAATCTTTACCTGATTCAATTGATCTTGGAATGCCTCTGGAGGATCATGTCCTCCCTGACCACCATCTACCTCAAGAGGTGGTAAACTTCCCTGGGGAATATCTGGATTATTCTCTCCAGGAATTTGAACACCAGTATCACGTTGTGCAGCAGCTGCTGCTGCGGCTACTACTGATCTAGTCACCATGGCTTTCTAAATCTTCCCACAGACGGCGCCAAATGATACGTCCAAGATTTGCTCAGCCCTTAGATCTCCTTGGAATGACCTGCAAAACGAAAGTGTCAGATGTGGCCCGACTGCTGGGGTCTGGAGTCCACCTCCGAAGGCTAAATCAGTTGATGAACTTAATCACAAACGGCTTTGCTAGACGCACGAGCTAAGGAATGAAAAAACTGGGAATGTGATCTAGATCATAAGCATATGAGTGTTTACGTCCAAAGGTGTGTATATGGATCTAGTGTCCTCCTTACCTTGTAGGTAAGTAAGGTTTATAGAGAGTGTACCTTCGAATCTTCTTCGTTGGATGCACTTGAGCCTTCTTCGGATAGTCGTTGGATTCTAACAGTTAGATCCGTTGAGCGATAGACTTCTACTAGTTTGAACTAGTAGAGGACTCCTGAGATAACCTCACCGTTATTCGATGATTATCCCTTCAATAATGATAAGTGACAGCCGCCAAGTTGTGTCTGCCGCCATTAGGGTAATTAACCTAATCCATAAGTCGGATTAGGGCGTGCCTGTAGCTGATTTAGTTTTCTTCCTCAGCAAGCTATCTTCTGGACTCGACTCGCTCGGAAGCGAGTCGATTCCCTCCATCTCGATCCGGGGTCGACGGTCAAACCGAGTATGAGCCAGGTTCGATCATATTTCCTCTGTATCACATGTAAAAATGGTTTTACCCATGAATCCAAACTAGTTTTTTTATTTTCATTCAACAAAATGACATCATTAAGGGTTGTATGGCAATGTTTTTGTCTATTTCCCTGTTTTTAGGTAAGAAATAATGTTGCTTATTTTTATGGTTTTTTATTGTTTTTCATTATTTATGGGTGTTGAAATCATGTACAGCTATACAAAGGGGGAAAAAAAAGTTTCCATAACAAAAGAAAGAAAGAAAGAATGAAACAAGAAACAAATTTGAGGGTTTACTGTTTCAAATAAGAGGTTATGTTTTGATATTAAAAAGACAAGAATACCCCTCTGCCTTTTAAAGAGAAGGTTTTTTTTCCCCCATTTTTCTGGTTCTCAAAGTGGTCTCAAAACTAAGGGTGTCAATCAATACAGTTTCAATAATTCGGTACGGCTTCGGTATGGTATCAACTTTAAATACCAAAATCAAAATCGTGTCGTACTGAATTTACACGGTACAATGCAGTTTCGGTATTTGCAAAAACGATTCAGTATGAAATCAGTGCGGAAAAACAGTTTAAACATGGTATCTAGTGGGGTACAATTTCTGTATGAATTAACCCATGTCACTTTTGTTATTAGTTCATTAAGATCCTAATGAAACTGCGATCAAACAATTGATAGAATCTGATATTAATAAAGACAATGCAAATAAATCTAATTAATAGAGACAAAGCAAGTAAATCTAATTAAGGATAGGGTAAAGGTAAAGTATTTTAATTGTAAGATTACATTTATATCCCTTAATTTGGTAGGGTTTCGGTACATACCAACGGTATGAGTACCTGAAACCGGAACCCTACCGAAGAAATTCGGTTCCGATACGTACCGTACCGAATTTTGAATGGTGCGCTATGGTACGGTTTTAGACGGCATGATTTAGTACAGTTAAATGATTTCGGTATGCAATTGACACCCTTACTCAAAACTGTGCCAACTGCCAAAGTGCATGTCCGTTTAAAAAATATATATATATATATATATATATATATAAACAGGATTACACATACATGATTTGAACGGTTTCTATTCTTAAAATGTAAAAAACACAAGCTAATTACACTAAATAGGAACATTACTGTACAACCCTTAATCTAAATATAGAAATAAAACTTTGCCTACGATTAATTGTATTATATGCCTTAAATAAAACACAATTCTTATTCCTTATGGCTCGCATTATTTTTCAGAGATAAGAGAAATATATAAGTGTGCTGAGTAGGTCCCACTCTTGGACAGAGACCTGCTTCCCAAATAAAAAATAATAATAAATTGAAAACGACTTGACATTTTATATTGATATGGAGAGTTTATGATCAGACCGGGTTCATACCTGGTCCGACCCTCGACCCCGGTCGAGACGGAGAAAACCGAATCGCTCCCGAGCGAGCCGGATCCGGAAGATGGCTTGCTGAAGAAGAAAGCTTATTCGGCTACAAGCGTGCCCTAATCTTACTTATGGATTAGGGTAATCACCCTGATGATGGCAGACTCAAACTGACGGCTGCGGATAATCATTATCAAAGGGATAACTATCGCATAACCTAACGGTTATCTCAGGAGTCCTCTACTAGCACAACCTAGTAGAAGTCTATCGCTCAACGGATCTCACTGATGAGATCCAACGACTACCCGAAGAAGGATCAAGTGCATCCAACGAAGGAGATTCGAAGGTACACTCTATATAAACCTCACTACCATACAAGGTGAGGGACGGATCAATCGATCAAGAAGAATACTATCTAAGACTCAGGTTCAGATACATACTGATAGACCTAAACTATCAGCGTTCTGCTATCTAGATCACCTTTCCCGTTTCTTCATTCATTAGCTCTGTGCTTCTAGCAGAGCCATTTGTGATTAAGTTCATCAATCGACTTAGCCTTCGGAGGTGGACTCCCGACCCCGCCGGTCGGGCCACATCCGACGCTTTCGTTTTTGCGAGACATCACGTGGAGATCCAAGAGCTGAGCAGATTGAGGACGCATCATTTGGCGCCGTCTGTGGGAAAGACTTGAAAAGCCATGGTGACTAGATCAGCAGCCGCTGCACAACGCAATTCCGGTGTTCAGATACCTGGAGTGAATAATCCAGATATTCCCCAGGAAAGCCAAAATCCTATCGAAGTGGATGATGGCCAGGGAGGACGTAATCCTCCTCCTGATACAATCCAAGATCAATTGGATCAGGTAAAGATTCAACTCTTGGAGGTGAGCCAAGCACTCCGCATGCTCACCAGACGAGTGGTTTTACCACAAGAGCCTGATCAACGCGATTCAGGGAGACGTGCATTGCCACGTGACCAGAGAATGGCGGAAGACCGGGATGTTGATCAGAATTTCCGTGAAGGAGATCGAGGACTTCGGAGGATCGATGATCAACCGAGGCGAGGCGATCGGTTCGACAGACCGCAAGAGAGTACAACTGATTCAAATACAAGGTTGGATACAGGGGTAAGAACTCACTCACCCACTGTCAGAAGAACCGTTCGTGATGATCGAGCAGTTCGTGACAAGAGGAATGCTCGGGAAGGACGGGCTGTTCGTGATGATCGAGTAGCACGGGATGATCCTGTTAATCGAGGTCGTGATCATATTGCTGAAGATCACCCGACTCAGATTGGTCAAGAATTGGCCAACATCAATGAGAAGTTAGGGCAGTTGGCTAAGGGAAGAATAACTGAGGATATTTACTCAGTCATTCGGAAGACTCCTTTTGCTGAGCCAATTGCGGGATATCGGTTTCCCCATAACTTCCGTTTGCCTACCTTCTCAACATTCAATGGCTCCGGAGATCTAACAGCTCGCATTGGCTATTACCAATGAGACCATGGCGGTTTCGTGTAATTCGATGAAATTTTATGCGTGGTTTTTGGTTCATCTCTAATCGGAGCAACACAAAAGTGGTTTTCTAACCTCCCCTCTCGGTAGGATCGTAAACTTTGACGAATTGGCGCGCCAATTCATAGGGCGATTCCAGAGTGGGATACAGGTCAAGAAAACGGAAGAAACCTTGTTTACTGTCAAACAAGGAAAGAACGAATCGATCGAGAGAGTTTCGAAAAGATTCAACAAAGTGACGATGGAGATAGAAAACTTGGATGAACAAGTAGCCGAATCGCTCTATTCACGGGACTCACTAATCGGAAACTCCTGGAGTTATTACTACGGGATATACCTACGACTTATGCTTGAGTTGGTACAGAGATGCCGAAGCAGGCTGAAGTCATGGAGATTCTAGATGCGCGCCAAGGAGATAATAAAGTCTCCAATAAGGAACAAAAGGCTCCTGAGCAGAAGCAGAAGCCAAGGAAAAATGTTCGCGATCGGGTTGGAAAATCCCAACCTTGGCGCCAAAGATCCCCCAGTAGAAGTGAGTACACTCCATTGAATGCTCCTCGGGCTGATATTTTGAATATCCTCAAAAGAAAAAATATTTTAAAGTGGCCGCCTAAAATTCTTTTGAAACCCGGAGAGCAGCAGGATCGGGAAAAGTATTGCCGATTCCACAAGGACTATGGTCATTATACTAATGACTGTCGTCATCTGAAGGCAGATATTGAGAGATTGATATCTCAGGGACATCTGTCCAATTTTGTTAGCAGGAGAAGGGAGGAGCCACGTGGGCCACATGCGGCTGCTCCAAAGAGGGATCGTTCGGTTAGTTCAGAACGATCGAGGGAGGCCCCGAAGTCTAAAAAATGCAAGGAGGTGATTGAAGCTGCTACTCGGTCACCGATCCTTACCATCTTCGGGGGACTAGAGCCCGAATCATTCCGGAGTCTGAAAACAAAATCCAAATTTGTTGGAGCCGGAGAGGCGCAGAAGCGGAAGAAGCTGAATGGTGA
This sequence comes from Hakea prostrata, assembly GCF_041222555.1. Taxonomy (NCBI): domain Eukaryota; kingdom Viridiplantae; phylum Streptophyta; class Magnoliopsida; order Proteales; family Proteaceae; genus Hakea; species Hakea prostrata. The sequence continues at coordinate 38,441,909 of NC_142601.1, read as the reverse complement.
AGATTCTATCACCTTTAGCGAAGAAGACAAAAGAGACGTTTGTTTACCTCATGATGATGCTATAGTCATCAAGGTAGAGATTGCACGGCGGGAAGTGCATAGAGTTTTGATTGATACAGGGTCTGCAGCTGACCTAATTTCCTACGAAGTGTATCAAAAATTGAAGGTGGATCAGGACTTGATGAAACCTTCATCTACACACCTATATGGCTTTGCAGGGTCATCTGCAGTAGCGGAAGGATCGGTTCAGTTGGATTTATCCATTGGAAGTTTTCCTAAGGAAATTTTTTGGTGGTTCGAGAACTACCAGCCTATAATATGATTCTAGGGCGACCATCTTTATCCAAGATAGGTGCTATTGTTTAGACAAAACACCTGAAGATAAAATTCCTGACTGATATGGGAATTGGTCAAGTCTCCTCTGACCAGAAGATCTCTCGGCAGTGTTATGTTGCCTACTTAAAAGACAAGGAGGGTCCGAGGAAGGTTACTGCCCTCCCCATAGAAGTTCGAGATGATCGGGAAGAGACAGAGATGCAAAGGCCCGAACCAGTGGAGAAACTGGAGCAAATCCAGTTGTGTAGCGAGGATGAGAAAAAGATTACTTATATCGGGTCGGAACAGCTGGAAGAGTTTAAAGATGAGTTGAAGTTTTTTCTTCAACAGAATAAGGATGTATTCGCATGGTCTGCTCGAGGACATGCTCGGGATCGATCGGGCCATTGCAGAGCACAATCTCTGGATAGACCCTAAGGCGAAACCAGTGATACAGAAAAGAAGAAATTTCTCTATCGAAAAGTATGAAGCCGTTCGGAGCGAAGTTGAAAAACTTAAGAATTCTGGTTTCATAGAACCAATCGAGTGCCCAACTTGGTTGGCCAACGTGGTGATGGTGAAAAAGGCGAATGGGAAGTGGAGGATGTGTACAGACTACACAGATCTAAACAAAGCTTGCCCAAAAGATTGCTACCCGTTGCCTCGGATTGACCTCTTGATAGATGCGACTGCAGGATATGAAACTTTAAGTTTCATGGATGCCTACTCAGGGTATAATCAGATCCTTATGAATAAGGAGGATGAGAAGTATACGGCTTTCATGACTGATCATGAGAGCTATTATTACAAGGTCATGCCTTTTGGCCTGAAGAATGCAAGAGCAACATATCAGAGGGCCGTCAACAAGATTTTCAAAGAGCTGATAGGAAAGAATGTTGAAGCGTATGTTGACGACATGCTAGTGAAAAGCTTTACAAAAGCAAATCATATTGCAGATTTGACTGAGGTTTTTTCAGTATTGAGGAAGCATCAAATGAAGTTAAACCCAGAAAAATGTGCCTTTGGAGTCTCCTCAGGCAAATTTTTGGGTTTCATGGTATCACAGAGGGGAATCGAGGCTAATCCTGCCAAAATACAAGCTCGATTGATATGGAGGCTCCCAAAACCGTTCGGGATGTACAATGTTTGACAGGGAGAGTTGCTTGCTTTAAATCGATTTATCTCCAAGTCTGGAGAAAAATATTTGCCTTTCTTCAAGGCACTTAAAGACCTGAAGGGCAGTAAGGAGGCAAAGTGGACTGAAGAGTGCCAGAAAGCTTTTGAGGAATTAAAAGAAGCACTTGGACAACCACCGATCCTGTCCGGGGCCGAGAGAAGGGGAAATATTACAGCTATATCTAGCGACATCCCTTTCGGCGGTTAGTGCAGTACTTGTTCGGGAGAAAGATAAGAAACAGTGGCTGATTTACTATGTAAGCCACGTGTTGCTAGATGCGGAGACGAGATATTCGCAGATTGAGAAGCGTGCTCGGCTCTCATGATGGCCGCCGGGAAGCTAAGGCCATATTTTCGGGCTCATCCAATTGAGGTATTTACAACTTTTCCTCTTAGTAAAGTTCTTAACAAATCTGATTTGTCTGGAAGGATGGTATCCTGGTCGGTTGAGCTCAGCGAGTTCCAAGTGAGCTTTAAGCCCAGAACTGCAATCAAGGCTCAGGCATTAGCCGACTTTGTAGTAGAAACTACTGCACCAATAGAGCCCACCATTGAGGATCCCATTATACCAACTACTTGGGAGGTATATGTGGATGGTTCGAGTAATAAAGATGGAGCAGGCGCTGGAATTCTATTAAAAAGTCCAGCAGGATTTATTATTCGATATGCTTTGAGATTCGCATTTGATGCAAGTAATAACGAAGCGGAATATGAGGCCCTGATAGCAGGACTTCGGTTGTCAAAAGCATTAGCTATTGTAGATGTTACTATTTATAGTGACTCTCGACTTATAGTCAACCAAGTCCAGGGGGAGTATGGCATTAAAGAACCACGCTTGCAAAAATATCGGGAGATAGTGCAGGCATTTCAAAACCAATTTTGGAATTTGAAGATATCTCAGATTTCGAGGAATGAAAATTCAGTGGCAGATGAGCTATCCCGACTAGCCAACGCCAAGGAAAAAAATCTAGATCCTTCAATCTACATTGAAGAGATAACTTTTCCAAGTTATCATGAGAAAGAAATTTCTTATATTGAAGCGAACGTTCTTTGGATGGATCCAATAATCGAATATCCGAGGGATGACAAATTACCCGAAGATCCAGTGGAGGCAAGGTTGATCAAGATTCGATCAGCTAGATTTGTCATTCAGAATGGGAGACTATACAAAAGATCTTATGCTGGACCCCTTATGAGATGTATAGGCCCTGAAGGAGCAAAATCAGCTTTGGCTGAAGTTCATGAAGGAATTTGTGGAGCTCACATGGGTGGCAGAGCCCTGGCCCACAAAATTCTAAGACTTGGGTTATATTGGCCTAAGATCCAAGAGGCTGCTATGGACTACGTTCGTCGATGTAGTAACTGTCAAATTCATGCTACAAGATCGAAGCACCCGGCGGAAACTATGACTTCAATTCTAAATCCCATTCCCTTTGCAATGTGGGGAATTGATATCATGGGCAAATTCACCAAGGCATCAACGGGACGGGAATATCCGATAGTAGCAATTGATTACTTCACAAAATGGGTAGAAGCGACAATTACTGAGAAAAAAGTGGAGAAATTTGTGCTTGAATCAATCATATATCGCTTTGGGATACCAAAGATTATTGTCACTGACCATGGTACTCAGTTCGACTGTCCACAATTTGAGCAATTCTGTGGAACATATATGATCGAGCATCGTATGTCCTTAGTGGCATACCCCCAAAGCAATGGCCAGGTAGAGGTTACTAACCGAACGCTACTGGAAGGAATAAAGAGAAGACTCGAAGCTGACAAAGCTTCTTGGGTCGAAGAACTACATAATGTACTGTGGGCTTATAGAACTATGGTTCGAACACCCACAGGAGAAACTCCATTCAGGTTGGCATATGGATCCAAAGCATTGGCACCTGTGGAGATAATGGCGGGGACATTACAAGATCGTGAGTTCGAGGAAAAAGCAAATGAACAAGGAATGCTTGATAGTCTTGATTTGTTGGACGAAGTTCGGGCAAAGGCAATAGCACGAACTCAACATTATCAAAGAAGGATAGCGTCTCATTATAATACTCGAGTGAAGAATCGTCGGTACTTAGCCGGAGATCTGGTGTTGAGAAACACCCTAGCTTCCGACCCGCGTCACCAAAGAAAGTTGGACCCTTCCTGGGAAGGACCTTATATGGTTGTGAAACCGGTCGGTTCAGGAGCTTACGAGCTGAAGAACATCGATTCCCAGAAAGAGTTGGATCGTTCGTGGAATGCTAGGCATCTCAAAAAGTTTTATCCTTGAGGATGATTTCAATTTTGTTCGCGATGTAATCATTTTCAACTCAATCAATGCAATTTTTGGCTTTCAACAAACTATCTTTTGATTGGGGGGCATCATACACCACATTCAAGAACAAGATCCAACTATAAGGCATCGGATGAAAATTCGTATGGGTCCTTCAACACTTCAACACTTATGGAAATTTTTCGAACTTTCTTAAGTCGGGGCATCGGATGAAAATCCGAGTGAGTTCCTTTTGCAAGGCGTCGGTTTGAAACCCGAGTGACTTCCTTCGAGACTTATTGAATATTTGAATTATCCTTAAGTAAAGGCATCAGTTTAAAACCTGAGTGAGTTCCTTCTCAGACTTATTGTATTTCTCCGGAAATCCTTAAGTAAAGGCATCGGTTTAAAACCCGAGTGAGTTCCTTCTCAGACTTATTGTATTTCTCCGGAAATCCTTAAGTAAAGGCATCGGTTTAAAACCCGAGTGAGTTCCTTCTCGGACTTATTGTATTTCGATCGCCCGGACTCCTTGTAAAGGGTCCTTAAGTAAAGGATTGTTTCAGACAACTAAGACCTAATACAACGGCGATTCAAGTGGCTAGCAAAGTTCAAGATAAAGTAATTTCTTATTTCTTCAAAAGATCCAAAGAGGTCAGTATCAAGACAATTACAAGGAGCTGGATACAATCTCCGATCAAAGAAGAAAGTCATTACAGGTGACTGTTAACAAGTTATACAAGATCGACGCGACTTTGCTAGAACAAACATATGAGTCAACCATTGGTGGGGTTTTATACAAGGAAAAGAAGAGAAGAAATGAGGATTACAAAAATATTTCGGTATGCGTAAAATCCTCCGCAATTTCATACTCTTTGTCCAGCTTGTCCAGGAGAAGAATGGTCTTCGACCAAACTCGCATTCAGTACAAGCTCGTCATAATTGACTTCTTCCAGCGGAGAATAAATAGGAGAATCTTTCAGATATTGCATAATATCTGGATCGGAAGGTGGAGGATCAATCTTATCCTTGGTCCAGTCGGGAGGAGGAATACCCAGGTTGGTAAATACTTTAGGATGGCAAACAACACTGAAGGGAGTCGTATCAAAATGAGGATCTTTCCTTAATATTGATTCCCATACTTCGTTCTCACCATCCCAGTACGCCTGCAAGTTATAAGCATTCAGCATATCAACAAAGGGCTTACTGTGTAAATACTTGAAGACACAGGCTCTGCGAACATCAGTTGGAAGGGATTCGGGCAAAGGAACGACAGCTTGCCTTTCGGGTAACGTTTCAGATCCTTTGGCTCCTGACTTTCCAACTGTTCGCTCCAGTCGCCGGATCTTCTCCCTGGCATCATCCAAGTCCGTCCGAAGATGACCAATCATTGAATTTTTTTCTCCTGCGACCTCCCAAGCTAGATTCCGAAGGCGAGCAATCTCAACATCTTTAGCTTCAGAGATTTCCCGAAGTCTAGAAACTTCATTGCTCAACCTACTGAGTCTAGTAACTGCTTCCACTTGGTTGTGGAAGTTACCAGCAAGACTCCTGCAAACAACTTCCGAGTTAGCGATGAGCAGAAAAGTAATTTTTCAAAATCAGAGGATAATGAAGAAATACTTACATCACCAGTGACTTCGTAAAGACTTCATCTGGAAGTTTGGAAAGAACTGCGCTCTCAAAAGTCATTCGAGCAGCAGTACACCATTCCAACGCTCCGTCAAACTCGTTTGACACTAATTCAGGCGAAGGATGAGAAGGATGAACTACACCAAGAGAAGGATGAGCTTCATCACTTGTCACCTAACGGCGCTTCCTAGTGGCAAAATCCTCCAACTCAAAAGGAGAGGAGGAGGATGCCAAACAAGCACTAGAGTTAGAAATAGGAGCAGCACCTGCTGGGACCACACCTTCATCAGACGCCAACATAGTTGCCTCAGATGCCCGAAGAGTCTCCTTCGGGGGTGCACCAACAGGCTCACCAGCAAGAGCGCCGGCAGCACCATCGGCAACGGAGTGATCAAGATCTTCCTGGGAAAGACGAGCGATCACTTCGGGCAAAGGAGGCGCAGGGACGACATCAATAGAAACTGCGGGAATCTGACTTGAAGATTCACCGTCAGCAGTCGCCTTACGCTTGGAGGATTCACTAGCTGAAACCACCGCACTGGCCCCAACCACCACCGACGGAACGCTTTTCTTGCAAGATTTAGCTCTGATAAAGTTCGGGTTGATCTTGGGAGCCACTATGCAAAACAACAAAAAAACCAGCCGTATCGGTCACGTGAAATAAACGACAAAGAACAACGGGGGAAACCCTATTTTTCTACAGCTTTTGACAAACCAACAAAATAAACCCCAAGTATAACTACTATGCAGTTTACTCAGGGGGGAAGTGGGGAAAGAGATGAGTAATCAAAAAACTCACTTGTTCAGAAGTGGATAGAGCTGTTGTTGGAGTATGAGGAATACGGAAGCGAGCCGAAGGACGAAAGGTTGCTTTGGCACTTTAGCAAATCTAACTTGCAGAAGTCAGGATAGATGGAGAGTACCCACGAAGGCTTTAAATAGCCTAAGGTATAAGACGACGGTTGAAGGCTAAGGACAACCGACGACTCAGATCGAAATGATGCTTCGAAATCCGCAAAAAGCAAGATCAACTGTCGAAGGGATGCCACATGGAAACATGTGGAAGCGAGCACCGATGCAGAGATACCTCCAATCGTCGCACCGCCATTAAAATAATGGATGTATTTCCGATTCATTGGAAACAAGTGAATGGTATACAAAAGCAGGAAAACGTTTGAACTTCGCAGAAGGGAAACGTGCGGACTTTGCAATAAATGAAGTAGTGGGGAAGATTAATGCATCTTCCCGAAACGCATCTTCACAATATTTCTACAAGATTATTATTCGGCGAGGAATGAAAAGTTAAGTGATAAGTTTTATCATTAATACTTTGATATTCAAGGCAAGATTTCGGCAGGAGACGGGGAAATTTTGAGGCCAACATGAAAAAAGAAATGTCTATTCATTAAATTGTGGGTAAATCTTTACAAAAGAACAACTCCCTAAGCCTTTTCTTCATTGTTGCCCGAGGGACCCTGGTCGGGAGGACTTTTCTCAGGACCATGAGAAGAGCCTTCCTCAAGAGTGGCATCGGCTGAATTCTCTACAACAACAACTTGAGACTCGGCTTGTGATTTCTCCTCTGGAAGTGCCGGCTCGTCATTCAGGTATGCCTCATATTGAGGGTCAGCTGGAAAAGGATCATCTTCTCCGTGAGCCCAGTCCGGGAGATCCATACCAACTTTCCCGAAGACCTCTTGGTGGCATACCTCACGAAAAGGAGCAGTGTCGAAGTCAGGGATCGTTCCAAGGATTTGCTCCCAAACGTCGTTCTGCCCCATGCGATAAGCTTAAATGTTGTAGAGACCTAGCAATTCGGAGAAAGGTACGCTGTTCAAGTATTTCCGAATGCACTCCTTCCGAAGCTCTGGCTTTATATGCTCAGGCTTGCTAGGGATCGCCAACTTCAGATGTTCTTCGAGCTCCCTACTTTTGATTACAAGGTTGTCACCAAACAACGTGGCAGCTGCCTTATGCTTCCTGGCCTCGCGCTCGGCAGCAGTGACACGAATTTTCGAAGCTTCGAGGGCTTCCTTGAGGGAGATCACTTCTTCCTCATGCTTTTTCTGCAGCTCCACGGTAGCTGCAGTTAGCTGGTCTATTTCAGAATTGGCCTTGGCCAATTTATCTTCACAAGTTTGCAGCAAGGAGCTGGTGCGACCAACCCGGCTCAATGCTTCCATGTGTTGATAAAAGCTCAACACAACATTCCTGGGAAGACGGAAGATATCAGAAGAAGTCATAAGAAATTATGAAAACATAAGTAATCAAGAAGACCGGTACCTTGTAGATTGACTAACAAGGGAGGTGTCATCCAGGGCTTCAAACTCCTGGCGATCAGAAGGAGCAAGACCGAGGGAGCTCCATTCTCGCAGCTTTCTCGAGATCCCGAGTAACCCCGTCGGTCATCTTCGGGGTCCACTTGGGGGATGAAGACCTCCTCACCATCCGTCGAAGCTTTGGATTTTTTATTTGAGGGAGCATCAATTGTGTCATGCCTCCTCTTGGTTCGGGCGGAGGAAGAGACATTAGCCCTCTCCACCATTGGTTTCTTCCCTTTACCCGAAGCATCAGCTACAGGCTTGATATTCCTGATACCCCTATAAGAGGGGTCGGGAGAGGGAAGAGAAGCCTCTTGATCTGCGGTCAAGACCCCGGGCGATCGTTGCTCGGCTGTCACAACGGCCCTAGCGGCCTTCACCCGCAGCTTTCGGTGGTTCATTCTGGGAGGCACCGCAAAGAAGAAGGACAAGAATCGGAATTCAAAATATATCACTTCAGTCAAATCAAAGGATGATGGTTAGAAGCTCACAATGAGCCAAGCCCCAAGATCTTGAAGGATGGAGTTATACTCCACTTCATATCCATGTATCTCTTGATACCACGGAATGGATTTGATCTTCCTGATGGCCGCCTCGTCTTCTCTGGATAAGGGAAGGCCCCGGTTACTCTCGGACGAAGAAGTAAACCAGGAAGTTAAGATCTGATGGAGGCGCTCGACAGAAAAAGTATCGTTCGCGCCATCTTTTGTGGTTAGAAGGGACAAGTTCCTTTGACAAGGATACTGCCCCTCCAATCAAGTTCAGCCTTATTGCGTTTGGAAAGAAAGACCCATCCGGGAGGATGGGAGATAGAAAGAACATGAAAATGTACAAAAAGAGAAAGAGATGGCGTAATGCCAAGCTCAAAACACAAACCCAAGAAGCCGACGATGAGACGCCAGCTATTGGGGAGGAGCATTCCGGGACAAATGTTCCAGTGATTCAAAACTGCGGAGAACAAAGGATTAAAAAGGGAAAGCGAACCCCGCTTTCCAGTGCATCTATATACAGAGAAAATTCACCCGAAAGGGATGAATCAACCCTCTCATCAGGATGGGGAGCCCTAACCTGATATGAGGAAGGAAGGTCAAAATCTTGGACAGCTGAAAGAAGAGTTTCCCCATTGTAAATGGAGGGAACAGAGCCAGGTCCACCATTGGACCCGGAGGTTTGAGGCTGCCTAGAAGACTCGACAATCTTAGAAGATCCAGACTCGAGAAGGATAGGAGAAGTTTCGGCTTTCCTTTCAAAACCTTTTTGAGAAACTTCAGCGAACTCCTGCCAGAGGACGGTTAGGGTTTTGTTATCACTATCCGACTGTTCGGGAGCAGGAGAAGCAAAAGCATCACTGCTATTACCAACATGGGGTTCTAAAGAAGCCCTATCATCCGCCATTACTCGTTTCAAGAAACTACAAAAAGAAAAGACCAAGAAACTTACCGATTCTCGTGAGACGGAAGCTTGAGAGCAGGAAGGAGCGAAGCAGACAACAAAGGTTCAAATTCCAGACAGGAAGAATGAAACCTACGAAGACAACGAACAGCTTTTAAAACTCTCGCACGAGTGTTCGGGAATCTAAACGATTGAGATTGATTCAAAATCAACGATCAAGATTGAAAGACGTTTTTGAAAGTTTGAACTCACGAATCCGAAATAGGCGTTCGGAAACCGTCGCTTGGATGACGTGAGCCACGACAGATCAACTGCAACGAGATATGTGGCCTTACACTCACAACGCTCGAGGAAAAGTGACCACCGCATTAAATGTGATATGACATTTAATGAAGCACGCAGAGATCATCACCTGACGACGAACCCAGTTAAAAACCAAGCCCTCGGGATCGACCGAACGCTTGGTCTGGGGGGCTCGTGATATGGAGAGTTTATGATCAGACCGGGTTCATACCTGGTCCGACCCTCGACCCCGGTCGAGACGGAGAAAACCGAATCGCTCCCGAGCGAGCCGGATCCGGAAGATGGCTTGCTGAAGAAGAAAGCTTATTCGGCTACAAGCGTGCCCTAATCTTACTTATGGATTAGGGTAATTACCCTGATGATGGCAGACTCAAACTGACGGCTGCGGATAATCATTATCAAAGGGATAACTATCGCATAACCTAACGGTTATCTCAGGAGTCCTCTACTAGCACAAACTAGTAGAAGTCTATCGCTCAACGGATCTCACTGATGAGATCCAACAACTACCCGAAGAAGGCTCAAGTGCATCCAACGAAGGAGATTCGAAGGTACACTCTATATAAACCTCACTACCATACAAGGTGAGGGACGGATCAATCGATCAAGAAGAATACTATCTGAGACTCAGGTTCAAATACATACTGATAGACCTAAACTATCAGCGTTCTGCTATTTAGATCACCTTTCCCGTTTCTTCATTCATTAGCTCTGTGCTTCTAGCAGAGCCATTTGTGATTAAGTTCATCAACTGACTTAGCCTTCGGAGGTGGACTCCCGACCCCAGCGGTCGGGCCACATCTGACGCTTTCGTTTTGCAGGACATCACGTGGAGATCCAAGGGCTGAGCATATTTTGGACGCATTATATATATTTTTAGATCACAATAAATCTACCATTTCCATATATTTGATATTCTTGATACATCATCATGAATTCATGTAGGTAGTACATGTTAAGGAAAACTTTCCTTCTAAGGAAATCCAATCCATTATACATACTTGCTATTAATTTGGGGAGAGATAGATATTTCATTTTTCTTTGATCTATGGGAGTTAAGTCATCTGTTTTCAAACATTTTGCTGTTGATTGTTAGAATATATTTGGATATTTAAGCTAAAGGATGGGACCATTATGACTTAATAATTTAGCTTCTGAAATTAATAAAGTGTGCTTATCACCACCTACCTCTCTCTTGGGATGCAGTATCATCGTATATGTATTCAATTACATATTGAGATGGATTGATTTACCGTATTGGATGGTAATTTTTTTAGAAATAAATTTTTGTTTATTTTTTTTATTTTTTTATTTTTAGTATTTGAGGTTCATCTCGGACAGCTTGCGCACACCTCGATTACATCTTCAAAGAGAATTTTATCGTCCGCAAGGGTAGAATCCATGCCCTCTCCACTGAGAAGTATAGATCTTACCACTCTACCAACCTTGCATTTTAAATGGATATTATTACCTCCAAATCTAAACCATTGAGTGAACTACGAAAAGATCACGAAGGCCGGTTCAAATCCTGTTCACAGATGACAAACGTGAGAGCAAGCCGAACTTGGTGGTCTGGGGTTGAGTCCCCCAGCCTCAATGGCTGCTATTTGATACTTCCTGGGGTCGAACCCTCCAGGTCTAACTTGTCTGGTCTAGCTTAACCAGTGTTAACCGGTCCGACTACCGGTTTTGGAACGGGCAGTACGAGTTCGTGCAAAATGGTACAACAGAAATGAATACGGATGAACTAAGATTTTTTTGTTACTATTCATTGACATGTTTTCTGTTTCCTCGATGAGGGTTATGGAAACTGATTAGTTCAGCAACTAACATATAATTAGAAAACAAAATCAATGAAGTAAGTTACTTCGATATTTACTAACTGAACCGAATAATAACTGGTCTTGCAAGGAGTTGTCATATATGAATTCGATTAGTTTCACACTTTCACCTAAAAGAATCTCTCTCTCACTCACTGTCTCTCTCTCTCTCATCAAGAAAAGGAAGGCAAGTGAAAGGAACCATGAGAAATGTAGCAAAGAACTAGTGTTGTGTCATTTTCAGTTGCTGTCAATGAGTTAAAAGGAGGAAACTACATGGAAGGTGAGTGCAGAAATAGACTGGAGAAGCTGGACTTTATAAATTGGGCTTCTAGTTGCTGGCTAACAAGAAGATATAGGCGATCTTTAGCAGTAACTGTTTATGCGATGGCTAGTGATACTAAGGTTAGGCTTCTTTCTGGTTCAGCTAAGCAAGAAGAACAACATAACTTGCTTAGTAGGTTCTGGACAGAATCAAAGCAGCTCTGGGTAGTTGCAGGACCTGCCATCTTAACCCGCCTAACCATGTATGGTACCTTCATCATAGCTCAAGCTTCCATTGGCCACATAGGAGACACTGAATTGGCTGGTCTCTCCATTGTCTATCATGTCCTTGTTAAGTTCTCCATTGGAATAATGGTATCTTTCAACTCCTTTCTAGTTTTCATTATCTAATATACTGGAACGCCATCTTTATCAGAAGCTAACCTTCATCTTTCTGTTTTTGTTTCCTTTAATTCAACACAGACAGGCATGTCTAATGGGCTAGGAACCCTATGTGGACAAGCTTATGGGGCAAAACAGTATCACATGTTGGGTATATATTTGCAGAGGTTTTGGTTGATTGAGTTCTTCTTCTGCTTTCTTCTTCTTCCTCTCTTTATATTTAGTGCCCCAGTTCTGAGGATGCTAGGGCAAAGTGATAAGGTAGCAAGTATGGCAAACATAATTGCTATTTGGTATATACCCATAATGATATCTCATGTCTTCCGTTACACACTTCGGATGTATCTTCAAACACATGGTAAGAATATGGTTGTGACATGGTCCGGAGTTGTGACTTTGATCATTCAAGTGGCGGGTGTTTGGCTTTTCGTGGAAAGTATGAAATTGGGGGTTGCAGGTGTGATGCTAGCCATGGATATAGCAAGTGTGATCCCTGTAATTGGTCTATTGCTGTATGTTTTCTGTGGGGGTTGTCCTCTGACATGGAAAGGCTTCTCCATGCATGCGTTTTCTGATCTATGGCCAATGCTGAAACTCTCTATCTCTTCAGGTGTCATGCTTTGGTGAGTCTATATATGCACTACTAGTTCAAAAAATATTATATATATATATAAATGGAAAGTAAAATAGAGATCTTCGAAAGTTAGAGTCTTCATCCTAAACGTGAGGTAAAAATGTGTGAAGATAGTTATTATATATATAGACAAGTAGGGGAGTAGAAAAGCATATGTTATTACAAAGTCATACATGATCAGTAGTTACACTTCACATACCTTTGCTAGTGGCCCAACTAGATTTTGAAGACCTTAGCATTTTTCCTTTTTGATATTTAGTATGAAGTTGATTTTCATGGGATGGGTTTTCAAAACCATCAAACTCTAAGTGGTTTTCTAGTGGATGCTAGTATATTCTCTCTCATTAATGAAATTAATTATCCCCTTGTCCTATTTATGCCTATGAGAAATGAACTCTGGGGTGACCACGAGGGCTGTTCTGATCAAAAGTATTAAAAGTTCTGTCATTGATGGTAGATGGGTGGGGACTTGATGTGGACAGGCTAGTTAAGCTGTGACCACACATAGCAAATGACCCTAGTGGGGCCACATTTGAGAGATGTGGTGTTCCATCCCTTACAATAGATTTCCTATATTTTGTCAAATACGTGAGGATTCATGACTTCCATTTTTTATATGATGGGTCTCTCTCTAAGACAAAGCTAACCACATAAGTGATCTAAAACAGCTTGGAGATGTGGTACAACTCAATCTTAATTTTAATCACTGGGAACAGTAAAGATGCTGTGGTTTCAATCGATGCTCTCTCTATCTGGTAAGAAGACAATCCACGAATACGACTATTTAGAAGTTTGAGTTTTTGTTTTATGTCCATGGGACTAATTATATCTTTTGCAGCCTTAACATCAATGGTTGGGCGATGGTTCTTTCCTTCGGTTTCTTAGCAGCAACAAGGTATGGATTTCCAGTCACATAGAGCTACTACCAGCTCTGCAGATCTCTGAGTTCTATAAAATGAGCATGAGATGACCTAATTGAACTCTTCTTCTTCTTCGTGAAAACAGTGTTAGGGTTTCAAACGAGCTTGGTAGGGGAAGTGCCAAGGCAGCAAAGTTTGCAATCGTAGTGGTGGTTTTAACTTCTCTGGTAATTGGGGTTGTGCTACTGAGCTTGGTTTTGGCTTATAAGAACAAGATTTCCTACATTTTCTCCAATAGTTTAGAGGTGGCCAACGCTTTTGCGGATCTCTCCGTCCCTTTGGCCTTGTCACTCCTATTGAACAGCATCCAACCGGTTCTTTCTGGTGAGAAAATTAATTTTTCTTTCTCTTCCTTCTTTAGTTTTTTTTGTCTTCCACTTCGTGATCTAAGATTCTAATTCACATCTTTTATATGTATTTATCACAGGGGTTGCTGTTGGTGCCGGGTGGCAAAGCAAGGTTGTGTACATCAACATCATTTGTTATTACTTTGTAGGGCTTCCAATTGGTGTCTTACTTTATTATGTTTTCAAACTCGGTGTCAAGGTAATCTTAGATAATTACTACTTAAAATACAAAATTTACAAATTAAGGGTGATTCATATAAAATTTGCATTCTTATTAGATATACTTACCTTATTTTATTGTTTCGTGTCATAGGGAATATGGATAGGAATGATAGGAGGCACCCTTGTTCAGACTTTGGTGCTTCTTCACTTCACCTACCGAACAGACTGGGACATGCAGGTAAGCTATTTATAAAGTTTTGAAAAGAACCCCTTGTCTTTCTCTGTCTAATGTTGTGTTTGGTATACATTAATAGATTATTGAAAGCTGACATCATGTTCAGATTCCAACATAGAAGACTATGCTTCCCTCACAATTTTATATCGTTGTTACATTGATGCAGGTCTCTATTGCAAAGGCACGAGTAAATAAATTAGCCATCCCAGCTCCAGATAAATCGGACAATACCAATGCTTCAGATGACAATTAGTATTATGATTTGTATTTTCATGAAGAATTCAAGATCCAAGTAGTCGATTATTTTGTTTGTACTGAATGTTGGATATATGTGCCCATCAAACTCAGTTTGGGTAATTTGAATCCAATTCATTTTATGGTCAAGAGTAGTTAATGCATTTGATTTAATGCTATGATGCAATAAAAATCTTTTGAACATATTTTGGGAATAAGTACGATCTTAAAATGGTAGCCATGATTAAGATTTTAGTTGGATACTCATATCATAGTATATAAGGTATGATTGCAAGTTTACGTATTTGTTTTTATTGATGAAGAATCTATCTGTGTCCATCTTTACTTGTCACCATCGGTTGCATGTAAAACATAGCATGCATCACCGGCCGGTACCATGGTCATGTACTCGAAAGAGTTCGGTTACTACAAATTGCGACGCATGAAGGATTTTTTCCTAATCTATTTCTTACAAGAAAATGAGATAGTAAAAAAATAAGGATAATTTTCATCTGAACCCCCTGAGGTTTGGCCTATGTCATTTTCAGTCCAAAAAAATTGAGACTTCGCATCTACCTCCCCTGTACTATAGAAAAAGTTAATTTAAGGACAAATCATCACATCTATGACGAATTTGTCCTTTTTTTAATTTTTACATTTTAAAGGGTTAAAGTTTATTAATTTACAAAATAAGACCCTCCATTACCCGATTCCCAAATTCCTGGTTTTACCAATTTTAAATCATTATTTTCCTAAAAAGTTCAACCCTATAAACCAAAAAGAAAAAACAATCAACAACAAATCTCTGGTAGGGCTTCACATATTAAAAGAACACAACGAACAAAGAAATTCAAAACCAAAATCTAGGGTTTTACGAGTATCTAAAAACCAAAAACACAAAAGAAATAAAATAGTGGAGGAGAAGAAGTGGAATCTGTTTCGTGCATATCTGTTTTTTTTTTTTTTTTTCTTTTTTTTTCTCCAGTAAATTGAAAACAGTTTACTTTTTCTTTATTCCCAAGCCCCTTCTCTCACTAGCCGCTCTTCTCTCGCTGGCCCGTTCTTCTCTCTCCCTTCTCCCTTCTCTCTTCTCTCTCTGAGTTTATTCCCAAGACCCTTCTCTCACTAGCCACTCTTCTCTCTTCTCTCTGAGTTTGGCTCCTATGACTGAAGCGATGGAGATGGAAAAACAGGAAATTATTGGTAAAATAAGTGGGTAAAATGAATTTAAATGTGAGTAGCAAATAAGAATTTAGAATTCATAGAACTAGGGATTTGGGAATTGGGTAATGAAGGAGGGTTTGATTTTGTAAATTTAATAAATTTTAACTCCTTAAATTGTAAATATAAAAAATTTAAATTAAAAAAAAATAAGAATAAGGGCAAATTCGTCATAGAAGTGATAATTTGTCCTTAAATTGACTTTTTTCATAGTACAGGGGAGGCAGATGCAAAGTCTTAATTTTTTTGGACTAAAAATGACATAGATCAAACCTCAGGGGGTCCATATGAAAATTACCCAAAAAATAAATATATATTTCTTTGTTGATGCTAAAGAAAGATTCTATTAATTATAGTAGCAAAGACATAGTTTGTTAAAATCTAATATAGCAAATGTTTGTGGATAGTCTATTGATGTTGTAAATGCAAAATGATTAAACCATTGCTGGAGTGTCGGACGTCTTGGAGCCTTGGGGTTGATATGTTTAATATTACATATAATATCCACCAAAATCGAGACATATGTTATTGGCCATTTGTTGTGATTCCGTGATGAGAGTAGATCTATCACTCCTTGTTCATTGGACCATATTTCCTTTAGTTGTATATTCATTTTCTTTGCTTGATCTATTCCATGTTTCATACCAACAAGCATGGCTTTCACTATGTCACCCTTCCTTGAGTTGTCGGTACAAACATACAGGAGCTCTCCCTTCCAAAATAGTCCAACGCTCCATCCTATGTTTTTTAATCCTTGGATTGTATGCCCCGCACAAATCATGAAAGATAAAAAATTCAGGTTAGATATATTTGTACACAAGCAAGTAGATGGTTTATCAATTGTGACAGGAGTTATGTTGTTAGTTGTTTCCACAACATTACTTACAGAAAGCTGTAAATCATGGATCCATATTAAAGTGTTGTGTAACAATTTATTGGGGTTGGGAATGATTTTATTAAAAGTTTTGTTGTTTCTTTCTTTCTAGATGAAGTAAGAGGTTATTATAAAGACAGACACCATCCATTTTTTTGTTCCTCTATCAATTCTATTGGCTAGAAAGAAAGAGCAGCACAGATCCATGAAAGATGAATAATTTTTTTTCTTCTTGTGAATATGTGATACGCATTTTTACGTCATATCAAAAGGTAGAGGTTAAGTTTATAAGATAAATTTTATTTTATTTTAATCATAATTCTTAATTTGATGTGTTTTGTAAAAATGAGTCACACATCTATAAGGCAGAAATGAATTAGATAAAATTCTATTTGGTTCATTAATAAGTGCAAATGAACTTTAAGCCATTGGTTGGTGAATGTGCAAAGATTTTGTGACGTTGGAAGTTTTTTTTTTTTTTTTTTTTGATGAAAGAAAACTTCAATTAAAGTAAAAAAAAATTAGTGCTGATAGCACCTCCATATTGTTCGTAATATACTACTGCCGCTATCCAACTGTGTGGCTGCAAAATATGCATACTTTTCAAAACACAATTAGAGCATTGGGTTAGGGAAATCAACATATGTCACATGTTTTGTTGTCTTAGCTAAGTCCATTAATCGTGGTAATTCCTCAAGAGACCACTTTTCTTTTGAAGGCCATGGTAGAAGCTTTGTAATTTGATGGTGGTTGGTCCAAATCTCGTCAACCCTTATCCCCCTTTCCTTCACTAATTGCATGCCTAACTGTAGGCCAAAAAGCATAGTATCCAGCATTCCATTAATCTTCCGCTTTCCAAAATTGACGGACTGTAGGTGTTCGTCTCTGCATACCCCAATGCTCCAACCTATTACTCCTAGTTGCTGGTGAGAAACCCCTGCACATATCAAAACATTTTTGTTAGGTTGCAAGAAATGCATACACCAATTCCCATCTAGGTCATCTAGAGCAAATGTATTATTACAAGATTCAGGGATAATTAAAGAGTTATTATCTTCTTCATTCCTTTGTAGCTTCAATACCTTAATCCAATGGTTCGTATTATGTAACACCACCAATGGATTCGGTTTTTTATGATTAAACACAATTTCATTTCTTCCTTTCCATATGAAGTAACATGTTATTATGAATACCGACATAACCCATCGCGCGTTGTCTCTACTTAATTGTGAAATCATATAGAGACAGTGATTGAGGAACGATGACTTATGTCAGTTTTCGGTGCGGAGCCCCAATGGTCCTGCCGCATGGATTCTTTTTCCTCAGTCACATGATATGAATATATGCCATATGGTTTCTTCTGATCTTCCACATATGGCACAATCCACACTCATATTTGACCATTGGGCAAGTTTGGCTCGAACTAGTAATCTTGCATTTAAAACCCTTCGGAAGAACACTTTAAATTTTGGGTGTATTGATAGGTTCCACATTTGTTTCCACCACTTCGCAATTTGCTGGTCGTGGTTCCCTAATCTTTGTTTAACTATCTCCTTATAGGCCTGTTTAACTATAAAATCTCCATTTGGAGAGATTAACGAAAACCAAGAGTCTTCAATTTCAGAGAGAGAGAGAGAGAGAGAGAGAGAGATTGAATTATAGTAGATAAGGGATTTGGAAATATTTCCCTGTTCTGATTCTAGTTTTGGAAAACTTTTGCCATCTCAGCTACTGTTTCCGGTTTTGTGACATTGGAAGTTGTGTGAGTAAAACCCAGTTTCCTTTGAAATAAATAATGAATAAGATTTTATTTATATTGTATGAATTTTAATATCATGTTTATAAACAATGTTTTACAAAACTATATAAAAGGTTGGTTCAGTTGAGAACGATCTCTACCAAAAAATAAATAAATTAAGAACGATCAATTTTTAGTGAAAAGATGATTTGATGTATATAATAGGCGGCAGTCCCTCTCTCTCTCTATATATATATATTTAATATCGTTAATTTTAATAAATACTTAAAAAAACATATTGCACGGCCCTGGACATCCTATTCATATGGTCATTGCATGATGTACCATGAAAAGTGAACTGCAAGGCATAAATGTATGTGAAAATAATTGTTTAGAAAAGAATCTTAGTGATGATTCTAGCCTGTAAATATCATAGTCGGTCGGATAAAGTAGATCTCCGAATCTTGACCCAAAAAAAAAAGTAGATCTCTGTACTTGTCAATAATTGAACCTAGACCTCAGAGATTCTTATCATCTTAGATGTTATGTTTTTGGCCTTAGTAGATTATTGTATATAATGTTGAAAACATGTTTGAAACTTATGCATATTATGATTTCTATTAGTCTCACTTCGGATAGAAATAACCAGGTTGTTAGCTTTATATATAATAAGAACCTATATAATATATCTTTGGGGGTTAAGGATCGCACTCACGTTACCCATGTACGACATGAGCTCAGCCAAAACCCTAACATAATCCAACTATGGTTATATAGCTATATATTAATTAATATTAATATTAATATTTCTATATAACTTGGGACTTGGGGCCTTGATCTGGAAAGCCCATTTTGTCATGGGCTTTAATCTAAAGCCCATTGTTAAGTGGATCTACGGAGAAGTCATTAGAGAGGTACTTCATGTACCTTCTTGTAAGGAGTTGAGTTGAGTTGAATATGTATCCTCATAAAGGGAAGAGATCTCACCCTTTGACTCACAACTTTTGGGGCTCTATATAAACTCATTTTCAAACTTATTTTTATAATGAATTTACCTCCTCTCTCTCTCTATCTCTCTCTCCCCCTATTGTCATTCGGTTAAGTAGTGAACATAACTTGATTATACATGAAGTAATTTTTCTGGGGTATAACCATAAAAGTTTGGGCTGATTGATTTTGGGGGTGAAGACATTTGGTACTCATATTGCACAATTCGTGGTATTAAATACCTTAAAGAAAGTACATCTTGTAAATTTGAGCTTTGACCAAGTTGTGTCGGATTGGCTGATTTTGGGGGTGAAGACACATTTGATTCATGTATTGCACAATTCAGGGTGTCTAAATACTTTAAAGAAAAGTACATCTTTTACATTTTAGCTCTAACCAAGTTTGTGTGCATCATGAATGAAAGAAACACTTAAAATGGAAATCGTTGCTTTTGTTGAGGAATATTAAAAAAAAAAAAAAATTAAAAAAAGGGCAGGAAATGATAAGGAAAAAGAAAAAGAAAAAAAACCCAATAATGCTTTGTACTTTTGTTGAGGAATATTAAAAAAAAAAATTTAAAAAAAGGATAGGAAATGATAAGGAAAAAGAAAAAGAAAAAACCCAATAATGCTTTGTAAATATCAAAAAAAAAGTTTATTTCGATTTATCAAGCTGATTACATTAGTATTTGAATTACTTTTAGTTAGAATAATTTTTACCATTCAATGAAGATCACATGACATTTGATAAAGACATGTATAATGGGTTGGCCGGGATTGGCAATGCATAACAAATATGTTCTATATTATCTATCATGATATATCATTAGTGGGGGCTTGATACATTATTGAATTTTTTACATGAGCCTTTTTCATTTTCATTAGAAACACCGCACAGCTCTCCAAGAATCAAAATCTTACAAAGTCCTCCTCCACACTTTACACCATGAGTTTTCTTTTAATTGTAAATATGATTTACTTTCTCACCCATGTTTAGTAAATTTGTACGAAATCTTCAATAATATTCTTAATATAAATTTTAAAATCCTAAATAACATTTTTAGTATCACTATATTACCTTAATAGATTAAATGATCAAATTTCCCTACAATTATAGAGGACAAAAAATAAAATAAAAAACTCTTGCACGATTTTTTTATCACTCTATGCATAATATGGTCACATTAACAAATGAATTTGACTTCAAATGGTTAACTATGTATCTTCACTAATGGTATGAAGTGTGAAATGTGAAAGGATGTTTTGTAATTTTTCCCCCCTTTTTGGAAGAAAGGTTACTTTATTCAACCTGTTGCGGATAAAATATTATTGAACCGGGTCCATCTTCGGTTCAGTCTTTAACCACGGTCAAAGACGGCCTGACCCCACTGTTGGGTTCGGCCATCACGGTCAGGATCGGCCATCATGGTAACGTGATGAGGAAGGAACCTTATGGTTCCAAGGATAAGCACAATCCCGAGAAATTCGGGATACGTGATTGAGTTATATAAGGTTACAACTACCTTGAGGAGTGGGCAATCATGTTGATCATGGAAACCGCTTCCACCCTCGAGAAAAGGAAAAAAACCCTACAATCGGACGGCCACCAAGAAGGATCATGAATTAATCCGACGATCAAGGAAGGGAGGTAAATCTTATATAAACTAAAGCCTTATGCCCAATAGAGGTAACTCAATCGTTCTTCTTCAATTCTATCTCTCAATTAAGCTCTGCAACTCGCCAGAGCTCTGTGGTGTTCCAACTACTGACTTAGCCTTCGGAGGTGGCCTCCTGACCCTAGGGTCAGGCCACGTCTAACTTTATTTTGCAGGTCATCCACAGGAGATCTAAGGGCTGAACAGATTTTGGACATATCATTTGGCGCCGTCTGTGGGAAACTTGATCAAAAAGCCATCGAGTAAATCAGATCTAGTGATCAAATTCCCTTTTGAGGTAATACAGTCTTCAAAATTCTCTTTTTGAGTAATTTGATCATAAGGTACGTCCTACGTTTCTCTTCTCTTTAAAATAATATTTTTTCATGAAGATTGAGGAATTATTTATCGTTACGTTATTCTCGAATTGAGGTTGCAAAACCAATTCTGACTTGCTTAATTTATTGAGATCCGATCATTCATTGAGTGCATTAGTTTAATTATATTACCAATTTCAGAATCACATGCTATGAATTTTGTAAAGTACTCTTTAGATTTAATGAAAGGGAATATTAACCTTACCGGAAGTAAGAACTTCGGAGTATTGCTGCTCTCTGAGGTGTGGAAGCTTTTTCCGCTGATATAATCTTCCAGAAGTATGATCTTCTTGATTTCACAATTGTTGTTGTTTCTGAATCCTGTGAGCAGAGATTTTGTTGTTATCAGTGGCAAAGCAATTAAAAATAAACTGATCAACGCCTCCACTCTGTGAAACACCCTGCTATATATGGCTGGAGTTTATCTAGAGATTTGAACATTAGACAAGTGGGAAGGCATTTGTTTCTAATCCAGCCTGAAAATCAAGAGGAAATTCATCATGCTGTACATAATGGTCTGTGACCGAATTAACACATGCCCTAACCAGTATGGACCGAATCATGCAAGGGATTATCAAATGAGAGAGAGAGAGATTGATGACGGAGTTCGGCAATGATTGCCTACATCTCCGGGATTCAAGTTCGAATCCAATCCACTATATTCAGGAAATTACAGAGAAGGAGAAGAAAGAGAGAGTTTACAGATAACACCTGATTCAGGTGACTAAAAGAGCCAATACTTCCATCGAGTGGTCTTCTAGCATCACTGATCAAAAGCCCCAATCAAACTCTTCAAAGAGCCTCCAAGAATCCATCACCGTAGGTGTTCAAAGAAGAAGAAGCCATGAAAGCTCCACCAAGAAAACCCCAAATCCCGTAGAATAGAAACCTCAAAAGTGAAAAACGATTTTGCATATTCCTTGAACCAACTACAAGCCCCACATATACATAGCCCTGAACCGATTGAACCAAACGGTTCAATAGAAACATCACTTAAAAGGAATAGTCCAGATTAGCCTCCTAACAATCTCCCCCTTAATCTGTACATCCAAAATGACTATAGTGAACTGGATTACGACCATCATCATCCAAGTGTACCTGCACACAAAAAACAAAGAGACCACAGAACAAAGCAAATAACAAATATGCAAAATACCTAGACATGCACTAACTATGCAACACTAAGGACTCCATGCAGATACACCATACAACAAACTGCACCAGGTAGAGAAACCCTAATCAATAACTCATGATTCACAACTCACTCATATAACTATGAAGAGCACACATGCACACACTAGGCATATATCTCATAACAGAGACAAACAGAACAAGAGTCATAAAACTTTGGGCAGCATCTCCCCTAAAACTACAACATATGCAAACTTGATAAACAAACACAAGACATACCTGGACATCACCACACCATAGAT
Organism: Hakea prostrata; assembly: GCF_041222555.1. Lineage (NCBI taxonomy): Eukaryota > Viridiplantae > Streptophyta > Magnoliopsida > Proteales > Proteaceae > Hakea > Hakea prostrata. The sequence continues at coordinate 38,419,211 of NC_142601.1, read as the reverse complement.
AAATGAAAAACAAAGTATACAATCTCCACAAAAGGTAATAACCCACCACATAGACTTACTCATGCCAACCAAAGCATAATAAATATATAATTTAAACAAGTAAGACTTTAAACAAGAGACTAGTATAAACCTCAAGAAATCTATGGTGATATCCAAAACCAACCTAGATTAACAGAACCTCACAAACATTAACAGATGAACAACATAGATCCTGACATAATTGTCAATGCCAACACAGCCCATGAATCTACAAATGCTTACAATGTAAGCCAAGTCAAGTCTAAAACATATCACATGATACATAAGAGAACTTAACCAACTAGAGAAGAGAGATTTGAACAATTCAAATATATTTGAACAATTCAAATATAAAAAAACATAACAAGTAAACATAAATCTCTCCCCCTCAACCAGTAGATCCCAAAACTTAGGAAATTCTTAACAGATCCAAATACTTTCATTTCAAATTCTGATTTTAAAACCTTCCCCCAAGGAATACAATCATGCAATCAATATGTAAACCACATAAATGCAGATATAAGACACAGTAAACGAAATGAGAAACTAGAGGCAACTGTCAACCTAAAATGCAAATACAATGCAAAAAACTCAAACATTAAGTCTTATATATCAATGCCAAGGGTATTCAAATGAAATCATGACAGGATTCATTAACAAGTCTTATTTTCAAATTTAGTTGTTAAAATGCCTAAAGAAGTTACAAATCATTCTTTCTTCTACATTAAAGTAAAGAAAAATAACAAGTATCCAATGACCCATTTAAAATAATGAAGAGAGTAACCCAGGATAGCAAACATTCTAATAGCCTTACATTTAACCAACAAGATGAAAATAATCTAGACAAACCAAAAAAAAAAAAAAGAAAAAGCAATAGCACTCCTCAATCCATCACTGGCTTACTACCACTACTCAAACCAGGACCTCTTCACCCACTCACTACGCATGACGGACACAAGTCACAACTAGGCAAATCTAGGTCACTTAGAGTAGAAACCAAACCAGAGATAAAAGAAGTAAACTCAATAAGACTTGACAACTCTGACCTACAAGACCAGACTCAATGACCACATAAAAATTTAACTGTAAACAAGACATAACCTAACCAATAAAACTGGTGCAAGTCATCTTACCAGACAACTCCATAAATCTGATAATAACTACTCCCACTCAAAACCATATAAGTTGACTGACCATATCCCTTGAAGTGAACCCCAACAACATGTGAGGACACACCCTCTTGACATCTCCTGTGTCAAGACCATCACTAATGTTGAACTGGAGAACAAACCTCTCCCCCTGGAGACCAAACTCTCCAAACACTTGACAACACCTGTGCCAAAACCAGCACTCATGCTGAACATGGAGACTATACCTCTCCAAACACCAGGGATACACCTAATGCTATACCAAGTGAAATAGGAATCCTCATGTGTAACCAACTGTACTAAACAGTCTCAACACCACCAATTACCACTCTAGCATTTCAAAAGACTCAGTCAGACATGTATATCAATGCAAATAAAAGCATCCATGAGAGTACAAAACATGTTGTCTCAGATTTATTAAATAAACAGCTTCCTTACACAATCATATCACCTTAAAGATAAATAGACCACCTCCCTTTAACAAATAAACAAAATAGGATAAACCAAAGTGTGCACCCAATGGAAACCCAAATAACCAGGTTTTAAAACAAGGTCTATGCTAACACAGAAAGCACCTAGGTCATCAAAGGACTTCAAACATGTTTATTTCACCAGAATTAGACATATCATTGTTAGATGTCTCACCTTCTTGCAGTTTCCTCTTATATGCAAAACAATTTTTCTTAATATGACCCACTTTATGATAGAAATAACATCTCCTGGTGTTAGAATCAGACTTATTATTATTTCCATTATTATTCTTGTTGTTATTTTCATGATTATCAAACACATTACCCTTCCCTTTGGACTTCCTATGTTTGTAAGAGCCCTTGCCCTTAACAAACAAATTGTCCCCACTCCCTGAAGTATTTCCAGAAGTCAACAACTTTGACTCCCTATTCCTTAGCGCATCAATCAATTGTTCTAGGGAAATGTTTTGATAAGCGTACTTAATTGAATTCTTAACAACAAGATAGTCATTATGAAGGGAATTCAATAGGATAATAGACAGATCTTGGTCTTCAAATTTTCTCTTTTCCCCAGTACTGGCTAAGTCTTGAATCAACTTCTTAAATACATCTAGGTTCTTATCAAGGCTGATTGTAGGGTCCATCTTAAACCCATACAATTTTTCTTTCAGATAAATCTTATTACCTAGATTCTTTTTCTGGTAGATTTGTTCAAGCTTATTCCACACTTTAATAGGGGTATTGTCATCATCATCCAAACATCTGATAACACCATCAGTGATGTTCCAGAGCATGCAACCAATTGCATTCTCCATCACTTCAGTCCTCAAGACTGGGTCAATGCTTTCAAAGAAAGCAACTGGGTCATCTATGGATCTTAGGAGTTTCTGCTGAGCCATCAAAGCTCTCACCTTTCTCTTCCAAATCCCAAAGTCCCTTATCCCATCAAACTTCTCAATGTCTACCCTGGAAATCCCCATTGGAACTCCCAAATCTAGGTATCTAGGATTCTCCCCTAGACCTACAGCTCTACTAGAGCCTGTGGTAACCACACTGAACACACTGGGAGGAGTACCCTCCCCTGGTAGACCAAATTCCTTGCTTGGCTCCACTTTGAAGCCAATACCATACACCAATCAGTATATACAAGAATAAAAATTCACAATACTGATATACAATTATAAAAAAGAAGATTATTATAACCAAGAATTAAATAATCAGATATTAATTAACCATAAAAATAAAGTAACTTTATACAATTTCAGCAGTCCTTATTAACAAATTGTTAACACAGCAGATCAATACAGACCAAGTTTTGTATCAAATATTAACAAAAGAATAGGGCAGCAACTAGTATAATCAAATAGCAAGACATTAATGTAATTAATTAATCATTAACCATCTCAGAATCAGCATACTCATACTAGATTGTCATCCATCAATTTGAATTCAGATTTATACGAAGAGCCAAGAACATATGAATCATATAAACAAGGTTTTATCATAGAACTGAACCTTTTATTGACATATATAATCAGATCATATTATATGAGAGAGCATATATGACATATAATTAACAGACTATGAGAACCTAACCATGAAACATATATTAGAGGCAGCTGCGAAAGAAATGTGAGAAATCAGAAATTACAAATTGAACTAATCTTTAACCATATGAGTAATCAATCAAATTAGGATGTAAATAATCAACAAAACCTAATTTGAATTCATAGAAGCATTAACCATAGCTGAATTACAGAGTCAAGAAATAGTCATAGTTTGAACCGAATGCCTACTGTTAGGTTACATAAGCAGGAGAAACTCATATATAGATTAACAGCAGAAACTAACCAATTGATCATAAAAAAAAATTATCAGAAGAATCGAATGGTAACCAGAAGAAGCAATTTTCAGATCAAGAGGATTAATAATGAAATCTATAATATCTATGAGATCAAATGAATCAAACTAACCAATTTGATTCCACCGAATCACCTAACCGAAACATAGGTTGTCTCAGGCTAACAGGCTAGCCGAGCTCTGATGCCAATTTGTGACCGAATTAACACATGCCCTAACCAGTATGGACCGAATCATGCAAGGGATTATCAAATGAGAGAGAGAGAGAGATTGATGACGGAGTTCGGCAATGACTGCCTACATCTCCGGGATTCAAGTTCGAATCCAATCCACTATATTCAGAAAATTACAGAGAAGGAGAAGAAAGAGAGAGTTTACAGATAACACCTGATTCAGGTGACTAAAAGAGCCAATACTTCCATCGAGTGGTCTTCTAGCATCACTGATCAAAAGCCCCAATCGAACTCTTCAAAGAGCCTCCAAGAATCCATCACCGCAGGTGTTCGAAGAAGAAGAAGCCATGAAAGCTCCACCAAGAAAACCCCAAATCCCGTAGAGTAGAAACCTCAAAAGTGAAAAACAATTTTGCATATTCCTTGAACCAACTACAAGCCCCACATATACATAGCCCGAACCGATTGAACCAAACGGTTCAATAGAAACATCACTTAAAAGGAATAGTCCAGATTACCCTCCTAACATGGTCCATGAGGAGTTTGAAATCACTTGCTAATCATTCAAAAGTGGGATCAAGAAATCCCAGTTGAAAGAATTTTGCATAATACTTTTGCTTTGTGGTGTTTAGTTAGCTCTAAACCTTCTTCTGGCGATGAACAACTCATCATAAGAGTCTGGTTCTTTGGGAACGCTAATGGTTACTTCTTTATAATTCTTAATTGCTGAATGTTGATGAAGGATTAATGGTTACTCAGTTATACGTATGGGTACTTGTTATTTACACAGAGATATGCACTTATAATGCTAGAGCCTGGTGTTAATCCACTACTACTCTATTGAAATAGGACAGATTTGGCTGCTATTATTATTAGGAATTATGGAAATGCCAATCCTATTAATTCTACCAGTTACTATATGCTATAAGCAGTGTAGTTTACCTCATATTTGTTATATTAAACATAACAAATTGTCTGATTATAATATGACCCAATGCATTTCGTGTGAAACCAAATCCATCGAATCTCCGCTAATCAACATGTTTCAAAAAAGAAATTGTTGAACAGAATCCACTCTTCGCTGAAGCATGGAGGGATTTGGCAGAGTCAGGTGAGAATTTTTTCTTGCAGCCGTTGGGGATCTGATGTTCTTAAAGTTAACATCGGAGAGTGATTTTCTTATAATGGAATCAAGTCCAGCTTGATTACTTACCTCACGGGACTGCTTCGGCGGTCGATGGTGGCAACGGCAGTAAACATTAATACCCGAACAGCTCTCTATATTTGGTAGCACTTGTCATAGACACAAGCTTTCGGTGCTGATCAATTTGAGGTTATAGATCCAAAGAATTGCAAGTCATGTGGATCAGTAGGAAGAAACTGTTCAGCTTCCCCCTGTTGATAACTTGTTAGCAACATGCACTAGACTTTTGCAGATGGAGGAACCACGGGCTTTTCTTGTTCGGGACTTACTTATTGTGCTCCCAACATGATGGTCAATACAGGTCAAAAGTTATTTTCTTTGTTATTGAACATGTTAAGCTTTACTATATGCTATCTGCTCTAAGTTCAATTTCAGATAGTGGAAAAAGCGCAATGCTATCTACTCTATGTTCTTGCATTAGTTCTTCATGAAGAGATCTACTCGAGAAGTTGCATGCCAAAATGGCCTGGGCAGGATTGCTCCAGATTTACTTGCTCAGTGGAATCTTAGCATGCATGATAGGAATGAAGTCCAAGTTCCAAAGTGGGTGACCACTGCTTTTCTTGCAATAGATAAAATGCGGCAAGTGGATCCGAAGCTAAATTCAGATATCTCAGCTAAAAAAAAAAAAAAAATGAAGTCGGAAACCTCAAGGCTGCTTTTACTATTGATGGGGACAAGCAAAAGAATTTGCAAGCTGCATTGGGATCTCCTTTAGGGTATATAGATGAAGATCATCAAAAGCAACTTATTGAGATTGCCTGTAGATGTATAAAGAATCAGCTACCTTCTGAGATTATGCGTGTTGTCCTTCAATTGTGTGCTACCCTTACAAGAACGCACTCTGTTGCTGTGGCTTTTCTTGATGCGGCTTGCCTTCTCTCTTGTCTTTACCAAGAACTAGTCTGTTCGCTGGATTTGACAATGCTGCTGCTACTACATCATCTTCTCAATAGTACAGGTGCGCGTGCACAACACAAACGGGTAAGTCTAGCTAATTTCAAAGTTTGATCCTCTGATTACATTTATTTTTAGAACTGAACTAGGGGGAAGCTGTGCATAATTTTTATGATTGCAATTTCGAGAAAATCGATTTGCTTTGGCCCACAAGTAGATGGAAAGGCGAGACAGATGAAATCAAGTCTGCTCATCCTAAGCTTTGAGGCATACTTATTTTTCCATGTTGAAATGGTTTGATATTTCTAATTCATCTTCAAGATCCAACTGTCTGGTTGAACACCCTACAGTTATTGTTGTGACTATAAACAACTTGGTAGTAGTACTCCAAACATGCATATTTGTTATTCTTAAATGGACAGCACTTAGATCAACATCAAAACTTGATGAAGAGTTACTAAGAGATATAATGATCATAAATGCTTGATATTCAATTATTTGTGCCAATGAGAAAATGAGTCTTGGGAGTGATGTTCCGAAAGATTCGTAATGAAAAGTGAAGAGCCCTCCACTTCATTGCCTGCCGCTACGACTATCTCTAGTCTTGAAAAGCTGAAAAATGCTGCTATCAATCCACCAAGATGGATGCATCCTGGAGGTCTAGTTCTAGACCATGAGGGCAGCATGTTGTTCTATTTTGGAATGGGCAGCACTGTATAAGATGTGCTTATAATCAACGCCTTGGCTGTTAGAAAAGCACTTACTAATCAAAGGACTTTCAACTAAAACATGTTGAAACAGAGTGACAATCAGCAAGTTGTTATCTATCTTGTTATGGGTTAACCATATGATATACTATGGAAAGTTAGCACTATCATACAGGATATCAGATTTCTTGCACAGGACTTTGAGTGCATCAGGTTCATTCATATCTTGAGGGAATGCTCATAATTCCCATTCCTTTTTATGCAAATATATATATGCTGTGTTGCTGCCAGTGTCAGAACTTCCCCTCTCAACAGCAGCATTGATGCTTGATAGCGTGGATTTAACACGAGATTGAAAAGTGATCCAAAGTCAAGATGGCATCTAAACGCTTGGCCTTAAACTAGTGTTTGGTCCATGTTCATCTCGACCAACTAATTATATTCAAGTTGATGATGCTTCAAATAAGAGCAAAGGGAAAGCTGTTGCAACTCTTTCTGAGGAGCGTAAAACCAATAAATCAGAGAAAATGCTGCTGTTGTTACTACATCTTCTCTATAGTGCAGGTGGGCGTGCATAGCACAAACAGCAAAAGCTTGCCCAGACTGAGGAGATAATTTTGGAGGATGTTCAACACCTCAAACAAGAAGTTTCTGTGGCAAGAGCTTCTCTACAATTACAGTGCATTCAATATTTCTGCAACTAGTTTGCTGGAATTGAATCTAATGGCCTCTGATGAGCCCGTCTATATCATGTTCTCTCAAACATAAGAAGAGGACAAGAAAAATCAGAGCAATCAAAGCCAAGTTTGAAAGATCGAGCGCCAGCAAACTAGTAGCAAGTGAGGTTAAGAGACCTCAAAGCTTCAGAAGATATTCTACAATGGCGGTGATACATCCCCCGTGGCGAATTTGTACAACATAAAAGATTAAGAAAGAATACAACAGAGATCGCGATGTTCGTGATCAAGATCATCATCGGGAGTGAAAAAAAGAGAGACTATGATCGAGTGAATCAAGAATTTACAATGATCGAGTGAATCAAGAATTTACAATGATCAAGAGGACCGAGAATTTACAATGATCAAAGTGGATTGGGAATTTATTACCTTCAAGAATATATTACGATCGAGAATTCATTAAGATTAGGAGATACCTGAAAAGGGGCAAAGATCGAAGGTACCGATCGGTGATCGAGGTAGGAAATAATGCTTAGGATGGAGGCAATGGTCACCTGATCATGTGGATTATTTACACCATTATAATACCCAAGTAAAGGCATCGGTTTAAAACCCGAGTGAGACCTTCTACAAGGCATCGGTTTAAAACCCGAGTGAGACCTTCTACAAGGCATCGGCTTAAAACCAGAGTGAGTCCTTCTACAAGGCATCGGCTTAAAACCCGAGTGAGTCCTTCTACAAGGCATCAATTTAAAACCCGAGTGAGTCCTTCTACAAGGCATCGGTTTAAAACCAGAGTGAGACCTTCTACAAGGCATCGGTTTAAAACCCAAGTGAGTCCTTCAACAAGGCATCGGCTTAAAACCTGAGTGAGTCCTTCTACAAGGCATCGGTTTAAAACCTAAGTGAGTCCTTCTACAAGGCATCGATTTAAAATCCGACTGAGACCTTCTACAAGGCATCGGTTTAAAACCCGAGTGAGACCTTCTACAAGGCATCGGTTTAAAACCCGATTGAGTCCTTCTACAAGGCATCGGTTTAAAACCCGAGTGAGTCCTTCTACAAGGCATCTGTTTAAAACCTGAGTGAGTCCTTCTACAAGGCATCATCTTAAAACCCGAGTGAGACCTTCTACAAGGCATCAGTTTAAAACCTGGCTGAGACCTTCTACAAGACATCGGTTTAAAACCCGAGTGAGTCCTTCTACAAGGCATCGGTTTAAAACCCGAGTGAGATCTTCTACAAGGCATCGGTTTAAAACCCGAGTGAGATTTTCTACAAGGCATTGGTTTAAAACCCAAGTGAGACCTTCTACAAGGCATTGGTTTAAAACCCGACTGAGTCCTTCTACAAGGCATCGGTTTAAAACCTGAATGAGTCCTTCTACAAGGCATCGGTTTAAAACCCGAGTGGGTCCTTCTACAAGGCATCGGTTTAAAACCCGAATGAGTCCTTCTACAAGGCATCGGTTTAAAACCCGAGTGAGTCCTTCTACAAGGCATCGGTTTAAAACCCGAGTGAGTCCTTCTACAAGGCATCGGTTTAAAACTGAATGAGTCCTTCAACAAGGCATCGGTTTAAAACCCGAGTGAGTCCTTCTACAAGGCATCGGTTTAAAACCCGAGTGAGACCTTCTACAAGGCATCGGTTTAAAACCCGAGTGAGACCTTCGACAAGGCATCGGTTTAAAACCCGAGTGAGTCCTTCTACAAGGCATCGGTTTAAAATCCGAGTGAGTCCTTCAACAAGGCATCGGTTTAAAACCCGAGTGAGACCTTCTACAAGGCATTGGTTTAAAACCCAAGTGAGACCTTCTAGAAGGCATCGGTTTAAAACCTGAGTGAGACCTTCTACAAGGCATCGGTTTAAAACCCGAGTGAGTCCTTCTACTAGGCATCGGTTTAAAACCCGAGTGAGTCCTTCAACAAGGCATCGGTTTAAAACTCGAGTGAGTCCTTCAACAAGGCATCGGTTTAAAACCCGAGTGAGTCCTTCTACAAGGCATCGGTTTAAAACCCGAGTGAGTCCTTCTACAACCCATCGGTTTAAAACTCGAGTGAGTCCTTCTACAAGGCATCGGTTTAAAACCCAAGTGTGACCTTTTACAAGGCATCGGTTTAAAACCCGAGTGAGACCTTTTACAAGGCATCGGTTTAAAACCCGAGTGAGACCTTCTAAAAGGCTTCGGTTTCGACCGACTAAGACCTTTTAGCAAAGGCTTCGGTTCATACCGACTAAGACCTTCCAGCAAAGGCTTCGGTTTCGACCGACTAAGACCTTCCAAGAAAGGCTTCGGTTCCGACCGACTAAAACCTTCCAAAGCAAAGGCTTCGGTTCCGATCGACTAATGATCTTCTAGCAGGGCTTCGGATTTCTCGAATAAGACCTCCTAACACTTGGTAGCATAGCACTGAAGCAGAGGTGTAGTGGCAATAAATATGATTTCTTCAAAGAATGAAAGGACATTTCCGTCTGATCAAGCAAGCCAAGCATTCGGTTTGGGGGCTTCTCCCGAACACTCAGCTTGGGGGGCTTATGTTGTGGATAAAATATTACTGAATCGGGTCCATCTTCGGTTCAGTCTTTACCCCGGTCGAAGACGGCCTGACCCCACCGTCGGGTTCGGCCATCACGGTCAGGATCGGCCATATGGTAACGTGATGAGGAAGGAACCTTACGGTTCCAAGGATAAACACAATCCCAAGAAATTTGGGATACGTGATTGAGTTATATACGGTTACAACTACCTTGAGGAGTGGGCATCGTGTTGATCATGGAAACCGCTTCCACCCTCGAGAAAAGGTGAAAAACCCTACAATTGGACGGCCACCAAGAAGGATCATGAATTAATCCGACGATCAAGGAAGGGAGGTAAATCCTATATAAACTAAAGCCTTATGCTCAACAGAGGTAACTCAATCGTTCTTCTTCCATTCTATCTCTCAATTAAGCTCTGCAACTCGCCAGAGCTCTGTGGTGTTCCAACTACTGACTTAGCCTTCAGAGGTGGCCTCCTGACCCCAAGGTCAGGCCACGTCTAACTTTATTTTGCAGGTCATCCACAGGAGATCTAAGGGCTGAGCAGATTTTGGATGCATCACAACCAAAAAGGAAGGGCGGGGAATTACGTGTTACAACCGATAGTACTTCTTCCAATTGACATCATTCCTCACTAACTTGGAAAGATCGAAGAGAAGAGCAGGTGGGTTAAAATGGATTTCCTAACTAGATTGAGATGTTAATATCAAACCGACTTGTGAAGGTCGGCTAACTCAAAAAACCAGAAACTTCAAGAGAAGACAGTGCTATTGTAGACTTTATTATTATTATTATTATTATTGCCCCCCTATACTTTGGTTTTACTACTAATTAAAATCCTTCTTTATGAAGTTATTGCCTTCCTCACTTCCAACGGTGTTAAGTGGCTGTTAACATTGAATTTTTAGTGTCTATTTTACCCTTCATTAAAATTAAGGAGTCAAAAAGATGGCATTACCCTAATTTATTGAAATTATATTGAATGCCAATTATGTCCTTAAAATCTTATATTTTAAAATCAATTTTGGATTTGAAAGAGTGTCGGATCGTCTCCATTTAAAATGTGATGAAGACTCAAATCAACAAAGTTTGTGAACAAATTACTTCTTGAGATCTTGCATTTTTGTTCCTAACTCCATCAAAATGTGAATCATGGTAAAGACAAACTACTTTATAGTATAAATTTAAGTTTTAACAATAGAAACAATGATCTGGGAGAACAGAAATGAATCTTTGTATGTGTGTTGTAATTCTTGAAATTTACACAAAAGAACAAAACAACAATGATCTCTGTTGTTGTGTGATACTTGTTAATAAGGGTCTTACTATTGCACTAAAAAATAAAAATCATATACATTTTCAGCTGAGGTTCATCTTCAATGGAAGTATTGTCCTCAAATTATTCTTCTTTTTGTTTTCCTCTGAGAATCTAATTCAGGGATTGGTGGGACCACACACTTATGGTTGTTGAAATTCTCATGCTTCACTTAAATTTTTCACAATCACAATGATGGAAGTTCTACAAACAAATTAGTATATAAGACGGTAATTGATAGGAAATTTGGTAACATACACAATGACTAGCATGTTTAGGTGATTTTCAATTTCCAACTATAAATTAAACTTGATATTTTCTCATTTTTAGTTTCTATTTTGAGTTTTATTTAATCACATCTTTCCTTTATTCAGTGGTCTATTTTTAACAAATAAAAATCATATATTTTCTTTATTAGGTGGTTTCTTTTTAGAGAAGATAATGGATTTAAGGTTAATTTTTTCCTATAGTTAATTAAGGGTAGTTATATAACTTGACAAAATGATAAATAAGTAAAGAGATAACTCCAATGTTATTTTTGAAATTTTAAAAAAATATATAGATGCTACATCATCAAGAACTGATAGAGCTTAACGATAGATGGCATTAGTAATTGTAGACAAAGTTAAATGTTAGATTAATAATTTAAAAAAATTATAGGGGATAAAGTAGTAATAAAATCAAAGTACAAGGGGTAGTAATTATCCCTAGTAAATAAATAAATAAATAGAAAACGGTTGAATAACTGACTAGAGTTTTTCCAATTGAGTCGACCTAATATAGCCGACTATCTGTCAAGTTAGGCGGTGAAACATCTCTATAAATGGGTTCAACTTCAAATGGCCACAATCGAACCGAGTGGTCAAGGTCGAAATCTCGACTATTCATTTTGCATTTTTTTTTGGTTACAGGTAGGTATTGTCAAATCCCCCCAGCCAGGTGCCTAACTGCAATACTCGAAGGTGTGATCCACAATTCTGAATATCAATTCTCATCAATCAACCTCCCACATAGCATAATAGTATAATGAAGAGCAAAGATAAATCACTGTGTAAATGTAATTAAAGAAACAATCAAGGATGGGTCTCAGAAGGATCTCAAATCAATAATTAGAGTGTGAAAAATTGATACCAATATAGAATTAGAGTATAGAATATAGCGGAAATAAACTCTAAAATCAAATGCAAAATGTAGATCAAATCCAATGTATTACAACTGAATAAACTAAAGAAGTCTAAGAATTAATCTAAAAACTATTCATAATAAGTTTTCTTGTTCATAAGATAATGTCTAAATTCGAAGATCTCCATCTCTCGCACGGGACACTCTAGCTCTAAGATCGGACTAATCTTGGTACGCACAGTCATCACACGGATATGCTTCATCGTGATGTTGGTGACCGCCAAAATCTTGTAGATCGTATGGATCACTTGTCATGGTGTGATGCCCTACATCTTTTTATATATTATTATTTCATCATTATGTGGGAATGTTTCAATCCTAAGATTATTAAAGGATCATGGTGGTTAGATTATATGTTAATATGGTTTGTTTAATGGTTTAACCGAATGGTTCGAGTATAATTAAATGATAGCTTAACCGGAACTGAATTTCAGTATTTTGGTCTAGATCTGATAACGCTTGTGGGTCCCACAACAGTAGAATCAGACTGAGCTGAGAGTGAGAAAATGATTAGTATAATTTTATGACCTGAAGGTATTAATATTCACTATCCTTCCTCATTCCCACTTTAGAACTTGAAGATCTTTGAAGAAATTTGTATAAGAATGGGGCCTCTCCTTTGTATGCTCTCTTGTGTTTCCTCCTTTGTTTAATAAAGATAATCTTCTTATGGTAATAAAGCTTATCTTTATTAAACAAAGGCAGATTTTGCGCGACTGGGAGCGTGCGTGAATTTTTATAAGAAGTTTACAAAGAAGTAATTACAGGAGGATTAAAGAATATACAGATGCTAGATGCATGCATTGCAAAAAGGTATAGAGGGGCCTAGGAGATGGTAGAGGCACAACTGTAGGCATGCCATCTCAAATCATTCCTCTATGAAATTAAGATAAAAAAAAAAAAAGAAAGGAAAACAGGCCATCTAATCTCACATCCTTACCTTGCTTGGGTTCTCGAAAAGATTAAAGAAGACTTAAGAAGATATAAGACAAGAACTTACCATTCTTGGACAAACTTCTTCAAAGATCTTCAAGTTCTAAAGCGGGATTTTGGAGGTGCAAGGGACGGGCTATCGGCATGTGGGAATCAGAATTGACTGTCTTTAACACCTTTTAGGCCATTAGAGGAGAGCGACTGTGAAATCCAGCCCAAAACCTAGCCTGGACACCCTATTTGTTTTGGATAAAAAAGTGACTCGTGGGTGTTTGACCTTGAAGTGGGACCCAGAGTTCAGTATGGATATGTTTAGAAGGTCTTAGAAAGTCAATTCAGACCTTCCTTATGTTGGTTGTAGGCCTAAGTGATTGGATTTAACCCTGCAGATCCAAAATTCAGAAATTAAGGTGGAAGACCCTTTGGTCGATCCTGCTTGGTCGATCCCATCAACTAAGGCATCGACCAAAGCAGCTCCGAAAGCTGAAATTGTTAATTTTGGAAGTTTTTGATTTGAGATCCCCTATATAATGCAACCTTGTGTTAAACCTAATTGTTTGGCCTCTAAACTACCGGAGAACGTCGGAAGAACCCTAGAGCCTCCTCCTCAAGCCAAGGAAGATCCTCAAGCATTCCACCAAGTTTCTATTTTGGTTTCTCTCATTCAAGGTTGGTGTTCTACTTCTTTCTTCTCTAATCTCTTCTCCTTACTGTTCTATCTTATTGTTTTGATTGTGAGGAAGGTATTACACTACAATCTGATCTCCTTTGACTTAGAGTGAAACCCCATTCACTCTATGCATTCTTTGAAGCCATATGGTGATTCTCCTTGTTCCTAATTTGATTTTGATAGCATGATCCTTTCTTACTGTAGTTTTCCTTTCTAATCAGTGTTAGACATGTTTATTTTTAGTTTCTATTGCTGATCTACTATATTCTATCTCTTTGAATGAATCTCCATTCATTCCAATGATGCTATGATCTCCATATTTGATTTTATAAAAGAGATCATTTATATCTTCATGAATGCATGCTTAATCTTAATTCTCTAGCATGATAGATCCATTCTTATGATAGCTCTTATCTCTAATCTATTGCTAATGTTCCTTTAGAGTTAAACCTTGTTCACTCTAAATTCTCCTTTGAATCCATGGTTGTTTTCATTGAAAACCATGTTTTTGATCAAATTAGAAAGTCATGTTTTCAAATTAGAAAGTCATGATTTTGATCATGGGTGGTGTTTAATCCATGCTAGATAGTCTTAGTATGTTTATGTGAGGTTTCCCTTCGAATTTTGAAGTAATCGAACTTCAAACGAAGAAGTTATGACCAAAGTAGTGTATTCTGTCCGTACTGAAACTCCTTGGTCGATCCCATTAACCAAGGCCATCAACCAAGCATGCTGCCAACAACAAAATTTCTCAGTTTTGCTCCGTTTTGACTCTAATATTTTGGATTTGCTTCTTATGACTTATACATGTTTTGTCAAGCTTGTATAGGTGATTTTGGTCTTGATCTCTGATCTCTCAATTGAAGGTTTTATATTCGGATTACGAGGTGAGTATTCCAACTCACAATATGCCTATTTACATGCCTTGTTGTAATATGACATGAATGCATGATCTAGCTACTGCCATCTTATTTTCTATACATCATGATACTTCTGCAACTACAGTAGTATGTTCATATTGTGATTTACATATTAGAATTGATTGTTGATTAATGAGAATGTGATATGGATTATGGTGTGAATATGAATGTGAATGTGCTATGCATGGAATCATGATATGATGTGAATGCCTAGGTTGTGGTTGTGGAATGGGGAATGCCCTTTTGGCATTTTTATCTTTGGACGCCACTGGAGGTGGTATGGGATACTTTCCTATGGTGCCCCTTGATTCTTCCTTGACTATTGGTTGACATACCTAGGATTGGTCTAGCAGTGTTGGCTAGGAATACCCTGTTAAATCATACCTGATTCGGAAGGGTATTGAGACCGAGTGACCCGTGGTAGCAAATGGGGATTCATGGGCACTCAAGACCGGTGAGTTATATCCGTGAGAGGACATGAGAGCTTCCTGTTTGCTATTTGTGAATGACCAATAGGATTAATGAGTCTGTAGTCCGAGTTGGTTGTAGCCATAGGAAACGATGACTCTAGTGGGAAGGATACTGGAAAGGATCGCTGGGGGCGAGGAATGGAAGTATCGGTATCCAACCCTAGGTAGATAATTAAGTAGATGACTTGCATTGGGCTATGATTTACCCTATACACACGCCAATACTCAGACCAATGGTGATGTGAGAGAGCGTGACTTAAACCCCACCCATGGAATGTCTGAAAGGGATGCAGGACCCAATTATCATTGGAGAACCCAAGATACCGAAATGGTTGAGGGAAGAGGGATTTGAGACCTACCCAGAGGAGTATGGTGCTATGACTTAAAGCGTGTCTACCAATAGAGACTAGCATACATATATAGAGTTAGAAGCATACTTGCATATATTGTTTCATATCATTGCATTTATGTTTGCCTTTGATTGTGTGTGAAGATGCTTATTGTGATTGGATATACTTGCTAAGTTCTTTTGAGCTTACCCTTTGGGGGACTTGTTTTTAGATGACTTTGCAGGTTCGGAAGAGAACTCGTGCCACGGTACAGAGGACCCTTCCTTATATGATGCAGCTCCGGAAGTCTCTGGATAAGGTTATGACCAGTGGGGCAGCCAGCACTCAGGTTTGGACTGCATTGATAGCTCCTATTGATGGCATCGTCTTGTTCGCCGATGGGATTGTGAGCTAGATGCTGACTTAAATCTACGAGAGCACAACCCAAAGGCGAAGAAGATGAAGATTGAAGAAGAAGAAGAGCCGATGGAAGATGTTGATTGATTAGATCGTCTCTTTTCTTCTAGACTTTTCCTTTTACTTGTATTAGCTTAGAGCTTTGCTTTAGATTTCGATCTACCTTCCACATATGTTTGTGGGGTATATTTTCTCTATACTTTACAGTTGTCTTTTAATTTGGTATCTTGTTATCCATACTCTGATATTCTTTTGTGATCCTTTTGAGATTCTTTCTTGACTTTGTTTATTAAAATACTTGAATACTATGATTTGTTCTTGCTTTTGATTATGTTATTGTGCTAAATGGATATGATCATTCCTAAACTTGATCTTCGGGGCTGTGGATCATACCTCAGGGTATTCCAAATAGGGTACCTGTGAAATCCAGCCTTATCCTAACCCTGACCCTGACCCGGATCCGTTGGTGTTTGTAGGTCCGAAGACCTGAAGTAGTGGAAGAAGAGACTTGTGGGCCCTCTTAGTTGAAGATTCGTTGTATAACTCAGAGCCTATGGATATTGACAGTGATGCCCCTTACTTGGATACATCGTCAGTATTCAGTGAGAAACTGCACTTAGAAGGGGGGAGCGTAGTTGAAGTACGTGATGCACTTCCGATCTCGTTCCATGGTATTTATCTAATCTAGACTTGTTGATTGACTTGTAGGAGAAAACCCAACTCAATTTGGATCAGTCTGGCCTTCCAATTCCCTGTCTGAAGTTGCTGTTTCGGCATGGTCGACTGACCAGTCGACCAGCAGATTAATAAATCCGAAAATCACAAAATTCTCTATTATTTTAAGCCTACTTTATGGGAACTCGTGAATAGAAGCCTAACCTAATCATTGGCACTCCAGAGAATGAGGAGTGAGCTTCCCTAGGGCATTCCTTGAAGTTGGTGAAGGATCTTGGTCTCAATCATTGCCTTCCATCTCCATTGCTTCCTCAAGGTATGATTTCTCTCTCTCATTCTCTATTCTACTCATTCCTCTACTCTTTCTTGCTATTGAGACCATGGCTAAAGTGCTGCAACCTTGCAAACACTTGGTCATGTGTTTCCCCTTTCATTTCCATTTTTTTCTTTCATTCTTGCTATACTATGCTTCCAATACAATCAATAGCATTGCATTTCTATGATTCTTGTCATTCCAACTTGTCTTATTGATCTAAATTGATGTGTAGATGTATGCTAGGTCTGATATACTATTGGTTTATGATTCTCATTTAATTCTTATCACTTCCTTAGCTGATTCCCCATCATTCCTTGCCATTGCAACAAATTCCATTTCAATTCTTGATGTTTAGCATATAGAACATAGGGTTTCAATTTGGGTTGTCACGTCCTCCCAGCCGGTACCCTATCTGGCATACCCGAGAGTGTGATCCACAGCCCGAAGATCAGGTATCGAGTGATCAACCTCCCACATAAACAGTAACATAATCATGAACAATCATAATAAAAGTGCGGAAGATAAACCATAGATCCAATAAGGAAAGAATGAATCATAAATAAATCAGAAAGATAGTTATAATCAGAGTATCAAACAGATAAGTAAAGTGAGGCAAAAATCCCACTCTACAACCAGCGGAAAAGTAGCTCTAAAAAGAATAAACTAGAAAAAATCTAATCCCAGTAGCAAGTACATTGGGTAACTAAATTGTTCTCCACTTTATAGACAACATTCTTATAAGTGTAAATCTCATAAATAGCACAAGGACGCTTCCACTCAATGGTCGGACTAAGCATCGTACGGAGCATAACCACTCGCGGGATCTTCAGTGTAAATGTGGTAACCGCAATCACCTTCCTGGAGATATGTCTCCTCGCCTTGCGCTTCTTCATAGGGACCGTCATAGTATTCAGTACTTGCAGGATAGTCTAACAAACATCGTACAATAAAGGAATGAGTTTCAAAGAAACTCAAGAAGGCGATTAAAATCCATAATAACATAAATGGCAGGATTCCAGAACAAACATAAATGCAATATGACATGAGACAAGCAATGAATGAATGAAACTAACTCTATGTATGCTGGTCTCTATTGGCAGACATGCTTTAAGTCATAGCACCGTACTTCTTTAGGAAAGTCCACTCACATCCTCAACCATTTAAGATATCTTGGATTCTCTCACGGATCATTTCACCGGTCTTGAGCAGCCGATTGGTAATGGGTCCTTCATCCCTCAAGACAAACCATGGCAGGGGGTTAAGTCAACACACTCTCTCACAACCATTTGGTATAAGTACTTGGCGCATGTCGGGGGTAAAACCTAGCCATATGCAAGTCTTCTACTTAGTTACATCAAGTCAGATCCAGATACGTCCATTCCTCGCCCCCGGCGATCCTTTCCGGTATCCTTCACACTAGAGTCCTCATAGTCCCTGACTACGGACTCATCAACCCTATTGGTTATCCACATATGGTAAACGGGAAGCTCTCACGTCCTCTCACGGGTTGGTTACCGTTCTTGAGCGCTCGTGAGCCCAAGTCTAACCATATGCAACCCTACCAATAAATGGCCCCCACAATGTGATTCCTGTCCTCTCACGGGTTGGTTACCGGTCTTGAGCGCCCATGAATCCCCATTGCTACCACGGGTCGTTCGGTCTCAATACCCCTCCGATTAGGGTCTGACATAACAGGACATCCTAGCCAAACACTACTAGACAATCCTAGATATGTCATCCAACAGTTTAGGAAGGTGTCCAGAGGGCATCTCCGGAAACATCCCATAATATTCCCGTAGTAGTCCAAGGACAGAAGTGTCAAAAGGACACCTCTCCTTTCCAAACCATACTTAAGCATACACATGCATCAATTCATATCATCACATATATGGTAACTTCATATATGGAAAGAAATCAATAAGTACAATCAACTTGTATATAATTGGTAAGTAAATCATTCATGAATCAATTAATCATAAACAAGTAATGCTACTGTAACCAAAGTTATACAACAGTAGTATATCATTGTAAGAATCTAATTTAGGAAACATGTCAATGTTATTCAAATATAGAAACTAGATTCATGCTATCTATGTAATTAAGGAAATAACCATCCTTACCTTTTATAACTTGCAAAGGGATCCTAAGAAATCAAGTAAGATCTTGGCAAACTTGAGAAGAAGGTCCTAAACAAGTATATACAACATATTAGGAAAGATCCCTAACAGAAAAGATACCAAAACATCCAACACAGACCAATTCTGGAGTTGCTGTACTCATTGGTCGAGTGGATTGGTCGATCTGGTCCATCGACCAATCGATCGACCAATGCAGACAGTAGCCTAAAAAAACAGAGTTTTAAGATATGAAATCCGAATTTGGTGGTTCAAAAGGGTACTAATCAAGGGGTAAACTACATCAGTAGTATTCTAACATATAGGGGACTTCAAAACACCAATCAAATCAAGACATCAAGATCCAAATTAGGAAACAAAAAGTTACCATAATTAAATCAACCATGGATCTTGATGAATTCGAAATAGAAATCAAAGACAAGAACAATAGGAGGATGGATCATTGCTTCAGGTAAAGGCATCATGAAAACATACTTAGATCTTCAAGGAAAAAGGCTTAGAAGCATAAATCTAAATAAGGAAATAAACCCTACCATATATGTAACTACCATGCTTCATGAAGAACACATAGTATGGTAGAAGAGAACAACTAGAGATTGATAGATCATGGATCATGGAAAGAAAACACAGTAATTAACTACTAACATGATCAATATAGAAGATCCAAAGAGATCAGAATTCAAATCAGAAGTTTAACAAGATTAGATCATGGTTTGATCATGATTCCTTCAAAAGCTTGCAATGATCATGGTTAAGATCATTGTTCTAGCCTCAAATCCTTAGGATGATCATGAGAACATGTTCAGAGATGTTTGCAACAGAGAATGCAACATCTCTTCTACTGTCTCAACTCAAAAAGGAAAGAAAAACAAAGATGGAGGAGAAGAAGAGAGAGTAGACATACCTTTTGATGCAAAAGGAAGAGTTTCGACGAAGATCCGTCAAGAAAACACCAAGGATGCAAGGGAGATGACTTGCAGAGGTCTTTGGTTCTTTCCAAAGAGTTTGGAGGCAGCAAATACGAAGTGGACTCGAGATTGGACTTAAATAGAGCAAGAAAAACCTAATTGCCAAAGACAGCACTCATTGGTCGAGTGGATTGGTCGACTGGCCCCGTCGACCAATGTTGACAGCAAGTCCAAAACAGGGAATTGAAGGCCCAGATCAAATCCAATCCTAAAGGGGTTTTGCACACAAGTCAAGTGACTTACCAAATAGGTAGAAATGCCTTCAAACCAAGATAGAGAGCACTCCAAGTCCATCAACTAATCCGATCTTCATCAAGATTCAATTTCCATAAATAGAACTTCATCATCAACTTTCATGGATTCAAAGCCAGACACCAAGTCCTCCACTGGGATGGCCCAAAGCTGACTTCTTACTTTACTCCGGGTCATCGGACCTACAAATAACAAGGTTTCCGGGTCAAGGTTAGGGCTGGGTTTTACATGGGTATTCCTAATTAGACCATTGGATCATGATAATATTAATTGTATAGTGTTCTTATATTGCTATAATCAATCCCTCCAAGTTTCGGATCGTTCCGAGCCCTGGAAGATCGGTTTCGGGCCCAAATTCACTATGCTACCCGTTACTGTTCATCTTGGTCGTCTGCTTGGTCGACTGAGTCAGTGGACCAGTCAGTCGACCAAAGGAAGACAACAACTCAACACTTGCTCGTTTCGCTCCGTTTGATCTCTGATTTGATTGTTTCCTTCTCTAATGTTGCATATATGTTGTCTAGGGTTCAAGCACTAAGTTGGGGACTATTCTAAGTGGTACTTGCTATATTTCCCGATTCGATTAAGGTAAGGACGGTTATACACATATGACATGGACTATGTGTTTATTCAATGATAATTGACAACTTTATATGCTTTGCTTATCAATTTTATTTAGACATCATATGACTACTGTAGTTGTCTTTTAAAAATAGTAACATGTTTAATTACTCTTGTATATCATGTCTATTTAATTATTGTTATTTACATATACACTTGAATCATGCGATGTTATGATATGACTTTCAATATGATGATGTATCATGTATGTGTGATATGATGAACTGAGAATGTGATTGGATAAGTATAATTTGGGATTGAGGAATGTCCTACTGACATGTCTGTCCTTGGACATCGGAGGGAATAGTATGGGATGTTCTCCGAAGGTGTCCATCGATGCTTCCCGAATTATTAGGTGACATACATAGGACTTGTCTAGATGTATGGCTAGGATGTCCTTGTCATATTAGACCCGAATCGGAAGGGTATTGAGACCGAACGACCCATGGTAGTAGTATGGTTTGATGGGCGCTCAAGACCGGTAACCAACCCGTGAGAGGACATAGATCATATTACGGATATCCAAAAGGGGCCATTGTCGGTAGGATTGCAAATAGTCAGATTTGGACTCACGAGCGCTCGAAGATCGGTGAGTCATATCCATAAGAGGACGTGAGAGCTTCCCGTCTACTATTTGTGGATGACCAATGGGGTTGATGAGTCCGATGAGTAATATTTGTGACTCTAGTGTGAAGGATACCAGAAAGGATCGCCCGGGGCGAGGAATGGACGTATCAAGATCTAACATGATATGACTGAGTAGATGACTTGCATTGGGCTAGGCTTTACCGTGACATGCACCAATACTTATACCAATGGTGATGTGAGAGAGTGGTGACCGAAACCCCAGCCATGGAATTGTCCGAGAGGGATGTAGGACCCAAGTCCCACCGGAGAACCCAAGATACCTGGATGGTTGAGGGAAGAGTGATTTGAGACCTACCCAAGGAAGTATGGTGCTATGACTTAAAGCATGTCTACCATAAAGACTAGCATATGTAGAGTTAGAATCATATTTGCATAATCTGTCTCATATCATTCGCATTATGTTATGACTTGTATCATATGGTTTATGTATTATGGATTAACTGCCTTACCGAGTTCCTTTGAACTCATTCCTTTCTGTGCATTTGCTTTGTTAGACTATTCCACAGGTTTTAAAGAGACCGATGGCACGTCCTTTGAAGCACCCTATGATGAGCCATACTACCCTCAGGGTAGTGGCTACTATGAAGATTATTGTGAGGGTACCGAAGAGGACTATGCTACGCACCGGGATTAGCCTGACACTGGTGCTGGAGCAGCTGTGCTGGACCTTGGATTTCTATAGTTATGAGGACGTACTTTATGTGACTGAGGAAACATCTGTTTAAATATTTTAAATTCTTCTTTTAGACCGAATCTGTAACTCAACTTTCTTTGATTTACTCCTTAGATGTTGATTTTGTAACTTAACTTGAATTATCTACTTTCCGCTGCCATGTGAGGAAGTGACTTCTGATCACTCTCTCTCCCTTTTGAATTATATCTATACACTTGGTATCATCTTTATTCCGCACTTTGATTATCTGTTTTATCTTATTCATGATTCTTTATTATATGCTTTTACATTGATTATTATTGTTCATGATTGTGTTATCGCGTATGTGGGAGGCATGGTTGCTCGATACTTGATCTTTGGGATTGTGGATCACATACCCGGGTATACCCGATGGGGTACCGGCTGGGTGGATGTGACAGTACTGACTAGAGAAATGTGACAACGACAATATATATATATATATATATATATATATATATTTTTTATTTTTATTATTATTTTATTTTATATATATATATATATATATATATATATATATATTATGTTATACGTAGTAATAAGAGGAGAGAGAGAAGGAGGAGATGATACCTCCTCATCTCTCTCCCACCTCCTCACATGGAAGACAATGAAGTATCTTTAATACACGGTACATCTGAAATTCATAAAAGAGAGGAAGTGACACCTAAGTGGAGTCTTCACTCCATATTATTATTTTATATAACTAACTTTGATAAGGTAAAGAAAGAGAAAGAGAAAGAGAAGGAGGAGGCGGCATTTTTAATTGAAGTGATAACATGGTAATTCAATTGCATATACAAGTCATGATTTTTATATAATTATATATAATATGGTTTAGGGATAAGAAAGAGAAATGGAAAGAGAAGTAAAATAGAAGAAGTGGAGAGGCAGAGACAACATATGCGTGGAAAGAGAAAGAAAAGACAGAGAATTAATTGCAGAATGTGCAGAGAGAAAGACTTTAGGTACAAAAAAGAAAGTTAAGGAGGAGAGAGGAGAGAAAGAGAGAAGTGGAGAGAGAAGAGAAAGAGAAGAGAGAGAGAGAGAGAGAGAGAGAGAGAGAGAGAGAGAGAGAGAGAGAGAGAGAGAGAGAGAGAGTAGAACAATTAAAGAGAAGAGAGAGGAGAGCAATTAAAAAGGAGAGAGTGGAAACTGGATACAGTGCTTGTGCGTGGAAGCAAGAAAGAAAGAGAAGAGAGAAGAGAGAGAAAGGAGGAGAGAGAAAGTAAAGGGAAACCTTAGTTGTCACATCCACCCAGCTGGTACCCTATCTAGCATACCCGAGTGTGTGATCCACTGCCCCAAAGATCAGTTCAAGGAAATCAACCTCCCACATTTACAATAATACAATCAAGAACATGACTAAATCAATGTTTAAATATATAACTGAATAATCATGAAAAGATATAAAGAAAGATTACAATTCAATCAGAGTGTGGAAATATGATACCAATAGAATAAATCAATCATTGAGTATGGCGGAAAAATACTCTATATCAGTAGCGAAAATGTAGATCAAAACTGAACTAAGATACAAGTGTTTCAAAAGTACTAGAAAAGAATTAAACTAACATCTAAACTAATGTCTCTTCAAACTTAAATAAAATCCTTCTAAAAGTATAAGTCTCTAGGTCCAAGTGCGGCTATACTGTCACAAGAGTACGACTAATCCTGATACGCTTCAAAGTCACCTTGGTAGTCTTCACAGTCGTAGTCATAACCACTAGCACCTTGGGAACAATATAAGTCATCTGGGGCAATCTCATATGCTTGTCCTTCATAGTCTTCAGCACCTATATAAAGATCTAACAAAGTTGTTCAAAAAAGGATGAGTTCAAAAGAACTCAGCAAGGCAGTTTATTCCACAATAACACATATAACATGATAGCAAATCACATAGGATACAATATGATATGAGACAATCATGCAAGTATGCTTCTAACACTATGTATGCTGGCCTCTAGTGACAGACATGCTTTAAGCCATAGTACCATACTGCTCTGGGTAGGTCTAAAATCACTCTCCCTCAACCATCTTGGTATCTTGGGTTCTCCGGTGGTACTTGGGTCCTGCATCCCTCTCAGACATTCCATCGTTGGGGTTTAGGTCAACACTCTCTCACAACACCATTGGTCTGAGTATTGGCGCATGTCAAGGTAAATCTTTGCCCAACGCAAGTCATCTACTTAGTTATACCAAGTCAGGGTTATATACTTCCATTCCTCACCTCTCGCGGTCCTTTTCGGTATCCTTCTCACTAGAGTCATCGTGTCCTACAGCTACAACCAACTTGGACTAAGGACTCATTAACCCTATTGGTCATCCACAAATAGTAAACGGGAAGCTCTCATGTCCTCTCACGGGTTGGTTACCGGTCTTGAGTGTGAAAATCCCCCAAATTTCTACCCCTTTAACCCGTGGTTTCAAGACCGAGAACCCAAGCCTCGAGTAGGTGACAATTGTGGGCCATTCAAGTCAAGCCCCAAGGATTGGAAATGGAACCAATGTTGGTGGATGACCCTTATGATGACTCAAAAACTCTCTTAGAATTTAAGAGAAGAAAGAAGATTAATCACGATGGTGTAAAAAAGGTCATTTTGGAACCTCCATAGATCGACGATGGAGAGTCCAATTGATTAGATTAAGGTATCCAAACGAAGATCTTCGAAAGAGCTTTCCATCAACCAAAAAATCACCGAAATCAGAGTTCAGATGGGGGTCCAACCATGGAATGGTCGGTTGGGCCGGTTGGGTGACCCAACCCCCACCCCTTTTTCAATTACAGGGCATAATCGGGATTTCAGATTTTTAAACTCTATTTTAGGTTGTAAATCACCCCAAAACACATTTTTTTATGCTAGAACGAGGCAGAGGCTTTGGAAAGAGGAGAAACCAAGAAGAAGAGGAGATCCCATCCAATCAAAGGTGCTCTGCGACTCGGATCATTGCGGGAATGTAAGGAAAGGTGAGAATTCTTAAACCCTTCTCTTTAGACACAGTTTTGTAAGATCTTCTCTTCTCTTTATTGGTAGAATTGTGGTTGTGGGGGAGTGTTAGGTATCTTGGATGCTCTTGTTTTCTTGTATTGAGGTTGCTCTTTAGTATGAGAGTAATGGTGCGATCCCTTGCCAAAGATTTCGCATTTTGATTCTTTGAGTCACCCACAGGTAATTTAGGAGAGCAAAATTTGGGGCTTTTTGATTAGATTAAATTGGATCAAATTGAAGGTACCCGTAGGATTCTTTTGCTGCCAATTAGACTTTCCCAAAGTTTCATTTCGGTTAGACTTTGAATCGGTGGCGAATTAGAGACCATTCACTAATGAGCTTGAGAACTACCCTTTTTAAACTAGTCGTCAGAATTGTGTTTTCGTGGGAAGAACTTGGGAGATCTTTTGAAACCCAAATTGAGTCTAATTTGTGATTATTAATTCTCTTGCATTAATAGGTTTATTTATCTTTAGTCACCAAACTGTGGGAGTGAATTTTGGGACTTTGGAGAATAGAACCAAAGTGAAAGGTGAGGAATATACTTGACCTTATATTACATGTATAATGATGTTAATTAATTTTTATAATTGATATCTTGACTTGCTTTAGTATTATCTTGTGATTATCTCTTATATTTTTCAATATCCTTTGAATGGTGATATGAGAATGTATGAGATGGATGAGATTGGATGGATTGAGTTTTTCTTTTATTTTTAAATCTTAAATTATTGATATAAAAATATATGTATGATGTTGAATTAAATTAGTCCTTTTATTTTATGTTGCTTACTAAGGTTGTGGGTTCGCCCATTGCCCTAGTGACCTTATGTGATTGCTTAGGTTGTGATTGGGGAATGGAGAATGCCCTTTTTGGCATTTCTGTCATAGGACACTAGAGGAGGCGGTATGGAATGCATTCCTATGGTGCCCTTGACGTTTTCCCTAATTATTAGTTGACATACCTAGGGCATGTCTAGAAATGTTTGGCTAGGTGACCTCATGAGTACTAATACCCTTTCGGTAGGGGTATTGAAGCCGGTTAACCCATAATGTTAGTGGCTGGGTCCTGAGTGTCAAGCAGGCCCACTATCATCATGAGATGGTAGGGTTTTATATAATAGATAAGGGCTCATGAGCGCTTAAGACCGGTAACCAACCCGTGAGAGGACATGGAGAGCATCCTGTCCATTATATGTGGATGACCATAGGGTTAGGGGTCAATGTAGTCCGAGTTGGTTGGTGTCATAGGATACGATGACTCTAGGTGGGAAAAGATACTGAACCGAGTTGGTTGGTGCCATAGGGAAGTATCCAGACCATATGTAGTATGAGACTGTATGACTTTGCACTGGGCTAAGGATTATCCCTGACACATGCCAGATATTATACCAAAGGTGATGTGAGAGAGTGGTGACCTAATCGCTAACCATGGCTTGACAGGACTTTACCCCACAACCGCGGAGAACCCAATAGACGTCTCTTGTTGAGGGAAGAGTGATTGAGACCGCCCAAAGAAGAGTGGTGTATGACTTAATGAGTGTCCACCATAAAGATTTCATGATACAGTTAGGAGCATAATATCATAATCATTCATATATCATATCATTATCATTAATTAAATTATCGATATTTATGCTATATGTGTGGTGTGGAATCTTGTGAATAAATGCATGATATGATGTTGAGTTGACCTCACTGAGTTCTATTGAACTAATTCCTTTTTATATGTCTTTTTCTATTAGATTATACTGCAGGTTATGTCACATCCACCCAGCCGGTACCCTACCTAGCATACCCAAGTGTGTGAACCACAACCTCAAAGATCAAGCATCGAGGAAATCATCCTCCCACATATACAATAACATAATCATGAACAAGATATAATCAATGTATCATTATATAAACAAGAGATCAAGATAAGAAGTAAAGAATGACAATATAATCAGAGTGCGGAAATAATGATATCAATATATAATAATCAAAATGTAGAGTGTGCGGAAAATTACTCCACATAACATAGCGGAAATGTAGCTCGAAACTAAAAGGAAAAGATTACAACCGATTCCCAAAAGAGAAAAAGAAAGGAAAATAATCAAATTAAACTAAGGTCGCTTCTGTCTTATAAAGTGTATCTTCATAAACATAAACTAGAGAAACTAAACATGGCCACATCCACTCCAAGGTAGGGCTAATCCTGGTACGCATCATGATCACACGAGGGATCTTCACCATAATCTTTGCAACCGCTAGCACCTTGAGAGTAGTATGCATCATTGGGTTGCACTTCAAAGTACTGGCCATCATACTTGTCAGTACCTGTAGAATAATCTAACAAAGATATTTGCACAAAAAGGAGTGAATTCAAAAGAACTCAGCAAGGCAAGTTATATCCATAGCAACATAAATAACATGATTGTGAAATCCAGCCCTAACCTTGACCCGGAAACCCTGTTGTTTGTAGGTTCGACAACCTGAAGTAAAGGAAGAAGTCAACTATGGGCCATCTCAGTGGAAGACTTGGTGTCTGGCTTAGAATCCATGGAAGTTGATGACAATGTTCCATTTATGGAAACTTGTTTAGGACTGAAAAGGAAACTGCACCCTGATGAAGATGGGATTAGTTGATCGACTTGGAGTATTATCTGACTTGGTTTGAAGGCATTTCTACATGCTAAGTAAGCCACTTGGTGTGTGTGCAAAACCCCTTTAAGTTTGGATTTGATTTGGACCTTCAATTTCCTGCCTTGGCCTTGCTGTCCTGATTGGTCGATTGAGCCAATCGACCAATCAATCGACCAATGAGATCTGTTTTGTCGAATTAGGTCTTGGCTGCTCTATTTAAGTCCAACCTCGGGTTTAATCTCGTCTTTTGTGCCTCCAAACCTTTTGGAACGAACCAAAGCTCTCCTCAAGTCATCTCCTTTGCACCCTTGGTGGTTTTCTTGTTGGATCTTCATCATTTCTCTTGCTTTTGCATCACAAGGTATGTGATCATCCTCCTCTCGTCTCAATCTTTATTTTTCTTTTGTTTTCTGACTGAGAACAGTGGGGTTGATGTTGCATTTTTGTTGCAACCATCACTCCACTCATTTCTCTACTTTTTCCTAAGGACTTAAGGCTTGATGGATGATTTTAATCAAGATCACACTTGCTTTTGAAGGAAACCATGTCTTTATCTTCTTTCTCTTTTTGATTCAAAGTTCTTCAAGCTTAGATCTATTTTTCTAGAAGTTCTGTACATGTTTTCCATGATTTCTCTATTAAATTAGTAATCTATCATTCTTTAGTTTCCCCTCCATGAATTTGCCATGATTTCTCCAAGAACCCTGACTGACCTATTTATGGTAAGTTTTATTTCCTATTTTGTGACATTAGGATTTGATATTGTTAGGGTTTTGAATTCTTCTTTAGACCAATACACTATCATAGTATTTCCTTCTTGTTTGGTGGCAATTCAAATCACAAAATTCGGATTTCGGATCAGAAATCCTTGTTTTTGTCTGTCACTGACTCTATTGGTCGACTGAGTCAGGAGACCAATCAATCGACCAATGAAGACAGTAGCCTCTATTATGGTTTATTTTTGGTTGATTTGATTCCTACCTTCTGTAGACCTTTCCTAATAAGGTATATATATTGGCTAGGATCCTCGTTCCAAGATTAGGAAAGATCTTCCTTGATTCTCGAGATTCTTTGCGAATTATTTAAGGTAAGGATAGTTATTTCTTTAATTACATAGGTTGCATGATTTAGCTTCCATATTTGAATCTTCAGATTTATTTCCATAAATAGATTCTTATATTGATGTACTACTGATGTAACTACTCTAATTACAATAGCATTACTTGTTTACATTATTTAATTTATGTATGACTTTACTTGTTAATTATGTATGAGTTGGATCATGTTCTTGATTACTTTCCATATGGGGAGTTACTATATTTGTGATATGATTGATTGACGATTGTGACTAATTAGGTATGGTTTAGAAAGGAGAGGTGTCCTTTTGACACTTCTGTCCTTGGACATCAACGGGAATATTATGGGATGTTTCCGGAGGTGCCCATTGACACCTTCCTAAATTGTTGGTTGTTATATTTAGGATTGTCTAGCAGTGTTTGGCTAGGATGACCCTGTTGTATTAGACCCTAATCGGAGGGGTATTGAGACCGAACGACCCGTGGTAGCAATGGGGATTCATGGGCGCTCAAGACCGGTAACCAACCCGTGAGAGGACAAGAATCACATTGTGGGGGCCATTCATTGGTAGGGTTGCATATGGATAGACTTGGGCTCATGGGCGCTCAAGACCGGTAACAAACCCGTGAGGGGACATGAGAGCTTCCCGTTTACCATATGTGGATAACCAATAGGGTTGATGAGTCCGTAGTCAGGGACTATGAGAACTCTAGTGTGAAGGATACCAGAAAGGATCGCCAGGGGCGAGGAATGGACGTATTTGGATCTGACTTGATATAACTAAGTAGAAGACTTGCATTTGGCTAGGCTTTACCTTGACATGCGCCAATACTTAGACCAATGGTGATGTGAGAGAGAGGTGACTTAAACCCCAACCATGGAATGTCTCGAGGGATGCCGGACCCATTACCAAACGGCGTTGTGTGATGAGACCCTCCCAAAGAAGTATGGTGCTATGACTTAAAGCATGTCTGCCAATAGAGACCAGCATACATAGAGTTAGAATCATAATGCATCATATGTTTCATATCACATTGCATCATACTTTGCTTTGAATTTTTGCCACTTATGTTATTATGGATGAACTGCCTTATTGGGTTTCTTTCGAAACTCATTCCTTTTGTACTATGTCTTGTTAGATTACTCTACAGGCTTAGAGTATTATGACTGCTCATACAAAGAAGCACAGGGAGAGGAGACATATTTCCAAGAAGGTGATTGCGGTTACGACGATTACCTTGAAGATTCCTCGAGTGGTCATGTTGTGTACAATGCTTAGTCCATCGATAGAATGGAAGCGTCGTTGTGCTATTTTTGAGATTTACACTTATAGAGATGTCCTCTATAAGATTGAAAACGATTTAGTTACTCATTGCACTTCTTATTGGGATTAGTTGTAATCTCTTTCCTTTCTTTTTTAGCTACTATTCCGCTGTTTAGTAGAGTGAGTTTTCCTCCTCACTTTACTTTATGACTTGACATTTTTATTACTTTTCGTACTCTGATGATTTAATCTATTTCCTTCCATATTTGGATCTTTTATTAAATATTGCACACTGATTATTATGTTCATGATTATGTTATTGCTTATGTGGGAGGATGATTTCCTTGATACTTGATCTTCGGGGCTGTGGATCACACACTCGGGTATGCCAGGTAGGGTACCGGCTAGGTGGATGTGACAATGATAGCAAAACATAGCTGATGCAATATGATATGAAACAGGCAATGCATGTATGAGTCTAACTCTATGTATGCTGGTCTCTATAGGTGGACATGCTTTAAGTCCTAGTACCATACTTCTTTGGGTAGGTCTTAAATCACTCCCCCTCAACCATCTTGGTATCTTGGGTTTGCCGGTGATAGTTGGGTCCTACATCCCTCGGGGCATTCCAAGGTTGGGGTTTGGGTCACCGCTCTCTCACATCACCATTGGTCTAAGTATTGGCACATGTCAAGGTAAAGCCTAGCCCAATGCAAGTCATCTACTTGGTTATATCAAGTCAGAGTTAGATACGTCCACTCCTCACCCTGGGTGATCCTTTATGGTATCCTTCTCACTAGAGTTAGCGTATCCTATGGCTACAACCAACTCGGACTGCAGACTCATCAACCCTATTGGTCATCCACAAATAATAGACGGGAAGCTCTCATGTCCTCTCACGGGTTGGCTAGGTCTTGAGCGCCCATGAGCCTAAGTCTACTATTTACAACCCTACTAATAAATGTCCCCCACAATGTGATTCAAGTCCTCTCACAAGTTGGCTACTGGTTTTGAGTGCCCACAAATCCCCATTGCTACCATGAGTTACTCGGTCTCAATACCCTTTCGAATTGGGTCTGATATAACAGGGACATCCTAGCCAAACACCGCTAGACAAGCCCTAGGTATGACAACCAATAATTTGGAAAAGCATCAAAGGGCACCATCGGAAATGTCCCATACCATTCCCACTGATGTCCAAGACCACAATTGGGACCCACCTTAACCTAATCTCACGATTTGATGAGGGCACCGCACTATTGTTATCAGTCACGAACGACCTCCCGAATCTTGTGGTAGGCAGAGCTAACTTGTAGGAAGCGACTATCGTCAAGATTGAGAGGGAATCGTGCTAAGAACGATAACTACCTGCACCCTCGAATATCTATGGCAAAACCCTATGATTGGACGGTCATCTGAAGAGATTGAGAATTCATTTAACGGTCGAAAATTGGAAGTAACGTCTATATAAACGAGTGATCCGCTCACTCCAAAGGTATCTGAATTGTTTCCCTACTATTCATATTCATTTTTAGCCTCTGCATTCAGCCAGAGCATTGTGATCAGTTCAACGACTGACCTAAGCTTCGGAGGTGGCCTCCCGACCACGTCTAACCCTGTTTTGCAAATCATCTTCATAGATCCGGAGGCTTAACAATTTATGGACGCATCATTTGGCGCGGTCTGTGGGAACTGCTTCAAGAAGTCATGGTCACCAAATCAGCAGTAGCAGCTACAACGGCTCAACGAGAATTGAGCATTCGTCCTCCGGATGGAAATGATCTAGAGGATATCCTTGAAGGAAGTCGTGCTCAAGAGGTTCGTGAAGAAGAAGGACTAGATGGTAATGAATGCTAAAACCATCCGAATCCTCTTCAACAGCAATTGGAACAAATGCAGATCCAGTTTTTGGAAATGTAGAATACGCTTCGTGAGCTGGTCAGGCAAGTGGTGGCTCCCCAGGCACCTGATTAAGAAGAGGCCAGAAGACGTGCGGGAGAAGCAGATGTGCTCATACTTCCAATGCGAGGGCATTCCCAACAAGGGGATAAACAACCTGCTGAAGACCAAAATTACAGTCAGAACGCTTAAAAGGACCCCCGAGGGCGAACCCAGGGATTGAGAACTGGGGAACTTCCTAGAAGGGATGATCGGCATGATCAGCTGCAAGCTAGCCAAACCGGAATGGCTACAAGGCTACGGAGAGGTGTTCGCACTCACTCACCAAAATCAAAACGTTCAGGTCGAGAAACCATTCGGGCTAACGATGGACGATCATTGAATATCGGTTGAGAGCTGGCTGATATAAATCAAAGAATGGGACAACTTTCCCGAGGGAGAAGGACGGATGACATCTATTTGGTCAATAGAAAAACTCCATTCGTGGAGGCTATTGCCGGGTTCGAGTTTCCACATAATTTTTGACTCCCCACGTTCGACGGTTCGGGAGATCCCATTGCCCATATTAGTTACTACCAGCAAACTATGGCAATAGTAGGAAACTCTGATGAAATTCTTTGCAGAGTATTCGGTTCCTCCCTAACCGGGGTAGTGCAGAAGTGGTTCTCAAACCTTCCTTCGGGAAGAATTGTTGATTTTGAGGAATTGGCCCGAAAGTTTATTGGTCGTTTCCAAAGTGGCATTCAAATTAAGAAGACGGAGGAAACCCTATTTACGATCAAGCAGGGGAAGAATGAATCTATTCGGGAATACCTGAAGAGATTCAACAAAGTCACTATGGAGATTGAAAATTTGGATGAACAGGTGGCCAAAACTGCTTTGTTTTCTGGGCTCAAAAATCAAAAGTTACTGGAGTTACTACTTCAAGACATACCTTCCACGTACTCAAAGTTGGTGTAATGATGTCAAAAACATGCAGAAGTAACAGAGATACTTGACGCACATCAAGGAGAGCCAAAAGTGCCTAGCAAAGAGCAGAAGGCTCCCAAACGGAGCCAGAAATAGAAGCAGTCCATCCATGATCGAGCAAGAAGGCCACGATCGACTTGGAGACGATGCTCTCCCGATCAGGATGATTACACGCCCCTGAATGCTCCTCGATCAGAAATCTTGATGCAAATCAAGAACCAAGATATTTTGAAATGGCCATAAAAAATAATATCAAAATCAGGAGAAAAGAACATAGAGAAATACTACCGTTTTCACAAAGATTATGGACATTACACGAATGAGTGTAGACACCTGAAAGCAGATATCAAGAGATTGATAAACTAGAGGCACCTAGCCAGCTTTGTTATGGGTCGAGAAAATGAGTAGAAGACGACCGTTGAGAAAAGGGACCGTTCGAGAAGCAGAGAGCGCTAGTTTGAGGCTCCAAAATTGAAAAAAGGGGAAAGAAGTGATCGGGCCTAGCCGATCCCCTATTCTTACGATATTTGGGGGCCCTGAACCCGAGTCTCTAAGAAAGCTTAAGGCCAAATCCAAATTTTTGGGACCAGGAGAAACTCATAAATGGAAGAAGTTAGAGGAGAATCCCATCACGTTCGATGAAGAAGACGAATGGGGTGTGTGCCTACCTCATGACGATGCAATAGTAATCAAAGTGGAAATTGGACGACGAGAGGTGCACAAAGTCCTAGTTGACATAGGATCTTTGGCCGACCTCCTATCGTATGAAGCTTATCAGAAGGTAAAAGTCGAGCAAGACCTAATGAAGCTATCATCCACACATCTTTACAGATTCGCCAGTTTGTCAGCCATAGCCGAAGGATCGATTCAGTTGGATCTTTCGGTGGGGAATTTCTCGAAAGAATCTACTATTTGGGTAAATTTCCTGGTTGTTTGGGACCTCCTTGCTTACAATATCCTTCTCGGTAGGCCTTCATCAACAAAGCTAGGCACGATAGTTTCCCCTAGGCATATGAAGATAAAGTTCCCAACTAAAAAGGGAATTGGTCAAGTAACTTTGGATGAGAGGCTTTCCCGACAATGCTATGTAGCATATCTCAAAGATAAGATTGTACCTAAAAAGGCCATGGCCTTACCAATCGAGGTGAGGGACGATTGAGATGAAGATGCCATACAAAGGCCCGAACCCTTGGAAAAGTTAGAACGAATCCTGTTGCAGCCAGGAGATGAAGCAAAAGCTACTCAAATTGGGTCTGAGCAACTAGAAAGTTTCAAGGAAGAATTAAAGGCTTTCCTTAGGGAAAGCATAGATGTGTTTGCATGGTCAGCCAATGATATGCCAGGAATTGACTGAGCGGTAGCTGAACACAAGCTCTAGATCAACCCAAACGTTAAACCGGAAATTCAGAGAAGACGAAACTTCTCGATTGAAAAGCACGAGGCAATCAGAGGAGAGGTCGAGAAGTTGAAGAGTTCGAGCTTTATCGAAACCATAAAGTGCCCAGCATGGCTGGCTAATGTCGTGATGGTGAAAAAAATCAAATGGGAAGTGGAGAATGTGTACTGATTACATATATCTTAATAAGGCATGCCCGAAGGATTGCTATCTGCTCCCCTGGATAGATCTTCTGATCAATGCAATCGTAGGTTATGAAACGCTAAGTTTCATGGATGCTTATTCTGGATATAATCAAATCCTGATGAACAAGGAAGATGAGAGATTCACTGCCTTTATGACCGATCGAGAAAGTTATTTCTACAAAGTCATGCCATTCGGCTTGAAAAATGCGGGGGCTACCTACCAAAGGGCCGTGAACAAGATCTTTAGTGATTTGCTTGCAAAAAATATGGAAGCATATGTAGATGATATGCTGGTAAAAAGTCTCCTGCGGGCAGGGCACATTGTAGATCTTAAAGAAGTATTCTCTATGTTAAGAAAATACCATATGAAGCTGAACCCAGAGAAATGCGCCTTCAAAGTATCTTCGGGAAAATTCCTAGGGTTCATGGTTTCCCAAAGAGGAATCAAAGCAAACACTATCAAGATACAAGTCCTGATCAACATGGAGTCTCCAAAGATTGTTCGGGATGTGCAATGCCTAACGAGACGGATAGCGGCTTTAACCCGATTCATTTCGCAGTTGGGAGAAAAATGCTTACCTTTCTTCAAAGCCTTGAAAGATTTAAGGGGAAATAAAGAAGTAAAGAGGCTCAATGGACAGATGAATGTCAGAAGGCATTCAAGGAACTAAAGACCAGGCTCGGGCAGCCACCTTTGCTCTCTCGGCTTGAGAAGGGAGAAACCTTACAAGTATATCTAGCAACTTCACATTCGGTCGTAAGCGCAGTCCTCATTCGGGAAAAGGAAAAGAAGCAGTGGCCCATCCACTACGTCAGTCATGTGCTCTTGGACCCGGAGACGAGGCATTCGGAGATTGAAAAGCAGGCGTTAGCACTTATGATAGCGGCTCGAAAGCTAAGACCATACTTCCAAGCTCATGTGATTGAGGTATTAACTAATTTCCCTCTCAAAAAGGTTTTATTTAAGCCCGATTTATCTGGAAGAATGGTTGCATGGTTGGTAGAGCTTGGGGAATTCCAGGTGGACTTCAAATCCAGCACCGCGATAAAAGCACAAGCCCTAGCCGACTTTATAGTGGAGTCTACAAACTCGATCGAGGAAGAAGACGAACCAACCCTCTTAAATATGTGGCATATATATGTTGATGGTTCTAGCAATAAATATGGATCGGGGGCGGGCGTCTTTGTCACATCCACCTAGCCGGTACCCCATCTGGCATACCCGAGAATGTGATCCACAGTCCAAGGATCAAGAATCGAGGGACCATGCCTCCCACATACACGATAACATAATCTTGAACAAT
This sequence comes from Hakea prostrata, assembly GCF_041222555.1. Lineage (NCBI taxonomy): Eukaryota > Viridiplantae > Streptophyta > Magnoliopsida > Proteales > Proteaceae > Hakea > Hakea prostrata. The sequence continues at coordinate 38,383,271 of NC_142601.1, read as the reverse complement.
AATAATCAAGGTAAAATCAACTAATACTAAATATCATGAATAAGATAAGATTCAATAAATCAGAGTGCGGAAAAGCAGATAATATCAAGGTATAAATGTGATCATAAAGGTGAGAGAATGTATGATAATCACCCTCTCAAAGCAGCGGAAATGAAGTATGATTAAGTTAATTACAATTCCAAGTATCAAAAGATAATCCAAAACAAGTTAATTACATGTCCAATGGTTCCATAAATAGACCAGGGAAATGGGGCACTAGGCTAGGGTTTCTTCTATCCTAATGATGGTCTCCTCAATGGTGTGGATGAAGAAAGCCAACTCTGCCACTCCCGCACTATCGTGAGCCTAACCCTGGTGCGAATAGTAATCCTCCTTGGCACCAACACTCTGATCTTCACCGAAGATACCACCCGGAGGGTAGTATGCGGGATCAAAGTCCATCTCGAAGGGGGTTCCATATAATCTTCGGTACCTGTAGGATAATCTAAAACCATTTGTATGAAAGGAATGAGTTCGAAGAACTCAGCAAGGTAGTTATTCCATAATTAAAATCATACATATACAAAACATAACATAATGCAATATGATATGAAACATATGATGCAAATATGATTCTACCTTTATGAATGCTAGTCTCTATGGTAGACATGCTTTAAGTCATAGCACCATACTTCTTTGGGTTGTCAGTCACTCCCCCTCAATCATACAAGATATCTTGGGTTTGCCAAGGAAGTTAGGTAAAGTCATCTCAAAAACCATGGTAGGGGAATCGGTCACCGCTCTCTCAGATCACCGTTTGGTATAAGTACTGGCGCATGTCACAGTAAAGCCTAGCCCAATGCAAGTCATCTACTCAGTCGTATTAAGTCAGATCCAGATACATCCATTCCTCGCCGGGGGCGATCCTTTCCGGTATCCTTTACACTAGATTCAGCGTAATCCCAGATTACGGACTCATCAACCCTATTGGTCATCCACAAATAGTAAACGGGAAGCTCTCACGTCCTCTCACGGATTGGTTACCAGTCTTGAGCGCTCGTGAGCCCAAGTCTAGCTATTTGCAACCCTACCAATAAATGGACCCTTTCGGGTATCCGTAGCATGGTTTATGTCCCCTACCGGATTGGTTACCGGCCTAGAGCGCCCATCAAACCATACACTACCACGGATCGTTCGGTCTCAATGCCCTTCCGATTTGGGTCTGACACGACAAGGACAATCCTAGCCACCCAACTAGACAATCCTATGTATGTCATCCAATAACCCAGGAAAGTACTGATAGGCACCGTCAAAGAACATCCCATACTATTCCCTCCGATGCCCAAGGACAGAAGTGTCAATAGGACACTCCCCAATCCCAAGTTATACATAGGCAATCACATATTCAAGTTCATCATTTCTCATGCATCCAATAGATCTTCATAATAAAAGTTAAATCATGATATTGAAATGAATCATCATAGACATAAGTAATCAAGAATAATAACTTAACATGACAAGAGTATAAGAATTTTGATACTACTGAACTAACACATGTATGACAGTCTTATGATAATTAGAAGTAATCAAGAGATTCTATTCTTTAAGCAAGAACACAATTCATAAGTTGACGGCTATATTGTTTATGGAGATAACCATCCTTACCTTAGGTTGAGTTGATGATGAATTGAGAATACCAAGAAATGGTCCAAAAGAATTGTTAAAACCCTAAACAAATATCAATAATAAGTTAGAGAAGAAATCAGGAAGATCGGATGTGAAACGGGTCAAAACTAGCTAAAGTTGCTGTCAGCAACAACTTTGGTCGATGGTCTTTGGTCTATGGCATCGACCAAAGAGGATCGACCAAAAATCTCTTCGGGACAGAATAGTGGATTTTGGGGGTTTTCATCCGAAATTGGTTTTCCGAGGTTCAGATCAATCTGAAACTTGGAGGAATGCTTAAGAACAGTATGAGGACACTATAAATCAAGAAAATAACATAATCCAATGGTCTAAATAGAAAGCCCCAATTTGAGCTATCAAGTTCAAGAGACAAGCATCATGGCATGAATTGGGATTGATTGCATTGACCTAGAAATAGCATGCAATAGTTAGGGGAACTTATAGAAATTCGATTGGAATCATATGATAGTGATAAACATGAACATAGCATACCATACAACTCAGTTTTGTACAAAATGGCATGATATTAAGGGGAAAATCATGGAATACATATGCTAGGCTTGAGATGGGGGCATAGCATCAATAGATTGCTAAGGAAATCATAGGTTAAGCATGAGTGGACACTTGGAGTGATGGTTGCAAGGTTGCAGCACCATCTCCAATGTCTCAACAGCAAGAGAGGAATAGAAAAAAATAGAAAAAGGTAGAATAGAGAGTGGAATGATGATTCATACCTTGTTGTTGAAGATGGAGGCAAGAATCAATGATAAACAATGTGTTTTTGGTGAAGTATCCTTCACATATGCCTAGGAGTTGCTTTGGGAAGCTCCCCCCCCCCCCCCCCACGTTTTCAGGAGTGAAAATGATTGCAATAGGGCTCAAGGCTCGAGGTTATAATAATTAGAAAAGAGAATATTCCATAAAATCATTAACTTGGCTGACTGGGAAACTTTGGTCGATGGTCTTTGGTCGATGGCATCGACCAAAGAGGATCGACCAAAATATTTCTTAGCAGAAAAACAAGTTTAGTTCAGCAACTTCAAGTGGGATTTTGAAAGGCTATACAAGGTCAAATTGAGTGAGGTTTTCTTCTACAATTCAATCAAGAAGTCTAGTTTCTGGGAATACCTTCGGATTGTGCACGGGAGGTCATTAAGTACTTCAACTAAATCAATCTTCTCCGATGTGCAGACTTTCCTTAAATACTGACAATGCATTCAAGCAAGGGGTATCATCGTCGATGTCCATGGGCTCGGTCTCCGCATCATAGTTATCAATCAGAAGGGTCCACAAGTCTCTTCTACCACCGCTTCGGGTCTTCGGGCCTAAATACAACAGTGGATCCGGGTTAGGGTCAGGGTTAGAGTAGGGCTAGATATTACAGTCTTGTTGAAGAGTCCAGGAGGTTTTCTTTTTCGATATGCTCTGAGGTTTAGATTTGCGGCAAGCAACAATGAGGCGGAATATGAGGCTTTCATCGCAGGGCTTTGACTCACAAAAGCTCTTGCAATAATGGAAGTAACTATGTATAGCGATTCCCAACTCATAGTCAACCAAGTAGAGGGAGAGTACGGGATAAAAGAACCCTGATTGCAGAAGTACCAAGAGCTGATCCGAACCCTCCGGAAAGATTTCAAAGACATTAAGCTATGTCAGATACCCAAAAAGGAGAATACCATTGCGGATGAACTTTCCAGGTTAGCCAATTCTAAGGCAAAGACCTTAGAACCATCGGTCTACATTAAGGAATTAAGCATCCCGAGTGCGAGGGCGAACAAAGTATTCTATATAGAAAGTAAAAGATGCTTGATGGACCCGATCATTAAGTATATTCGAGATAACAAACTTCCCGAAGATTTAAAGGCAGCTCGATCCATTAGGGTTTGGGCAGCAAGATTTAAAATTCAACATGGGAGGCTGTACTGAAGGTCCTTTTGCTGGACCTTTACTTACTGTATTGGGCCAGAGGGAGCCGAAACTGCATTGTCAGAGGTTCATGAAGGAATCTGTGGAGCCCATATGGGCGGTCGGGTGCTAGCACATAAGATCATCATACATGGGTTATATTGGCCCAAGATACAACAAGATGATGCCAGCTACGTTCGGTCATGCAATCAATGTCAAATACATTCGAATGTGCCAAAGCTGCCTGATACGATCTTAACGTCAATACTAAACCCGATTCCATTCGCAATGTGGGGAATCAACTTAGTAGGAAAGTTCCTGAAAGTATCAGGAGGAAGAGAGTACCTAATCGTCACTATCGATTATTTCACCAAGTGGGTAGAAGTAGCTCCTTTGGCCTTAATCATAGAGAAAAAGATGGAAAAATTAGTGTTGGAATCAATCATCCACTGGTTCAGGATTCCAAATATACTTGTAACCAATCACAGAACACAATTTGACAATCCTCAATTCAAACTCTTCTGCAATACTTACATGATTGAACACCGGATGTCGTCAGTAGCATATCCCCAGAGTAACGGCCAAGTGGAGGTGACGAACCGAACATTGCTGGACGGAATCAAGAAAAGGCTCGAAGCCAATAAAACCTTATGGGTTGAAGAATTTCCGAATGTCCTCTGGGCATATCGAACAACTGTTCAGACACCCACTGGAGAGACTCCATTCAAATTAACGCATGGTTCTGAAGCATTAGCACTAGCATAGGTAATGTGAAACCCATTCCTAACCTTGACTGGAAACCCTGTTGTTTGTAGGTCCGACAACCCAAAGTAAGGCAAGAAGTCAACTATGGGCCATCCCAATGGAAGACTTGGTGTTTGGCTTAGAATCCATGAGTGTTGATGATAGTGTTCCATTTATGGAAACTACACCCTGATGAAGAAGGAATTAGTTGATGGACTTGGAGTACTTTCTGACTTGGTTCGAAGGCATTTCTACATACTAGGTAAGTCACTTGGTGTGTGTGCAAAACCCCTTCATGTTTGGATTTGATCTGAGCCTTCATTTCCCTATTTTAGACTTGCTGTCTTGCTTGCTCGACTGCTTGGTCGACTGGGCCAGTCGACCAATCAATCGACCAATGTGATCTGATTTGCTGATTGGGTCTTTGCCTGCTCTATTTAAGTCCAATCTCGAGTCTAATTCGTATTTTCTGCCTCCAAACTCTTTGGAATGAACCAGAGCCCTCTGCAAGTCATGTCCTCTGCATCCTTGGTGATTTTCTTGACGGATCTTTGTCAAATCTCTTGCATTTACACAAAAAGGTATGTGATCATCCTCTTCTATGTTTCATCATTGATTCTCCATTGTTTTTCTTTCCTTTTCTGATTGAGGACAGTAGAGATGATGTTGCATCTCTGTTGCAAACATCACTCTACTCATCCCCTCTCTTTTCCTAAGGATCTAAAGCTTGGTGGATGATCTTCATCAAGATCATCACTCGCTTTTGAAGGAAAACCATGTATTCATTCTCTTTCCTTATTTAGATTGATGTTCTTCATTCTTAGATCTATTTTTCTAGAAGATCTATGCATGCTTTTCATGAATCCTTTATCATATTAGTAATCCATCATCCTATAGTTTCTCGTACATTATTTTGATATGAATTCTTCAAGAACCATGATTGATCTAATTATGGTAAGTTTTTGTTTCCTAATTTGTAACTTGAAGACTTGATATTATTAGGGTTTTGAAGTCTCCTCTATATACCAATACACTACCCTTGCATATTCCCTCTTGTTTGGTACCCTTTTGAACCACCAAATTCGGATTTGTAACCATAAATCTTTGATTTTGTAAGTCACTGTCTCTGTTGGTCGACTGCTTGGTCGACTGAGGCAGTAGACCAATCAATCGACCAATGAGGACAGCAACCTCATATTTGGTCTGTTTTGGATGATTTGATTTCTTTCCTTCTAGGTATCTTTCCTAATATGTTATATATACTTGTTTAGGACTTTCTTTCCAAGTTTAGACAAGGTCTTGATCCCCAAGATCCTTTGCGAAGTGATTAAGGTAAGGATGGTTATTTCCTTAATTACATAGATTGTATGATCTAGCTTCTATATTTGAATCTCTTAGATTTATTTCCTTAAATAGATTCTTACACTGATATACTACTGATGCAACTACCTTGATTACATTAGCATTACTTGTTTATGCTAATTAATTAATGTATGATTTACTTACCAATTATATACAAGTTGGATGTTGTTATTGATTTCTTTCCATATAAGAAGTTACCATATATGTGATCTGATGGATTTATGTTTGTGAATGATTAAGTATGGTTTGGAAAGGGGAGGTGTCCTTTTGACACTTCTGTCCTTGGACAATTACGGGAATATTATGGGATGTTTCTGGAGATGCCCTTTGGACACCTTCCTAAACTGTTGGATGACATATTTAGGGTTGTCTAGTAGTGTTTGGCTAGGATGTCCTGTTATGTCAGACCCTAATCGGAGGGGTATTGAGACCGAACGACCCGTGGTAGCAATGGGGATTCATGGGCGCTCAAGACTTGTAACCAACCCGTGAGAGGACAGGAATCACATTGTGGATACTCGAAAGAGGCCATTCATTGGTAGGGTTGCATATGGATAGACTTGGGCTCACAGGCGCTCAAGACCAGTAACCAACCCGTGAGGGGACGTGAGAGCTTCCCGTTTACCATATGTGGATAACCAATAGGGTTGATGAGTCCGTAGTCAGGGACTATGAGGACTCTAGTGTGAAGGATACCGGAAAGGATCGCCAGGGGCGAGGAATGGACGTATCTGGATCTGACTTGATGTAACTAAGTAGGAGACTTGCATTTGGCTAGGATTTGACCCTGACATGTGCCAGTACTTAGACCAATGTGATGTGAGAGAGCGGTGACCTAAACCCCAACCATGGAATGTCCCGAGGGATGCCGGACCCACTACCAAAAGGCGTTGTGTGATGAGACCTTCCTAAAGAAGTACGGTGCTATGACTTAAAGCATGTCTGCCAATAGAGACCAGCATACATAGAGTTAGAATCATATTGCATAATGTGTTTATATCATATAGCATCTTACTCTGCTTTGAAATCCTACTATTTATGTTATTATGGATTAACTGCCTTACTAGGTTTCTTTGAAACTCATTCCTTTTGTGCTATGTATTGTTAGATCCCTCTACAGGTTCTGAGTACCATGACTGCTCGAATGAAGAAGCACCAGGAGAAGAGACATATCTCCAGGAAGGTGATTGCGGTTACGACAATTACACTGAAGATTTCGCAGTTTGTTATGCTGCATACGATGCTTAGTCCAACCATAGAGTGGAAGCGCCCTTGCGCCATTTTTGAGATTTATACTTATAGAGATGTTGTCTATAAGATTGAGAAAAATTTAGTTACTTATTGTACCTGCTACTGGGATTAGTTTTCATCCCTTTTCCTTTTCTTTTTAGAACTACTTTTCCGCTGATTAGTAGAGTGAGATTTTCGCCTCACTTTACTTTATGATTTAGACATTTTGATTGTCTTTCGTACTCTGATGATATATGATTTATTCTTCCCTTATTTGGATCTTTGTTTATAATTGTACATTGATTATTTATGTTCATGATTATGTTATTGTCTATGTGGGAGGTTGATTACCTCGATACTTGATCTTTGGGGCTGTGGATCACACACTCGGGTATGCCAAGTAGGGTACCGGCTGGGTGGATGTGACAAGTAATGGCAAGAACCCATTGAGAAAGGGAGTTTGAAGAAAAGGCGAGTGAACAAGGATTATTAGATAGCCTCGAATTGTTGGATGAAGTTCGAGAAAAGGCAGTCGCTCAAACTCAGCAATACCATCAGAAGATAGCATCTCATTACAATGCTCGAGTAAAGCATCGACAATTCCGAGTGGGAGATTTGGTTCTATGGAACACTCTAGCATCAGACCCGTGCCACCAAAGGAAGCTAGACCCTGCATGCGAAGGACCATACATGATTATAAAGCAAGTGGGGTCGGGAGCTTATAAGTTAAAAAATTTGGCAACAGAACGCGAGCTCGACCGATCGTGGAATGCGAGACATTTGAAGAAATGTTTTTCTTAGCTGATTCAAATTTATTCAATTTCAATGTAGAAGGTTGACAGTTATTCAATGCAAATTTTGGATTTTGACTACCAAATCTTTTGATTGGGGGTGACACAAAGCATAAGGAATGATGTCTAGAATCAAAAGGCTTCGGGCAACACTGAATGAGACCTTTGAACACCTCAAAAATTCCCAGGAATTTTCAGGTAAAAGGCTTCGGGTAACACCGAATGAGACCTTCGAACACCTCAAAAATTCCCAGGAATTTTCAGGTAAAAGGCTTCGAGTAACACCGAATGAGACCTTCAAACACCTAGAAAAATTCTAAGGAATGTACTAGGTCCAAGGCATCGGGTAAAACCAAATGGGACCTTTGAATGCCTCGAAAAAAATTCTGAGGAATTTTTCAGAATTTTTTTAGGTAAAGGGCATCGGGTAACACCGAACAGAACCTTTGAACACTTACAAAATTCAAGGAATATTGTACGTAAAAGGCTTCGGGTAACACCGAATGAGTCCTTCAAATGCCTAAAAAATTCTAAAGGAAATTTTTAGGTAAAAAGGCTTCGGCTAACACCGAATGAGTCCTTCTAACGCTTTGAAAAAATTCCAAGGAATTGTTAGGTCAAAGTCTTACATCGAAAAACCAATAATAGAGTGCGGTCAATTGACTCCTAAAGGGTAAAATACGCTATGTCACAGTACGATCAGGCAATATCAAGCAAAAACGAAAGTTCTTTAATAAGTTCCTTCTATTTACAGAAGAGCCGACAGGGGCAACCTTTACATAACTAAAGGATATTTTTGTATCTCAATTACAAAATGCTTCTGATGCAAAGACGACTGTCGTAAAGATCCTTTGTTCGAGCAAAGATAGTGTCTGGAAGGAGGAACATTTCTCTAACAGGAACAAGAGCTTGACCAACGATTGGGAGGAGTAATTCCATACCCTTCGTCTAGCTTTTCCATACCTCAAGCCCTTCATCTTCAGTCGCTGCGAAGAGTTCCATAAGCTCCACCAACTAAAGGTAAGAAGAATGAAGAACGAGCCGAACGACGAGTCCTAGACCTTGTCTCCCGTAGTCTCTCTGATCGTTGTGGAAGAAAGATTGGAGCCTGTGGGATTGGCATTCAGGACGCCTTCTTCCTTTTCTTCTTTAACCACATCCTCAATTGGAGACATAGGAGGAGAATCGTCAAGATAGAGCGTTACATCCGGATTGGGAACGGGCGGATCTACAATGTCTTCGGTCCAATCGGGAAGAGGGCGATGTAATTTGGAGAAGAGTTTGAGATGACAATGTTTCTGATGAGGAGCCGTATTGAAGTTCGGGTCTCTCCTTAGAATAGATGTGAAAACCTCGTTCTGACCCTCTCGGTAAGCCTGAGCATTGAAAATGCCCAACAGTCATAAAAAGGCTTACTGTCCAAATACTTACGGATGTAAGCCTTCCGGGTCTTGGCAGGAATACTCTCAAGATCGGGAGGAGCTATATGATTTCACAGTTCGGCAACCTTTGCTTCGGAATCATTAGTTCCCCCGAAAGCCTTACAATCCTCCGCTTGAAACCACGGATGCTTCCCTTAGCAACATCCAGATCCTAGGAAAGACGCTGGATCTTGATATTCCTTACCTTGACCTCCTCCCAAAGTTTGTCTCGAAGATGCTCAATCTCCCGATCTTTGGCCGAGGACTCTGCCCTAAGCCTGGAAAGATCAGAATGCATTCTCCCTGTCACATCCACCCAGCCGGTACTCTATCTGGCATACCCGAGTGTGTGATCCACAGTCCACAAGATCCAGTATCTAGTAAATCAACCTCCCACATTCACAACAATATAATCAAGAACAAGACAAAATCAAGGTTAACAATATTATTCAAATGAATCAAAGTAAAGTAACGAAATAATCATCAGAGTGCAGAAATGATACCAATAGATATATAAATCAAATATAGAGTGAGGTGGAATCTCACTCCATGAGTACAACGGAATGTAGTTCGAAAGTCAAAGGAGATTACAACTGATTCTAAAGACAAGAAAGAAAGATATCATCTAACTAAGCTAAAGTCTATTCCAATTTGTAAAGAACACTTCATATGTGTAATCTTGGTAACAAGTGAGACCACTCGAGGAATCCTCAATGTAATCTTCATAGTTGCCAACACCTTGCGTATGGTACGCTTCTTCATCTTGCACTTCATAGTCATCAAGGCCTGCAGAATAATCTAACAAAACATGTTGTACAAAAGGAGTGAGTTTCAAAAGAAACCCAGTATGACAAGTAATTCCATAATAGCATAAACAAAGCATAATGTGATATGATATGAGACAGACAATGCATGTATGAGTCTAACTCTATGTATGTTGGTCTCTATAGGTAGACATGCTTTAAGTCATAGCACTATACTTCTTTAGGAAGGTCAATCACTCCCCCTCAGCCATCTTGGCATCTTGGGTCTGCCGGTGGTAGTTGGGTCCTGCATCCCTCATGGACATTCCTTGGTAAAGGGTTTAGGTCACCTCTCTCTCACATCACCATTGGTCTAAGTATTGGCACATGTCAGGGTAAAGCCTAGCCCAATGCAAGTCTTCTACTTAGTTACATCAACTCAGATCCAGATACGTCCATTCCTCCCCTCTCGGGATCCTTTCCGGTATCCTTCACACTAGAGTCAGCGTATCCGACTCTCTCAAATATGGACTCATCAACCCTATAGGTCATCCACATATAGTAAACGGGAAGTTCTCATGTCCTCTCACGGGTTGGTTACCGGTCTTGAATGCCCATGAGCCCAAGTCTATCCATATGCAACTCTACCCATAAATGGTCCCGACAATGTGATTTGTGTCCCCTCACGGGTTGGTTACCGGTCTTGAGCGCCCATAAATCCCCATTGCTACCACCGGTCGTTCGGTCTCAATATCCTTCCGAATTAGGTCTGATATAACAGGGAATATCCTAGCCAAACATTGCTAGACAAGTCCTAGGTATGAAAACCAATAATCTGGGAAAGTGTCAAAGGGCAACATTGGAAATATCCCATACTACTCCCAATGATGTCCAAGGACAAAAATGTCAAAAGGACATTCCCCAATCCCAAATCATACCTAAACAATCACAATCATAATTCAGTCATATCATCCATGACAGATATCTCATCATATGAAAGAGTATAATTAGACAATATCGAATAAATATTCATACATGATCCAAGTACATAAAGTAAATAAGGAAATAAGATCCTACTGTACTTACAGCATTCATATCATAATAAAAACTAACATAATAGTAGCAAATCTAAGTAGTTCCCAATTTAGAAACTAAATCTATGCAATCTATGTTAATATAGTAACAACTTTCCTTACCTTAAATAGATTCGAATATATTCCGGACGGACAAGAGGATGAATCCAAAGTTAGCAAATAAACCCTAGAATAGCATCACACAATCATTAGGAAGTAGTCCTAAAAGAATAAGCATCAATCGAATCGAAACGAACGAAGAAATCCAATTCTGTTCTTGCGGGTTGATTGGCTGGGTTGACTGAGTCAATCGACCCAGGCAATCTGCCCAAGGGCAAATCCGAAACCAAAAAGAGAATCTTGATCCGAAACCTATGCTACACAATCCGGAATCTGACGAAACTTGGAGAGAATGTCTAACACAGTAGTCTAAGACTAAAAAGCATAATTTAGACATCAAACAACCATTAAAACCATTACTTACTAATTTGAAATCATAGTTTCTATTTTGGTAAAAGTCATGGTTTTCATTGGAAACATGCTATGAATGAAAGAGATGAACTAGAGATGATAAGATCTCATTCTAGTACAAGAACACAGTAGATCAAAGGTATGAATAATCATGGAGAGGCATCTACAATGCTAGAATAAATCAAAATAAGAATATGATCATAGTTTAAGAAGAAATCATAAAAATCATATTAAGAATGAGTAAGATGATCATGGCACAAGAGAATGAAAAGAGATTGTAAAGATATGACTACAAGGTTGCAGCATCTTCATCATAATCTCAATTCAGAGATGAGAGTGATCATGGAAAGAATGAATCAAGAACACAAAAGATTGAATACTAACCTTTGATTGAAGAACAAGATAGAGAACTAGCAAGTTTGCAAGATTAGATCTTCTTCTACACTTTTGGAGGCTTGGAGATGGTTTCCCTTCGTTCTCTAAGTGCTTTGGAGGCTAGGGATACTAAAATCATGAAGTCATGGGGTAGATATAGCAATATAACCTAAACAGAAGATTCTGCTCGAGTTCAGCATCTCTGGGTCGATTGGATGGGTAGCCTGGCCTAGTTGACCTAGGCAGACAACAAATCCAAAGTCAGGGATTTGAGGGCCTTCCACTACTCGGAATCAACGAAACTTTAAACACATATTCTATAACTTACCTAGCATGGAAAAAATGGCTTTAAATCATATCCCACCAAGCTCTATGGTCATCAACCAATCTTCTCTTCATCAAGGCTTAGTCTCTTTTCTATATCCAACACTGTCTTCAAGTATGGGGTATCATTTTCAATCTCCATAGGTTTGGAGTCGAACACTATATCTTCTACTGATATGGCCCATAGTTGACTTTCACTTCTACTCCGGGTCTTCAGACCTACAGACAAAAGAGTATCCGGGTCAAGGTTAGGGCCGGGTTTCACACTCCCGATCCGATAGGACGCCTCCACCTGTTTGTGGAAGTTATCAACAGTACTCCTGCATTCCGTTCGGCAATCAGAAATGCATATATATATATATATATAAAGAGTAACTTCAAATAGAAGACTCACATTACTAATGAGTTCACAAACGCGTCGTCAATAACAGAATCAAGGGCTTTGCTTTCGGCTGGCATTTGGGCGAGAGTGCACCATTTTATTGCTTTGTCAAGGCTACCTGTCACTCTATCAGACCTTTTCAACTTCCAGGAAGGTCTGTAGATTTCTTCGCCAAAGTATGAACGCCTTTTTGGCGCATAAGAAGCTGAAGCTTTAGGGGAAGAAGCTTCTTTGGAAACGTTCTCCCGAACATCCTCTGGATTATGTTTTGAAGACACTGCAACAAAAGCAAAAACATCAGCTAGGTTCACTATCAAAAGAAGTTTTTTGACCTGAGAAGATACTTACACTCTAAAAACCAGAAAGGGTTAATAGAGCTTACGACTCTTTTGAAGGAAAATGATAGAACCAGTAGGCAGAGAAAGAAAAACGACAAAACTTCTTCAAGAATATCAGGAAAACAATCACAAAAGAATAGACTTACTCGTTGATCAGTAAGGAGCAAATTTTATGCAATTCTTCAAGATTTCAGCCACTGAGGTAGGGAAATTTCCTTAAATTTTGTACAACGAGCAAGCCTTTATGAAGAACTGAGAAAAAGAAGAGCAAGCAAAAGGTTTAAATAAGCCTTAAGGGAAGAAGCGAAGAGCCTCGTACCAAGCAGATGAAAGGTGGAGAACTAGTGATGGTTCAGATATTGAAAGATCAACAATGGCCAACGAACTACTTTTCAAATTTTGAAAAAAGAACCTGAACTTGTTAAATCCACCCACGTGGTGATTTCAGCACCGGTTACGAAGACGGCTGATTTGAGAAGCAAACCGTCAATCAAAGCAATTAATGCGATCCAACTTTGAACTTCCCAACAAAAGGTTACACAAATAGATCATTCAGGAGAGCAACATATCCGAACGATATATCAAGGAATGAATCTAAAGCCCCAAAAGTTTACTCGTTATTAAAGGGATCAGGTACATGATCAATAAAAGTTCCAGGACCTAATCCTTAGGAACTTAGCTCAAAACAAGCAGCTAAGTAACATTCACCAACAGCTGGTAGATTCATTCGGGAAGGAATTCTATGGATGCATTAACAATGAAGCTTCGGGAGCTTGCACCAAAAGGAGGGCTCAAAAAGACTACAATTATATCTTGAGCAGATTATGACAAACAATGTCAAAAAAAATATATAATAATAATATCACAGGCCCGAAGGGGAGGGCCAACACCCTTACAAAAGGGAAATATAAAGATTCTTACAAAAGCACTGAAAACAAATTTCTGCAAGTCCGCTAGAGGATCGGGATTTGGTTGCTGATGGCTTCAGGAGTCTGGTCTGCTAGGGCCTGGTTCTGGGCGTTCGCTTGGGCAACATTCTCCTCCGTACCTTCTCGTTCAAGAGTCATGGGAGGAGAATCACTAAGATACCCCTCAATGGTCGGATTAGTTGGAGCAGGGTTTTCCTTCTCCAAGACCTAACTAGGGGTAGGTTGCTGCAGTCTCTCAAAGACCTCTTCGTAAATAACGTCTTTATGCTCCTCGATTGGAAAAGCAGGATTCACCACCAGTATGCTCTTCCAAACACCATGGATGCCCTCCCAATACACCACCAAGTTGTATAGGTTGAGCAGATCACAGAATGGTTTACTGTTCAAGTACTTGTTGACACAAGCCTTCTGAATCTTTGGTTTCAAATCTTCGAGACGCTTGGGAGCAACAACAGCCTCTAGCTTTTCCTCCAATTCCTGCCTCTCCGAACAAGATCACCAATCTTTGCCTCTGAGGGCAACACAGTGTTCCTCAGCTCTCCCAGCTCCCTTTTCATCTCCTCCATTTAGGACATGGCCACCACAAGCTCCCCAACGGAAGCACGAAGTCGAGCAATCTCCTCCTTCAACTTGGAGACCTCTCCCAGCCTTTTCTCAGCAATATCGTCGCTGCGTTTAGCCCAAGCGCTAAGGCGGCCAACCCTTAGATTCATTTCCATCTCACAATGGAAGTTTTCAGTAAAAACCCTGCGTCAAAGAAATATTCGGGAATAAGTCAGGGAACAATGATTTTTTGCCGAAAGAAAAAATGAAGATTCGAGATGTACCTGATGTTGGAATTCACCAACTCATCATCAGACAACTCATTCAGAGCCTTCTGATCACTTAGCGTCCGAGCATTAACAACCCAGTCTATTGACGCATCTGTGTCCAGGAGAATCAGGTCGAAAAGGTTCACTTTCCATTTAGGGACATAAATTTCCCCCTCAATTTTGCTTCTCTTGGAAGTAGCATCATCAGTCACCTCTCATCTCCTCTTGACGAGAGCGGCGTCATCACTAGTAGACTCGTCGACTTCCATCGTCTCTTTTCCTTTGGCAGCATGATCCTGCCTTGTTCTCAGAAGTCTCTTCGAGGCAGAAATTACCCTCTTCGGGGCGGTAGCAAAGGAAGCCCCCTTCGGGATGGGAGAACCCGCAAGAACTTCTCTATCTTTCCCCTTGCGGGGAACCCCTTCTTCAGCACCGGAAAATTTCTCTATGGGCCAGAGATTTGACAGCATCGCGATTGAACTTGGGAGGCACTACAAGATTAAAGGAAAGTCAGAATTAATGTAAGAACAATAAGGGAATGCAGATAAAAAATGATAGGGCTTTGGGCACTCACCATGGCTCAGCCCCTAGTAACGGAGGATTGCTTCGTATTCCATGGTGTGCCCATGGATTTCCATGCGTGCAGGAATGGCTTTAATGACTCAAACCGCCTTCCTATTGGAATCAGAAAGAGGAGAAGGATGGTTGATACTGGTGAAGGAGTCCGGGTTTGTCCATCCAATCGAGAAGTTTATATGGGATTCAGGAGCCTTACAGAAAACAAACCCGTTCGGCCATCCCTTGTGATTGGAAGGGCAGGTGCCTTCGGCAAGGATTCTCCCTTGCCACTTCAAGTCATTCTTCGGGCGTTTGGAAAAGAACACCCATCCGGGAGGATTTGATTTACTTAAACTATAAAAATGGCAGAAAACGCCTAAGGAAGGGGTTAATTCAAGTTCGTGACAGAGCCCCAAGTAACCAATGATATGCCTCCAGCTATTTGGAAGAAGCATATCGGGGCAAATCTCCCAGTGGTCGAGGATTTCAGCAATTACAGAAGAATAAAAAGGAAACCAAACCCCACTCTTAAAGGATTCTACGTAAATAAAGAACTCTCCTGGAGGATTGGAGTTGACTCTCTTATCCGGGTTCGGGGCACGAAGAACATAAGAAGGCAGAATTGAATAGTTAGAATAAAGACCCTTAAGGTTTGTAGGACGAACCTCAGATACATAGTCTGAGGGGCTGGTAGAAGGTCTTTTTGATGGTCGGGAACTTCCCACCATCGGTTTCTTAGGAGCTTTCCTCTTCTTTGAGGAAGTCCTTCGAATTTCAGGAGCATTCCCAGGTGGATCTCTAGGGCTTGTAGGGGCAGATTGTAGCTAGTGTTCGGTAACCCTATGGTCCCAATCACCAGAAAGTTCAACAAAAGCCGTGGGAGTTCTTTGTTCGGTAGATTCCTCTCCCTCAATCATACGGTCGATAGAATCGTCAGTTGAAGTTCTACCACTACCCATTTTCACAAAAAGAAAACACAGAACAAAAAGGATTTGGAGCGAAAAAGGAAAAAGACTAGCAGAAGCAAAGTAGATTGTCCGAATGCAAAAGAGAAAAACAAGAAAGAAGATATAACAAAAGCAAGAAGTGTGAACTTACTTGTGATCTCAGAAAAACTGGAAAAGCAAGGATCAATTCGTTAAAGCAGAAACTGAAGATTATTTGGAACCCAAGCAAGAATGAATTTTGAAGCGAAAACAAAAGCGCAGAGAAGTAAAAAGGAGAAATGAGGTAAGAGGAGCTTTTTATAGATTCAAAATTCAAATGGACACATGAGATTGAATTTAATCAATGGACGAGATTGTACGTCGATTCAAGTAGAACGAATGTACGACCCACATCAAAGATCATCAATGATCATTACTCGCTGACGGTTCAAAAATTTTAGCAATGATGATAAAAGCTATAGACACGACGGTTCGAATGACAAGACGCAATGTCCGCACCTCCGCGATTGCCACGTGGCTCACTGTGCACAGGGCACCTTGCTGGAGTAGGAGTGAGGAGCATTAAATGCGAAGGTATTTTAACATGAAAAGACCTTTCATCTTCACTCATGTTTGGTAAAAAAGCAAAACCAAACCAAGCATTCCACGGCGCTGCTCGAACGCTCGGTCTGAGGGGCAAATGATATGAAGAAAATTGCACCAAACCCATCAAACCGGGTTCAAACCTTTTGTCCCGGTTAGACCACAATCAGGACCCACCTTAACCTAATCCCAAAATAGGATGAGGGCACCGCACTATTGCTATCAGTCACGAACGACCTCCCGAATCTTGCGGTAGGCAGAGCTAACTTGTAGGAAGCGACTATCGTCAAGATTGAGAGGGAATCATGCTAAAAACGATAACTACTTGCATCCCCGAATATCTAAGACAAAACCCTACAATTGGACGGTCATCTGAAGAGATCGAGAATTCACTTAACGGTCAAAAATTGGAAGTAACGTCTATATAAACGAGTGATCTGCTCACTCCAGAGGTATCTGAATTGTTTCCCTACTATTCGTGTTCATTTTTAGCCTCTGCATTCAGCCAGAGCATTGTGATCAGTTCAGCGACTGACTTAAACTTCAGAGGTGTTCTCCCAACCCCAACGGTCGGGCCACATCTAACCTTATTTTGCAGATCATCTTCATAGATCTAAAGTCTTAACAATTTATAGACGCATCAACAAGTCACGTCATTTTTTTAAAATAATCACAACTCTTTGATGTGATTTATAAATGAATTTCAACCATTTGATGTGATGTTGAATGTCAAACATCTACAAGAAAATGGACCATCCATTTCTGACAAGGAAATTGACTGGATAAATTTCCCATCTACCCCCCAAGGACACGGAGAGGGATTATGGAAGGAAGAGGTACTGTTAAGTGGACTTCTGTGGTTTGTGGGCAGTGGAGAAAATATAAACATTTGGGAAAACCAATACATACTTAGCCATGTGCACTATAACGTTAAACAACCTCCAAGAAAACTTAAGGCAGGGACAGGTTTTAGTTGATTTACAATGCCCTCGATGTCAGTGCATCAATGAAACTATTGATATATCCATTAGATTGCACCTTTGCAAGGACTGTGGTTTGCATCTAATCTAGGCTATTCAGCTCCTGAGGTGGACCCGAAACTTAAAGACTATTCAATCATAGCCAGAAGTGGTAAGACAGTGAAGTCAGGAAAGATACCTTTGCATTGGCAAGTTGGATATGTTAGGGACTATGGACAGCAAGGAACAAATTAGTTTTTGAAAGAAGCAGTTCCCCTTTACAGGTGATAGGTTGGGCTTTACAACACCATAGGGAGTATCAAGCAGCAGCTCCTCGAGACACCCCAAATGCTCCTCCGGGTAGTAAGTGATGCTCAAGCATAGAAGCCAACAGCACTGGATTTCCCCTCCAAAATGGAGTAAACTGAAAAGGGATGCAGCTCTAAAAGAAACCGGGGAGGGGGGGTGGCGGGTTATGAAGGTGAAGTTGTAGCAGTCAGAGGACTTATGGCTTGCTAATCGGAGGGCGTTGAATGGTTACAGTGGAGTCTAACTCATTACAACTGGTGAAGATCATATAGGAAGTCTCCCCCTGCCCCTACCTTATTGACAGTGTTGTAAGCGACATTTAGACCATAGTAGTATGTTTTTCTTTGCTTTCATTTAGTTTTGTTCCCAGGGAGTGCAATTCAGTAGCCAACTCCCTGGCCAGGAAGGCCTTTTCCTTGATGGGGAGGAATGTTCGGCCTAGTTCCACTGACAAGCTATTAGATCTCTGTTCTGCGGATAGCCAGCTCCTTTTCCCTGCTGAATAAATTTGCTTTCCGCCAAAAGAAAAAGACAACAAAAATGATAAAAGGTAGAAAGCCTACCTCTGCTTCTATTCTTTGCTTTGTCATTGAATTGCCAACAATAGGTTTGGTTTCTAGCACTCCCAATCAAGGTGGCTTCCAAGTCCAGCTAATAGACACATAATCATCCATCGTAACTGTCTATGGTAATAGAGGGACGGGGCGCATATGCTTCCACTCAATCCGTATTGTCATATACCAGGTAAATGTCACATTGTTGCATTTGTTATTCGTCTCAAGTTTAAAACTACATACATGTATACATAGAAAGCAGTACAATTCAAAGTCCAGCAGTCACAAACATAGTTGCAATATTCTAGCAGTTTGATGTGTTTTCTGCAATTGACCATATGATATCCTGCATTTCTCTCTTTTCTAATTCTTAGGTATTCGTGAAGATGAGCAGCTCAAGGAGATTGGAGAAGGAAAACGCTAGCAGGTGAAACTAATAAACATAAGAGAAAACATGTAAGATGGATTTTATGAAGTTCATATTCAGGGGATATATGGCTTTGCAACGACAATGAGATCAGATATCTTGTGCATGCTGATGCCAAATACTTCAGTCAAGTCTAAATCCTTGGCTTGGATGCCTGGTGGAAGTTCCCAGTTGAAGCTATAGAGAAGTTGAGCCAGCGCAAGCTCAAGAGATACTGATGAAAAAGCTATGCCAGGGCAGCTTCTTCTGCCTGCCCCAAATGGTAGCAGTTCAAAATCTTGGCCCTTGAAATCAATGTTGCTTTCCATGAATCTCTCTGGTTCAAACATTTCAGGGTTCTTCCAGATATCTGGGTCCCTTCCTATGGCCCAAGCATTAACAAAAAGGCGAGTTTTGGCAGGAATGACATATGCATCTATGGTTACATCTTCCATAGATTCTCTCGGGACGAGTACTGGTACTGGAGGATGCAATCGGAACACCTCTTTAATTACAGCTTTCAAGTACCCCATCTGAGTTAAATCTTCTTCTGATACTATCCTCCTATCTCCAACAATGCTTCTCACTTCAGCTTGTGCCTTTTTCATGATTCTTGGGTTCATTACAAGTTCAGTCATTCCCCAGTCAAGAGTTATGAAATTTGTGTCAGTTCCTGCAGCAAACATGTCCTGCAATACAGAAGGAACACTGGTTTTAATTCAAATTAACTAGAATTTAGTGATTTTCAAGCATCATAGAATGGATGCATCCAACTGTTGGAGTTTTGAATGACAAATAGTTCAATATCAAATCAGAACCAAATGCTAACAAAATGGAAACAGAGCAGCTAGAGATGTATGGCTTAAGAAGGTATCGTCGGCATCCCTTTCTGATTAGTCTACCAATTTGGAGTTTTTCATTTTGGTAGGGGTTCCTGAAAAACTGAAGAATTTCACTTACCAAGATGATGGCTTTGATGTTGTCCATGGTAAGAGGCATGTCACTGACATCTTTGTCCTTGGCTTCAAGTAAAACATCCAACAAGTCTTGATGTTCCCCTTTCTTCTTCTTAGAACTGAGATGCTCTTCGATTACCTCATTGAAGAAGCAATCAAAACGTCGAAAGGTTTTCTCTAGTCTTGACTTCATACCTGTTACTGTGAATATCCATTCCATGGAAGGAAATAAATCTCCCAAGCTAAGTCCTCCAAGCAGTTCCTGGTACTCATCAAGCATTTCTTGGAACCCATGCTTATCATACTCTCCTCCTTCTGTGAAACCCCTACCAAAGGTAGCCCTGCAGAGAATTTCATTTGCATAGATTGCAAGGATCCTGCTAAGATTAACAGTGTTCGTATATGACTCCGAAATACGATCAACCATACGTGCGACCTCTTCTCGTCTAATGAAACTAAATGACTCAACTCTTTTGGCACTCAGAAGCTCAAGAACACATATCTTTCTGATATGTCTCCAGTAAGAACCATATGGAGAGAAGACTACGTCAGTACAATTGTAAAACAAGATTTTTGCAGAATAAATCTGGGGCCTGTTTGCAAGAACAAGGTCATGGGTCTTCAACACTTCTTTTGCTGTTCTAGCTGAGGATACAACTACAGTGGGGATTTCACCTAGCTGTAGATGAATGATTGGACCAAATTTCTGAGAGATTTGGTGAAGAGAGAGGTGAGGCATCTTACCAAGCTGATGAAGGTTACCTAATATAGGTAACTTTGAAGGACCTGGTGGGAAATTGAGCTCTCTTCGTCCTTGGCTTCCCTTTAACAGGCGATTCAGCAGAATTAGTAGAAACAGGGTCGCAAACAGAAAGTAAGATTGAGTAGTTCCCAGGGTTGTTGCTTGCCGGAGTATTTGGACCATAGACGCCATTAGATTTTCTTCTGAAAAACCAAGAACAGAATAGTGGCTTTCTCACTTTCTGCTCATTGCCATTCACTTACATTTATAGCGCATCTTGTTAGTGGGGACCAGCCCACTTAATTTCAACTCAAATATCTAATAAGATTCTAATTTTATATTTTGAATCAAATTGCCAAAAGTAGTTTTGAGGATTTATTTAAAATTTATAAATAAAACAGTTATTTACACAACAGGAGGTAAAGGCTATTCTGAAAATTCATCTCAGTCAATTACCTGGGAGTGATTCAGTAGTTTGGGGTGGATCATCTAATGGCATTTTCTCGGTCAAAAGTGCTTAACATCTACTATGTAACTGGCGTGATGATCGATCAAGGTTGGCTCCCTCTTCTTCTCGGCAACATAAATGGGAAGAAGTGGACTCAAAAGCTTGGAAACTGATTTGGAGTGCTAAGTGTCATCCCAATATCAAATCCTTTGTGTGGAAGGCGTTGAACCAAGCCCTAGCTACAGGTGACAATTTAATGATCAGAAAAATGAAGATTGATCCGGTATGTAAAAGATGTGGCAAGGAGATTGAATCTACTGATCATATTATGTTTGAATGTGATCATTCTAGGGCAATTTGGTTTGGTGTTGGACTTACTAGAATTGCTGAATTTCATTCCCAAAATTCCTTGATAACTCTTCTCAACAATTGGAGCATCGTGAGGTTTCCTAATAAGAAGATAAAGAAGGAGATGCTAAGCCTTCTTTTCTTCACCTGTTGGAATATTTGGTTGGCAAGGAATGAGCTCCTCTTCAACAACATTAGTTGGAACCCAGATCAGACTGTAGATAGATTGTGGAAAGCCTTCAAGGAATTTTGGAAAGATTCGCAGACGAGTGTACAGCCCCTGCAAACTATCTCTAGGGTGTGGGAAGCTCCAGCTGTAAACTCCCTGAAGCTGAATTCTGATTTTTCATGTTCGTCGGTGATAATAGAGCCAGGCTTTGGTTTTCTGCTAAGAAATTTTGCTGGAAATTGTGAATGGGCCATCTCGGTTCCGTGCGACTGCTGCAGTGTTTTTGTGGGAGAAGCTATGGCGCTCAGAGAGGCGCTTCTGCGAGCTCGTGATGAAGGGCTGGTGTATGTCTGCTTTGAGTGTGATTCAAAGAGTCTGGTTCGTTGTGTGGAAGTCCCCTTTACGCCATGTGATCTTGAGGCTCGACGAGTGGTGGAAGACATTCGTCTTCTTTTCAGACATTCGTCTTCTTGGTCAATTCGTTGTATCTCTAGATGGGCTAACTATGTAGCCGATTGTCTAGCTAGGAAGGCTCTATCCTTGGCAAGTAGGGTAGTATAGCCTAATTTCACTCATTGGCTTCGTGAAGCTTGTATTCAGGATGCATTGGGCTCTTGCCCTTCTTTTAATTAAATCTCCGTTTACCAAAAAAAAATCTATAAATAAAAGAAGTAAATAGTTTATCTTCAAGATTACAATAGAAATTTCAAATCTAGTTTTTCTCCCTGAGGGTGTGGTTGTGTGTAAAATAAGAGAAAAAAAAAAAAAGAAGAAAGAAGAGAAACAAAGAAATTTTGATTATCATTGACATCATCTATCTACAACTAAAGATCTAAGCAAGGAGATTTTGTTGGACCTACTTTAGTATTTTATTTTGATTTGATTTTTTTTGAGATAACTCTAATGTTTGTTGTTATTAATTGATTGTTCCGTCAATAGAGAAGATGATTCGCACTTCTCTTTTCTCATAGTGGATTAGTGCGATATTTATCTTGTAATTTTTTCCCTCTATACTAAAAGGTTTTTTCATGTAAATTATTGGCATCTATGTAAAGATTATGTTTTTCTTTATCCTATTTATTTCTCAAATATACACTAGCTTATTGCATTAGTTAATTTCAACAACTCCTAGTCTAGTTTAGATATATGCACCTCAAGAAGAATTACTCTAAACACTTCCCGTGGATTCTTAATAGGGTGAAAGTTAGATGGGAATTGGAATCCTTGTCAAATTTTCTTAATTTGTTTTTTTAAATGTACCTTTAAGTTGAGAAATTAATTTGTGTTACACATGGATTTTAAACCACAAGCTTCTAGAATCCTTAGGGTTTGATTTGGCCAGTTACTCATGTATGTCGGTGACACTAGTCTTCAGGAAAATATATTCTTAGAATGGTAACAAGAATACCCTGTCAAATTTTCTTAATTTTTTTTTAATTTACCTTTAAGTTGAAAAATTAATTTGTGTTACACATGGATTTTAAACCACAAAGCTTCTAGAATCCTTAGGGTTTGATTTGGCCAGTTAGTCATGTATGTCGGTGACACTAGTATTCAGGAAAATATATTCTTAGAATGGTAACAAGAATACCCTGTCAAATTTTCTTAATTTTTTTTTTTTAATTTGAATGTAAGTTGAGAAATTAATTTGTGTTACACATGGATTTTAAACCACAAGGTTATAGAATCCTTAGGGTTTGATTTGGCCAGTTACTCATGTATGTCGGTGACACTAGTCTTCAGGAAAATGTATTCTTAGAATGGTAACAAGAATACCCTGTCAAATTTTCTTAATTTTTTTTTTAAATTTACCTTTAAGTTGAGAAATTAATTTGGGTTACACATGGATTTGAAACCACAAGCTTCTAGAATTCTTAGGGTTTGATTTGGGTTAGTCATGTATGCCGATGACACTAGTCTTCAGGAAAATGTATTCTTAGAATGGTAACAAAAATACTTTAGTCCAAATGTATCGAAATCGTCATATTTTGCATGCCACAAAGATGAGTGATTAAGAGTGTGCAAGAATCGTCAAACTTCTCAAAAAGTATCTGTGGAAGTTGTCATGCTTCTCGATAAATATCTGTTTAATATTTTGGATTTATGGTTATATGAAGGTGAGTTAATTTGGATAATGAACGTGATGTGTGCAAGTTGATCCGAACCCCTTGATCTTAATGAAAAGAAAATTGCAAAAATAATTCTTTTGCAGGTAAATTATTATAATATATCATAAGATTCAGAATCATGTTATAATAGATCACTTGGTGTCAGCCGTCAAAATCACGTGTTGTGATTCACATCAATCAAAATATCATCGGTAATAAGATCATTCTTTTCTTTTTGGTAAAAGATTTATAATAATATTCAAGCGGAAAATGTGTTACATATTTATATAAAAAGAAAATAAAAAAAAGAGAAGGTGGTAGCAAAACTACGTGTGAATCTCTTAGCTGAATGTTTCTAAATGAGTTAATTTTGTTAGTTTTCTATCACCAGTTGTCATTTAAATGACATTAAATTAAATAAATAAACAACATGGCCTTTAACGTTAAACTTTTATCACTATCTCTTTAGAAACGATGAATCTTGAGTTAATCATCAATGAATTTTTTGTTTTGGTTCTTGAGTTTCTTCCTTGCTTCCTGCGAAATTGGTTGTGATGATTTTTGATATTTCTTCATCCTTTCCACTGAAACTTACTGGTTCAAACTATTTGTTGTGGATGATTCAATTTTCTTCTCTTCCAAAAGACGATGATCTCTTCTACTAAAATCTGGTAGGGGTTGGTTTTTAAATGTAATAAAATCGACAAAAAACCTTCAACTCAAGCTTTCAAAATCCCATTAAATTTGTTCAAATCAAATAAAAAACATGACATCGCCAAAAAAACCCTAGAAAATCTCCTTTCCAAGGGAGTGGAGGTTACTCGACTTAATTCAGTAAGTTAAAAATAAAAAATAAAAACTGTAGTGATGAAAATTACTCGTAAGTGGAAAAAATCTTAAACTTTAATTAACGGTTCAAATTTAATTCTATAGATTTAACGGTAAGATCTCAACGAGTGTTCAGTTTAATCAATCACACATCCGTTCAGCTACAACTTAGCCAAAAAAATAAAAAAAAAAAACATGAGGACTAAAATTGTAGAAGTAATTTCATTAAAATTCTTTTGAAAAACATGGATAATGGTTACAAAGGGCATTTTTTGTATCAATTTTTATTTTTATTTTCTAACATTTTGTAATGTGTTTGGTATCCATTTTTGATCATATTTTTTGTTTAAACGAATAGAAGAGTGAAGACCCCCAAAATCCATAATATGTATTCTAGGTCAAAAACTCTTTTTACTCATTTTTGTGTAAGTTACTTAAAATTTAAATGCAAATTGAGGGTACAATAATAAGCATATATTAATAAAAATCCCATTGTTTCTCATTTTTCTCACTTCCAAACCCTAACGACCTATTCTCAATTTCCCTTATTTTTTTTTTTGGTCAAAGTTTTATTTTGACATATCAAACTTATTTTTCATTCTGTAAATTATCCTACACAAAAGATTCCAAACCATTCTTTATTTTTAACAAAAAAAAAAAAAAAAACACGGATTATTGCAATCCTTACTTTAAATAGGTAAAACAAAGAATGAGAATTTATACAAAAAATACCATAATCATTAGGAGTAAATTATTAAGAAAAAACTTTAAAAAATTAATTTTGATGGTTTCCATCCAAATATTTGTTGGACGAAAATGATAGACACTAAAATAAGGATTAGGTAAATCTTTTTAAATCGGAATCTTAAAAATATCTTGTTAAGTAAATATTTTTTTTAAATGTACTAAATCAAGAAAATGTTATCAAATTTCAATCTATTTTATAGTTTCAATAGATTTTCATAGACATCAGACATTTGCATTTTATATTTTTCTTTTTAAGGAAGAATATACCTCTAAATTTGTTAATTTGAATCGAGATATATATAATTACAATGACTAAATGTTTTAAATGAAGTGAGAATATTAATTACTACCAAAAAATAAATAAATGAAGTGGTAATCTTTATTATGTCTATTAGAGTCTTTCATGGCTCATTGATGAAAATAAAAAATAATTAACAAACTGATTTGTTATTTAAAAACTTTATTTTTTTCTTTCTTAAAATTCAATTGATAACCAGGAAGATACAAGTGAAGAGTTGGTGGCCTAAAATGAGAAAATCCCGACCCAAATTCAGGTTGACCAAGCAAGAACCAACCCTTATTAGGATTACGACATTAAATATATTAAATTGGAAAGACTTTAAATAAATGCATAATAAATTTTAAAAATTATAGAATATGTTTGGTTGCACGGTGAATGGGAAAGGAAAGGGAAAGGACACCAGACTCTTAGCACAATGCATTGCATTGAAAAATGACATACCTTGTTGATACGGATAAAATATGATTGAACTTGGTTCATTATTGGTTCGACCCTCGACTCCGGTCGAGGTGAAGGGAATCGACTCGTTTCCGAGCGAGCCGGGTTCTGGAGGTAGCTTGCTGAGGAAGAAAACTAAATCAGCCACAAGCACGTCCTAATCCAATACTTATGGAGGAGGTTAATTAACTTAATGACAGCAGGCAGAATTCGGCGGCTATCACTTATCACTTTCAAAAGGATAACCATCATATAACGATCGGGTTATCCTAGGAGTCCTCTACTAGTCCAAACTAGTAGAAGTCTATCACTCAACGGATCTATCTGTTGAGATCCAACGATTATTCGAAGAAGGCTCAAATACATCCAACAAAGAAGATTCGAAGGTACATTCTATATAAACATCTCCTCCCCACAAGGGAGAGAGATAGATACACACACACTTGGACGTGAACACTCAGATGCTTATTATCTAAATCATATTCCAGTTATTCATTCCTTAGCTCTGTGTTCTAGCAGAGCCGTTTGTGATTAAGTTCATCAATTGACTTAGCCTTCGGAGGTGGATAGCGGTCGGGCCACATCTGATGCTTTGTTTTCCAGGTCATTCTCAGGAGATCTAAGGGCTGAGCAGATTTTGGACGCATCATTTGGCGCCGTCTGTGGGAATCGTTTCAGAAAGCTATGGTGACTAGATCAGCGGTAGCAGCAGTAGCTGCTGCACACGAGATGCTGGCGTCCAAATTCCTGGAGTAAACAATCTAGATATTCCTCAGGGAAGTCGACCGCTCAGAGTAGATGGCGGTCAAGGAGGTAATAATCCTCAAGATTCACTCTAGCATCAACTGGATCAACTGAAACTCCAGATGCTGGATGTAAGTCAGGCACTCCGTGCACTGACCAGGCAGATGGTGGTACCACCAGAGCCCGATTGTAGAGATACAGGAAGGCGCACATCACAGAGAGACCGGAGATTGATCTACGAACAAAATGTCGGTCAAAACTTCCGTGAAGGCGACCGAATACCTAGGAGAGTTGAAAATCTCCCTAGGCGTGATGATCGGGTTGACGAACCACAAGGAAGTACTACTAATTCAAATACAAGGTTGGTTACAGGAGTAAGAACTCACTCACCAACTATTAGACGTGCTCTTCATGATGATCGTGCTGTTCGCAATGATCGTGCTGTTCGAGATGATCGCGCAGTTCGTGATAATAATTACGTTGTTCGAGGTCGTGATCGTGTTGCTGAAGATCGATTGACACATATTGGTCAGGAACTGGCTAATATCAATCAGAAGCTCGGGCAATTGGCGAAAGGTAGGATAACTGATGATATCTATTCAGTTATTTGAAAGACTCCATTTGCCGAGCCCATTGCCGGATATCAGTTTCCTCACAATTTCTGTCTACCAACTTTTTCTACATTCGACGGCTCCGGAGATCCTACGGCCCACATCGGTTATTATCAGCAGACTATGGCAGTCGCAGGTAATTCTGATGAAATTCTCTGCAGGGTCTTTGGTTCATCTTTAACTGGAGCGGCACAGAAATGGTTCTCGAACCTCCCATCCGAAAGGATTGTGAATTTCAATGAGTTGGCACGCAAATTCATAGGGCGGTTCCAGAGTGGAATTCAGATCAAGAAGACCGAAGAAACCTTGTTTACTATTAGACAAGGGAAGAATGAATCAATTCGGGAATATCTGAAAAGATTCAATAGGGTTACAATGGAGATAAAGAATCTAGATGAGCAAGTAGCTAAAACTACTTTGTTCACTGGACTCACTAATCGAAGACTCTTGGAGTTATTACTTCAAGATATGCCTACAACTTATGCTGAGATGGTACAGAGACGCCAAAAGCAGGCGGAAGTCACGGAAATCTTGGATGCACGCTAGGGAGACAATAAGGCCTCCGCAAAATAACCAAAGGCTCCTGAGAATAACCAAAAGCCAAAATAGAATATTTGAGACCGAGTTGGAAAGCCTTATCAGGTGTGGCGGCAGAGATCCCCCAACAAAAGCGAGTATACTCCATTAAATACTCCTCGGGCTGACATTCTAAATATTATCAAGAAGCGGAATATTTTGAAGTGGCCTCCAAAGCTTCCTACAAAACCAGGGGAGCAGGATCGAGAAAAATATTGCTGTTTCCATAAAGATTACAGTCATTATACCAATGATTGTAGACATTTAAAGGCAGATATCAAGAGATTGATATCCCAAGGACATTTGTCCAGCTTCGTCAATAGAAGGCGAAAGGAACCGCGGGATGCGGGGCCCAAAAGGGACCGTTCGGTTAGTCCGGATCAACCAGCAGAGGCTCTTAAATCTAAGAAGGGTAAGGAGGTAATTGATGCTACTCGGTCACCGATCCTTACAATCTTTGGAGGTCCTGAGCCTGAATTACTCCGGAGGTTGAAAGCAAAATCAAAATTTGTTGAAACCGGAGAGACGCAGAAGTGTAAGAGACCAAATGGTGAGCGTTCGATCACCTTTGGGGAGGAAGATGAGAGAGGCGTTTGTTTACCTCATGATGATGCCATAGTCATCAAGGTAGAGATTGCACGCCGAGAAGTACATAGGGTGTTAATTGACACCGGGTCTGCTGTAGACCTATTATCTTATGCAGCATATCAAAAACTTAAGGTGAGTGAAGACTTGATGGAGCCATCATCCACACATCTATATGGCTTTGCAGGATAATCTGCAATCGTGGAAGGATCGGTCTAGTTGGACCTATCAATTGGAAGCTTCCCCAAGGAAGCCACCATTCGGGTAAATTTCTTGGTGGTTTGGGATCTCCCTGCTTACAATGTAATTCTTGGGAGACCATCGTTGTCAAAGTTAGGTGCCATTGTTTCAACAAAGCACCTTAAGATAAAATTCCCGACTAAGATGGAAGTTGGTCAAGTTTCATCTGACCAGAGAATTTTGTGGCAATGTTATGTGGCATATTTAAAAGATAAGGATGTGCCGAGAAAGATAACGTCGTTACCAATTGAAGTATGAGATGATCGGGATGAAGCAGAAATGCAAAGGCCCAAGCCAGTAGAAAAACTGGAACAAATCCAGTTGTATCCCGGTGATGAAAAAAGAGTTACTTATATCGGGTTTGAGCAGCTAGAAGAATTCAAAGGGGAGTTGAAGTCTTTTCTTCAACAAAATAGTGACGTGTTCGCATGGTCTGCAGATGATATGCCAGGAATCGATAGGCAAGTTGCAGAACACAAACTTTGGATAGATTCCAAGGTGAAACCAGTTATCTAGCAAAGGAGAAATTTCTCCATGGAAAAATATGAAGCCGTTCGGGGCGAAGTCGAGAAGCTGAAGAGTTCTGGTTTCATCGAACCAATTGAATGCCCCATCTGACTGGCCAATGTCGTGATGGTCAAAAAGGCAAATGGGAAGTGGAGAATGTGTACAGATTACACAGACCTCAACAAGGCTTGCCCTAAAGATTGTTACCCCTTGCCTAGGATTGATCTGCTGATAGATGCAACTGCAAGATATGAAACCTTGAGTTTCATGAATGCTTACATAGGTTATAATCAAATCCTCATGAGTAGGGAGGATGAAAGTTTACGGCTTTCATGACTGATCGTGAAAGTTTTTATTACAAAGTCATGCCATTCGGCCTGAAGAATGCAGGGGCTACTTACCAAAGGGCCATAAACAAAATATTCAAGGATTTGATCGGGAAAAATGTCGAAGCTTATGTCGACGATATGCTGGTAAAAAGCATTGCAAGAACAAAACATATTGAAGATTTAACAGAGGTATTTTCGATACTACGAAAATACCAGATGAAGCTAAATCCGGAAAAGTGCGCCTTTGGAGTCTCGTCGGGCAAATTCTTGGGCTTCATGGTATCACAAAGGGGTATTGAGGCTAATCCAGCCAAAATACAAGCCTTGATTGACATGGAGGCCCCCAAAACAGTTCGGGATGTACAATGCTTGACGGGAAGAGTAGCTGCTTTGAATTGTTTCATCTCACAATTAGGCGAAAAGTGTCTACCTTTTTTCAAGGCTCTCAAAGACTTGAGGGGAAGCAATGAGGCAAAATGGACTGAAGAATGTCAGAAAGCTTTCGAGGAACTATAGGGGACACTAGGAAGACCACCGCTATTATCTCGACCCGAGAAGGGAGAAGTATTGCAGCTATATTTAGCAGCATCCCCTTCGGCGGTCAGTGTAGTTCTTGTTCGGGAAAAGGACAATAAACAATGGCCAATTTATTATGTCAGTCACGTACTACTGGACGCGGAAACACGATATTCTCAGATCGAGAAGCAGGCTCTAGCTCTTATGATAGCAGTTAAAAAACTACGGCCATATTTTCAAGCTCATTCCATCGAGGTATTTACTACTTTTCCTCTTAGTAAAGTTCTTCGTAAACCTGATTTATCTGGAAGAATGGTGGCATGGTCGGTTGAACTCAGTGAGTTCTGAGTAAGCTTTAAGCCTCGAACGACAATCAAAGCTCAAGCACTAGCTGACTTTGTAGTAGAGACTACTGCACCCATGGAAGAAGTTACCGAGCTCACTATCCCGACAGTGTGGGAGGTATATGTGGATGGTTCTAGTAACAAAGATGGAGCAGGAGCTGGAATTCTTCTGAAGAGTCCAACAGGATTTATTATTCGGTATGCGCTAAGATTTGCATTCGAAGCAAGTAATAATGAAGCGGAGTACGAAGCCCTAATTGTGAAATCCTGCCTAATCCTAACCTTGCTACTGTGCCAAATCCATACCTACCATGTGCATTATTCGATTTATAGTCTGTCGACTGTCGTATGATTTGCCTAGTTTTGTTTGGTAGAAGTTCACCCCGAAGCTGATCTTTTCTCCCCTCTATTTCTTCTTGTGCCTTTTATTTCCCTTTGATAGGAGGGTGATCTTAAGTAATTTCCATGACAGATCCTCCTATCCCTGTTGTTCTAGAGTGGACCTCCATACACCCTATAACCTTGTGTTTTCCCCACATGATGATTTCGAAGGGAAATCAAGTGTGATCTTCATGATTTGTTATTCCTTCTAATTATTTCAAGACGTCAAGCTTTTCATCCCCTGTTCCTCAATCAAAGGTTAGTAATCTCTCTTGTATTGTATTGATCTTCTTTTACTATGTTTTACCCTTTGTGATTGAGATTTAGAAGAAGATGCTGCATCCTTGGAACCATCTCTTTACAATCTCTTTTCATTTTTTTTGAGTTTTATGATCTTCATATTGATCTTTACCATGATCCTTATGAAATCTTCATAAGGCCATGATCTTACTTTACTCTTACTGTCACATCCTCCCAGCCGGTACCCTATCTGGCATACCCGAGAGTGTGATCCACAGCCCTAAAGATCAAGTTTAGGAACAATCATATCCATTTCGCACAATAACATAATCAAAAGCAAGAACAAATCATAATGTTCAAGTAATTTATAATAAAAGTCAAGAAAGGATCTCAGAAGGATCACTATAGAATATCAGAGTACGGAATAACAAGATACCAAATCAAAAGACAACTGTAGAGTATAGCGGAAATATACCCTACAAACACATGCGGAAGGTAGATCGAAATCTAAATAAAGCTCTAAGCTAATACAAGTAAAGTAAAAGATAAGTCTAGAAGAAACAAAGGAAATCAAATCCACATCTTCAGTCAGCTCTTCTGGTTCTTCAGTCTTCATCTTCTTCACCTTGCGCTTCCTCATACGGGCCGTCAAAGAAATCCAAACCTGTAGAGAAGTCTAACAACAGATTGTACAAAAAAAGGAATGAGTTTCGAAAGAAACCCAGTAAGGCAAGTTAATCCATAACAACATAAATAACATGGAAGCAAACCATAACAAGATGCAATGCAATATGAAACAAGTAATGTATGTATGCATCTAACTCTATGTATGCTGGTCTCTATGGTAGACATGCTTTAAGTCATAGCACCGTACTTCTTTGGGTAGGTCCGCTCACATCCTCAACCATTCAAGATATCTTGGATTCCCTCCAACCATTTAAGATATCTCGGGCGACCGATTGGTAATGGGTCCTGCATCCTTCTCGGACAATTTCCATGGTAAGGGGTTAAGTCAACACACTCTCTCACAACCATTTGGCATAAGTACCGGCGCATGTCAGGGAAAAGCCTAGCCCAATGCAAGTCATCTACTCAGTTACATCAACTCAGGTCCAGATACTTCCATTCCTCGCCCCGGGCGATCCTTTACGGTATCCTTTCCACTAGAGTCACGGATATTACTCACCGGACTCATCAACCCTATTGGTTATCCACATATGGTAAACGGGAAGCTCTCATGTCCTCTCACGGATATAACTCAACGGTCTTGAGCGCCCATGAGCCCAAGTCTAGCCATATGCAACCCTCCAATAAATGGCCCCCACAATGTGATTCCCGTCCTCTCACGGATATAACTCACCGGTCTTGAGTGCCCGTGAATCCCCATTGCTACCACGGGTCGTTCGGTCTCAATACCCTTCCGAATCGGGTCTGATATAATAGGGGTATATCCTAGCCAAACACTGCTAGACATCCCTAGGTATGACAATCATTGATTCGGGAAAGTGTCGATGGGCAACCCCGGAAACATCCCATACTATTTCCGATAATGTCCAAGGACAGAAGTGTCAAAAGGACACTTCCCAATCCCAAACCAAACTTAAGCAAACACATTCTCAGATCAGTCATGACATACACAACCAGTAGTTCATCATATAAAAGAGAATGTAAAAGCAACATCAGATTAAGCAGTAATAAGTAATTCATATAACATAAACAATGAAAAGATGATATAATTAAGTGCTACTGTTCCCACAGTAGGAGATCAGAATTAAAATACAATAACAGTAGGTAATCTCATAGTTTCATAAAGTAGAAACCAGAGAACAAGCAATCTATGTAGTTAAGGAGTCAACTGTCCTTACCTGATTATCGCCGAAGATAATCCAAAGATCAAAGAGAGAGACACCAAACATGGCAAATAAACCCCTAACAAGCATAGATATAACATTAGGAAAGATACCTAAAAGATCAGAGAGCAAACGAATCAAATCGAGCGAAAATTGAAGCTACCGACTTCATTGGTCGATTGCCTTGGTCTCTTGACCCGTCGACCAATCGTCGACCAATCGAGTCGATACGGAATAGTGAAAACTGTTTTGGCCATAACTTCTTCGTTTGAAGTCGGATTGATCCGAAATTCGAAGGGGAACTTCCTAGGATGTATTAGAATCATATGGGAAGATAAAATCATCAAGTCATGGTAAAAATATGGGTTCTTGATTTAACCCAAGAAATTAGGGTTTCAACCTTTATGGCTCTCATGAAAAGGTTATGATCACAGGAAGAAAGGGAATGGTTGCAATCAAGAACATAATAAGAAAATCTTGTTTAGGTTAATAGAAACATTATGGGAAGATAATCATGGTCAAAAGATGGGTTCTTGATCTAACCCAAGAAATTAGGGTTTCACCCTTATGGTTCCCATAAAAAGGTTAAGATCACAGGAGGGAAGGAATTGATGATTGGCCAATTACAACAAGAAGAATTAAAGAATATTGAATTTAGATCAACCTCCACATTACCCATGAGGTTTCCCTCACATGGGAGGTTACCAAAAAGGTTCTCGAGATAATCACCCAGAGTTAGGGTTTCAAAGGATTAGGGTTAGGGTTTTCAAAGATTCCACTCGGTGGGGTTGAGATCATGATGATGATCATAGATCTCAAGGAACAAGATGAGATCATGGAGTGGATGGTTGCAAGAGTGCATCATCTTCTTCCTGATCTCAGCCAAGAACAGATTAAAGAAAGAAAATCAGAGATGGAGAAGAAAGAAAAGAGAGTAGACATACCTTTGATGCGAGAGGAAGAAGATTACTTCAAGTCTTGTGAGAGATCACCAAGGAATGCAAGGGAATTGATTAGATTAGGGTTCTAACTCATTCCAGAGGCTTAGGAGGCATAGGAGGCGAAGTAATCCCGATATTTGACTTAAATAGAGGAGATAGGACCAAATTGGTAAATTCAGACACCATTGGTCGATTGGATTGGTCTACTGGTCCAGTCGACCAATGAGTCGACCAATCAGGACAGCAAGGTTCAAACAGAGATTCGGAGGGCTATACAAGGTCAAATTGAGTGAGGTTTTCTTCTACGAGTCAATCAAGAAGTCTAGTTTCCAGAAATACCTTTGGATCAAGAATTGGAGTTCATTAGGTTCACCAACTAGGCTCATCTTCTTCGATGCGCAAGCAGGATTTGACAGACATAGTTCAGCAACTTCGGACAGGGATTTGGAAGGTTATATGGGGTCAAATTGAGTGAGATTTTCTCCTGGAAGTCCATTAAGAAGTCTAGTTTTGGGAAATATAATCGGATTGAGCACAGGAGTTCATTAGGTATTTCAACTAATTCACCCCTCTTCGGTGCGCAGATTCAAAACTAACACTGACAATGCTCTCAAGTGAGGGGCATCATCGACAATATCCATGGGCTTGGGTTCCGACACCAAATCGTCAACCAAAAGGTTCTACAAGCAACAAGCTAAGATCAAATCAAGGTCCAACTTTAAGGTCAAACATTTAAACTAACCCTTCTTTACCCAAAACAGATAGGGTGGCCTGGCTAGGTTTGGGCTGGATTTCACACTTACTATGTTTTATTCTTTGTGATTGAGACTATGAAGAAGATGTTGCATCCTTGCAACCATCTCTTCTATAATCTCCTTTCATTCTTAGGGTTTTATGATCTTCATATTGGTCTTTGCCATGATCCTTGTGAAGTCTTCATGAAGCCATTATCATACTTTTGATTTGATTTCAAGGCATGTTAGATTTATCCCTTGTTTTCTTACAAAAGTTTTATTGTTAATTGTTTTCCGAAGATTTTGGGAGAAGAAAAGTCAAGATAAAAGCAATGTCCTCCATCTCCTTAGAATCCTAGTACTCTCCCAATTTCGAGGACGAAATTATTTTAAGGGGGTGAGAATGTGAAATCCAGCCCAGACCTAGCCCGGGGTACCCTATTTGTTTTGGGATAAAGAAAGACTTGTTTAATGTTAGACCTTGAAGTTGGACCTTGATTTCATTGTTGTTATCCTTGAAAGCCTTAGGAGGCCAAGTCCGGCCTTATCCTTACCTTGACCCGGCCCGGAATTTGTATTGTCTGTTGATCCAATGACCCAAAGTGGTGGGAAAAGTCCTTGTGTACCCTTTTGGTTGATGATTTGGTGTCGGAGCCCAAGCCCATGGACATTGACGATGATGCCCCTCACTTGAGAGCATTGTTAGTGTTAGTTTTGAATCTGCGCACTGAAGAGGGGTGAATTATTTGGTAGACCTAATGAAAACCTGTGCACAATCCGAAAGTATTTCCCAAAACTAGACTTCTTGATGAACTTGTAGGAGAAAACCCCACCCAATTTGACCCCATATAGCCCTCCAAATCCCTGTTCGAAGTTGCTGAACTATGTCTGGCAAATCCTGCTTGCGCATCGAAGAAGGTGATCTTAGTTGGTAGAAATAATGAACTCCCATGCTTGATCCAAAGGTATTTCTGGAAACTAGACTTCTTTATTGGCTTGTAGGAGAAAACCTCACTCAATTTGACCTTGTATAGCCTTCCGAATCCTTGTTCGAAGTTGCTGAACTATTCCTGAGAATTCTGTTGAAACTGCTGTTGGTCGATACTATTGGTCGATACTATCAACCAAAGGTAACGACCAACAAGCCCAGAATCGTGAAAAAGGTGCTTTTTGGATATTCCTTTCTCCTTTTTAAGTGAAACCTCGAACCTAAATCATTATTTCACTCATTTCAACATCTGAGAACGTGGGAAAGCTCCTCTAAGCCTCCTACTTGGCTTGGGTGTTGATCTTCTTCAAGAATCATTGTCTCTCTTCTCTAATCTCTTCTCCAAGGTATGTAATCTTTCACTCTCTCTCTAATCTACTTCTACCTCATCTTGTTCTTGCTACTGAGTTCGTGAAGAAGGTGCTGTAACCTTACTACACATGTCAAGCTGAGAGATATCAGAAAACCTATTGCTTATAACCTTCTTCTCTGTCTCAGCTTTCTCTACTTCTTACGGCCTTCTCTACTTCTTACCTTCTACCTTGTCTTCTTCTCCAACCCCTATCTTGAATCAGAACACAAACCCTGTCACGCCCTCCCAGCCGGTACCCTATCTGGCATACCCGAGAGTGTGATCCACGGCGCGGAGGGGGGGGGGGGGGGGGCCCCCCCCCAAAAAAGAAAAAAAAACATAATCACGAACAACCATAACAAGAGTGCGGAAGATAAATCATAGATCCAATAATGAAAGAATGAATCATAAACGAAACGGAATAATAGATATATAATCAGAGTGTCAACAGATAAGTAAAGTGAAGCAAAAATCCCACTTTACATCCAGCGGAAAAGTAGCTCGAAAGAATAAACTAGATAAAAGCTAATCCCAGTAGCAAGTACATTGGGTAACTAAATTATTCTCCACTTTGTAGACGACATCCTTGTAGGTGTAGATCTCGTAAATAGCACAAGGACGCTTCCACTCAATGGTCGGACTAAGCATTGTACGGAGCATAACCACCCGCGGAATCTTCGAGTAATTGTGGTAACCGCAATCACCTTCCCCGGAGATATGTCTCTTCGCCTTGCGCTTCCTCGTAGGGACCGTCATAGTATTCCGTACTGCAGGGTAGTCTAACAACATTGTACAATAAAGGAATGAGTTTCGAAGAAACTCGGTAGAAGGCGCTTAAAAATCCATAATAACATATATGGCGGAATTCCGTAACAATCATAAATGCAATATGATATGAGTCAAACAATGAATGAATGATTCTAACTCTATGTATGCTGGTCTCTATTGGCGAGACATGCTTTAAGTCATAGCACCGTACTTCAGTAGGAAAGTCTCAATCACTCATCATCAGTTGGTAATGGGTCCGGCATCCCTCGGGACAAACCTTGGCTAGGGGGTTAAGTCAACACACTCTCTCACAACCATTTGGTATAAGTACCGGCGCATGTCGGGGTAATACCTAGCCAAATGCAAGTCTTCTACTTGGTTACATCAAATCAGATCCAGATACTTCCATTCCTCGTCCCCGACGATCCTTTCCGGTATCCTTCACACTAGAGTCCTCATAGTCCCTGACTACGGACTCACCAACCCTATTGATCATCCACATATGGTAAACGGGAAGCTCTCACGTCCTTTCACGGGTTGGTTACCGGTCTTAAGCGCCCGTGAGCCCAAGTCTAACCATATGCAACCCTACCAATAAATGGCCCCCACAATGTGATTCCCTGTCCTCTCACGGGTTGGTTACCGGTCTTGAGCGCCCATGAATCCCCATTGCTACCACGGGTCGTTCGGTCTCAATACCCCTCCGATTAGGGTCCGACATAACGGGACATCCTAGCCAAACACTACTAGACAATCCTAGATATGTCATCCAACAGTTTAGGAAGGTGTCCAGAGGGCATCTCCGGAAACATCCCATAATATTCCCGTAGTAGTCCAAGGACAGAAATGTCAAAAGGACACCCCTCCTTCCCAAACCATACGTAAGCATACACATGCATCAATTCATATCATCACATATATGGTAACTCCATATATGGAAAGAAATCAATATTTACAAACATTTGTATAACATTGGTAAGTAAATCATACATGAATCAATTCAATATGAATAAGTAATGCTACCGTAATCAAAGTTATGCAACAAGTAGTATATCATTGTAAGAATCTAATTTAGGAAACATATTAATGATATTCAAATATAGAAACTAGATTCATGCTATCTATGTAATTAAGGAAATAACCATCCTTACCTTTTATAACTCGCAAAGAATCCTAAGAAATCAAGTAAGATCTTGGCAAACTTGAGAAGAAGGTCCTAAACAAGTATATACACATATTAGGAAAGATCCCTAACAGAAAATATAGCAAAGCATCCGAAACAGACCAATCTGGAGTTGCTGTACTCATTGGTCGAGTGGATTGGTCGAGTGGTCCAGTCGACCAATCAGTCGACCAATGCAGACGATAGCTTAGAAAATCGTAGTTTTGAGATATGAAATCCGAATTTGATGGTTCAAGAGGGTACTAATCAAGGGGTAGACTACATCGGTAGTATTCTAGCATATAGGGGACCTCAAAACACTAATCAAATCAAGGTATCAAGACCCAAATTAGGAAACAAAAAGTTACCATAAATAAATCAAACATGGATCTTGATGAAGTTTGAAATAGAAAACAAGGACAAGAACAATAGGAAGATGGATCATTGCTTTCGGTAATGAAAACATGAAAACATGCATAGGTCTTCATGGTATAAGGCTTAGAAGCATAAATCTAAATAAGGAAATAAAACCTACCATATATGTACTATCATGCATCATGAAGAACACATAGCAAGGTAGAAGAGAACAACTAGAATTCTATGGATTATGGATCAAAGAAAGAAAACACAACCATTAACCACTAACATGATCAATGAAAGAAGATCCAAAGAGATCGAATTCAGATTAGGAAATTAACAGAGATTAAATCATGGTTTGATCATGAATCCTTCAAAAGCTTGCAATGATCATGGTTAAGATCATTGTTCTAGCCTTTAATCCTTAGGATGATCATGAGAACATGTTCAGAGATGTTTGCAACAGAGGATGCAGCATCTCTTCTACTGTCTCAACTCAAAAAGGAAAGAAAAACAAAGATGTAGGAGAAGAAGAGAGAGTAGACATACCTTTTGATGCAAAAAGAAGAGTTCCGACGAAGATCCGCCAAGAAAACTCCAAGGATGCAAGAGAGACGACTTGCAGAGGTCTTTGGTCCGCTCCAGAGGGTTTGGAGGCAGCAAATACGAAGTGGACTCGAGGTTAGGCTTAAATAGAGCAAGAATCAACCTAATTGCCAAAGACAAGCACCCATTGGTCGAGTGGATTGGTCGATCGGCCGGCCGACCAATCAGTCGACCAATGCAGACAAAGAAGGCCAAAACAGGGAATTGAAGGCCCAGATCAAATCCAAACCTAAAGGGGTTTTGCACACAAGTCAAGTGACTTACCTAGTAGGTAGAAATGCCTTCAAACCAAGATAGAGATCACTCCAAGTCCATCAACTAATTAGATCTTCATCAGGATTCTGTTTCCATAAATAGCACCTCATCATCAACCTTCATGGATTCAAAGCCGACACCAAGTCCTCTCACCGGGATGGCCCAAAGCTGACTTCTTACTTTACTTCGGGTCATCGGACCTACAAATAACAAGGTTTCCGGGTCAAGG
Source organism: Hakea prostrata (assembly GCF_041222555.1). NCBI lineage: Eukaryota > Viridiplantae > Streptophyta > Magnoliopsida > Proteales > Proteaceae > Hakea > Hakea prostrata. Next base: position 38,343,991 of record NC_142601.1, on the reverse strand, counting down.
TTAGGGCTGGGTTTCACATTCTCCCCCCTTAAAGAAATTTCGTCCCCGAAATTGAAAGCGTACTCCGTGCTTCCAAAGAGGTAAGGAAACTTCTCCTTCATGTCTTCTTCCTTCTCCCAAGAAGCTTCTTCAGGGGTATGGTTCTTCCACCGAATCTTCACCAAAGGAATGGCGCGATTCCGCAGCCGCTTGTCCTTCCTATCCAGGATTTCGGCCGGTTCTTCATCATAGGTCAAATCAGCACTAAGTCCTTCAGTGCTTGCTGCAAAATGTGTTCCGGATTCTCTATGTATTTTCGGAGCATCGAAATATGGAACACATTGTGCACACCAGCAAGAGGCGGAGGTAATGCTAATCGATACGCAACGGGTCCAACCTTTTCCAAAATCTCGAAAGGTCCAATGTAACGAGGGCTAAGCTTTCCCTTAACATTGAATCTCATCACACCCTTCATTGGTGAGACCTTCGAAAGACTTTCTCTCCAACTTGAAATTCCAAATCGGTCCTTCTCTTATCAAGATAAGATTTGCCTCGATCAAGAGCACTTAATCCTTTCTCTTATCATATCTACCATAGCACTTGTAGCTTCAATCATCTCGAGACCTAAGACTTTTCTTTCACTTGCCTCACTCCAAGACAAAGGTGTCCTACAAGTACTACCATACAAAGCCTTGAATGGAGCCATGCCTATTGTTGCTTGATAACCGTTGTTATAGGCAAACTCAACCAAAGCTAGGTGTTCATCCCAATTACCACCCATATCCACCACACAAGATCTCGAGCATGTCTTCCAATGTCCGAATTGTCCGCTCGATTGTCCATCGACCGTGGATGATGAGCTGTACTCAAGTTCAATTGGGTTCCCAAGGCCTTCTGCAAACTATTCCAAAACCTTGAGGTGAACCTAGGATCACGATCCGAGACAATACTCAATGGCACACCATGCAGACGAACCACATTATCCACATAAAGCCTGGCTAGCTTATCCAGAGTATGAGTGATCTTCATAGGAATGAAATGGGCTGATTTGGTCAACCTATCAACAATCACCCACACAAGGTGTCATTGCCTTTACTTGTCCGAGGCAAGCTAGTCACAAAGTCCATGGAAATATCTTCCCACTTCCAACTAGGAATAGGAAGGGGTTGAAGTAATCCAGATGGAGGTTGTCGAACGGCTTTCACACGTTGGCAAGTCTCACACTTGGCAACAAAATCGCCAACATCCGCCTTTAGACCAATCCACCAAAAATGTTCCTTCAAGTCCTTGTACATCTTGGTGCTTCCGGGTGTACAGAAAGACCGACCGGTGTGCTTCCTTCAATATTTCATTCTTAACTTCATCGTTTGCAGTGCACACACAGCCTTCCTCTAAACAACAAAGCACCATCCATGGATATACCAAAGTCGGGGTCCGACTCAGATTCGAAGAAATCTTCTCAACTTTGGTCAAAAACTCTTGATCGAACTCTGCAGAGCAACAATCTTATCTCTAAGACCAGATCTTGCCGTCATGGCAGAAAGAATAAAATCGAATTCTCGTGAACGATTTCCAAATCAAAACTCTCAATAGAAGACCACAATGGTAAACTCAAAGCATTCAAATCCAAAGTCTTCTTCTGGTTCTTCCTACTAAGAGCATCAGCAACAACATTTGCTTTCCGGATGATACCGAATATCACAATCATAATCGGAGACGAGTTCCAACCATCTCCTTTGTCTCATGTTCAACTCCTTTTGGGTAAAGAAGTACTTCAAACTCTTATGATCCGTGAAAATGGCAATCTTCTCACCGTAAAGATAATGTCTCCAAATCTTCAAAGCAAAGACAACGGCGGCAAGTTCTAGATCGTGAGTGGGGTAATTCCGCTCATAATCCTTCAATTGCCGAGAAGCATAGGCTACGACCTTGCCATGTTGCATCAAGTACACAACCCAAACCAATCTTTGACGATCGGTATAAACTCGCCATACCACCGGAACTATCGTATAGTCAAAACCGGGCACTTGTCAATCTATCCTTCAACTCTTGGAAATTCTTCTCAAAGCGCCGACCAAACAAACTCTCTTCTTTCCTGGTCAACTTAGTCATAGGAGCAGCCAACCGAGAAAAGTTCTCAATAAACCTTCGGTAGTAACCCGCCAATCCAAGAAAACTTCTTATTTCCGTATCGACTTCGGTCTCTCCCAATCAGCCACAGCTTGGACCTTTTCAGATCGACACGAATACCTTCGGCTGAAACTACATGACCAAGGAAAACCACTCTCTTAAGCCGAAATCACACTTGCTAAACTTAGCAAACAACTTCTTTTCTCGCAACCTTTGCAAAGTGAAACTTAGATGACTCGCATGCTCTTCTTCGCTCTTCGAATAGATCAAGATGTCATCAATGAAAACAATCACAAACTTATCAAGCACATCATGAAATACTCGGTTCATGAGGTCCATGAACACCGCAGAGCATTGGTCAATCCGAAAGGCATGACTCTAAACTCGTAGTGACCATACCGCGTCGGAAAGCTGTCTTGAAGATATCACTAGACTTCACTTTCAATTGGTGATATCCGGACCTTAAGTCAATCTTTGAGAACACAACTGCACCCTTCAACTGATCGAAGAGATCATCGATTCGGGCAGCGGATATCTATTCTTGATAGTCAACTTATTCAACTCACGGTAGTCAATGCACAAGCGCATACTACCGTCTTTCTTCTTGACGAACAAGACCGGAGCTCCCCAAGGTGACACACTAGGCTGTACGAAACCTCTATCAATGAGCTCATTCAACTGATTTTGCAACTCTTTCAACTCAGTAGGAGCCATCCTATACGGAGCTTTAGATACAGGAGCGGCACCAGTGGACGAGATCAATAGAGAATTCGACATCTCTGTCCGGAGGCACTCCGATAGATCATCGGGGAAGACATCAACAAAGTCGCAGACAACTCGACTTCATCGACTCTTTTCTCCACTATACCCTTGCCTTCGATGAAGCATCATCCACTAGGGCATAGACTTGCATCAAGGCAGACAGCACCTTCTTACAAACCCTTCTCTTTTCACCTTGAAATTCAAAGACCGGACTTCCACATATATGGAACTGAATCTTCTTTGAGGAACAAAGGAACACAGCTTTGTGGGCGTCAACCAATCAATTCCCAAAATAACATCAAGTCCTTCATGTCAAGAATCACAAAATTGGCTTCCAAGTTCTTTTCACCAATCAACACAGACATTTAGATAACCCCTTATCTAGTTTCACAACAGACCAGAGGTGTACTAATCAATAAACAACTAGACAACTTCTCGGGATTAGGTTAGTCTTCTTGATGAATGCGGATGACATGAACGAATGAGATGCACCCGTATCAAATAAGACAAATGCAGAAATAGAAGCGACTAACAATGTACCGTAATCACATCATGGCTTGGATCCTGCTCAGATCGAAATACTGAAAACTCTACCAGAGGGAGGAGCAGAGCACTCTTCACCACTGGGCAGGCTGCTGGGCAGGCCGCTTCGGACAGCACGAGCAAAATGACCAGCTTGCTTGCGTAGAGAAGCAAACAGATTGCTGGATCCAACAGGGTGGCTGCAACAGAGGACTTCGAACAAAAGGCCTTGCACTCGCACTTGCACTTGCACTTGCATTTGCTGGTGATCGGTTTCCGCCATACCGTTTAAACCGGCCGGGCTGCTGAAAACCCGTGTTCGACCTACACTCTTAGCCTGAAAGGTAGGAGTGGGGTAGGGTGTAGGTCTCACATAACGACGGTCATTGCGATCCACCAAACCAGGATTCCTTGATCGCCAAGGCTTTTGCACACGAGCACTTTCCTTCTCTGCTTCTTCCAACTTCTTCGAGTTCTCGCACCACTTGAGCATAGCTCACAATAGGCTGGACTGTGAGGTAAGCTTTAATGGCGGGCGCAGTCCTTTGAAGAACTTCTTTGCTTTGGCGAGGTCTTCCTTCAAAGAATCGGAGCAAAGAAATGAAGCTCCTCGAACTTCGTTGGTACTCCAACACGGACAAAGTTCCTTGAGTCAGAATCATAAACTCCGCTTCCTTTGCATCCTTCACCGCCTCGGGAAAGTAGTTCATACAAAAAGCCTCTTTGAATAACTCCCAAGTTACAACTCCCGCATGCAAACCTTCCAAAACAGACGAGTGGAGATCCACCATGCATCAGCTTCTTGTTGCAACCTCGCAAGCAAACAAAATCTTTCGAGCTCCGAGCATTGCAGATGCCGGAAAGCCTTCTCCAACTCACGAAGCCACTTGTTAGGAAACAAGGGGTCCTTGGTAACTCCAAGAAAAGTGGGTACTTGCATCTTCGGAAAACTCTCCATCAAGGCGAGTATGAGGAGTTCCACTAAACCTCCCGCATTCAGGACTGCGGCATGAGGATTCACATTAGCACCAGCCCGGTCTCATTATGCGAGTCATGAAACCCACCAACATCTGGTTGAACTGAGCCGCTTGTCGCTGCATCATATTGCCCATGATATTGGCAATATCTCCGAAACTTCCAACATTCGGGGCACCGGGGATCTCATGAGTACCCCGATCAACATTTGGTAATTCACCACCTCCATGAGGTACTTCACCACCTCCCCTGAGGTACTTCACCACCACCATGACCACTGGATTCACCACGCCCACTTCTCGAGTAACCATTCTGCAAAACCGAGAACATCAAAATACCGAATTTCAAGATTCAACATAAACCACAAGTCCAAATGATTTGAAAACTTAAATCATGATCAAATATATCCATATAGTCATCAAACAATATTCCATAAGGCAAAAATCACATTTTCCAAAAATTCAACAGCAAATGAGGTCACCGTGACCATTGGTCGAGTGGTTGGTCGAGTGACCCGTCGACCAATCGGTCGACCAATGAAGACAGAATACGAAAATTCGCATTATAAGCCTCATTTCCACATTCCAACCTCATTCTAACTTCTTCCAAAGGTGAGAGAGCTCTAGGGAAAATATCCAAGTGTTCCCACAAGTGTTCTTGAGGTGATTTAGTGCTTCAACAACAACACCACAACACACCATCTTCAAAAACAAGGTAAATCTCTCATTCTTTCTTCCATTTTCATCTTCTCATGCTTGCATTTCAATAAAACCATGCTTTACTTGTATCCAATGCTAGAAATCATGCTTAGGAATGCTTAGAAACATATTCCCTAGGTTTTAAACACAATGCCATGCATAGACAACAAGTTTTAACACATTTGGTGCTCATCTCGCAAAGTTTTATACCGAAATCGATATCTTTAGAAAAATTTCGCTTTCTCTCAAACCGCTTGAAATTTTCGCACGAGATCAAATGCTACATGCTCAAGATGACATTGTAGATAGGTCCATACAATTTGATTTAACCAATTTCAACTTTTCAAAAATCCAATTTTGACCTAAATTGCAAAATCCCCAAATTTCTTCTTGCTGAATTTTTCGCTTTAATCCAAGTTTTCGATCGATTTTCATCAAAACAACTTCATAGACATGAAATTCCAAGTATTGCGCACATGCTAGTATGTTCAAATCAAATTTCCCCCAAATTTGAAATTTTCCGAAAAATTACGAAAATACCCTTTTGGCTAAAATCTTGTATAGCACTAATTGGAAATGTCTCTTGTCTCTTTCACGGATACATCATGCGAGGGGAGGACGAGGAGGAGGTAGAGGTAGAGGTCGCATCGTAGGTGCTCTCGGGGGCAGGGGTCGGGTTCCTTTCGAGCCCGAGAGGAGGTTAGGAGACCGGACCTATTTGACACACCTCGGCCGAGTTTCGTACGAGGCCTACTTCAGCTATTGTAACATCGAGATGGGGCGTCTACTTCACTTACGCCAGCTCGAGCCTTCAGATCCGACAGAGGTTCGACACTTTACGGTGGACTCACCTCTTCACCGAGGATTTGCCGGTATACCCGGAGCTAGTGAGGTTGTTCTTCGGCAACCTTACTTACACGGAGGAGGCTCGGGGCCGGGGACATCCACTCGGACTTGTCCTCGGGAGCGGGGTCCATCGGACACGATTCGTTTCTCCACCCGGACACGGCCGAGATCCTGCAGGTCCCTTACTACCCACATCGGGTGTGTGGATACCGCCGGAGCGGCACCGGACAGCCATCCGATGCCGTACGAGCCGCGAGATATGCTCTACGCTATGGGATAGCCGCCGATGCTTCACACCGTGGACTAGCGGACGGATGACGGGTTCCGCACGTATTATCGGTCGCATAGTCGGCCGAAACATCATGCCGAAGCCGGACATCACCATCGGGTCACGGTGATGGAGGCCTTGGTCATTTACCGCATCTACATGGGCTTCGAGATCGATCTTTCCTACATCATTCAGCAGGTCATGCTGGACTTAGTTCTGCGGCCTAGCATGCGGAACCTTTGCTATGGGAGGCTTCGACTTTGATCTTCAGGCATTTCGGGGTGAGTTTCGAGGATACTCCGATGGACACTAGATCACGGGGATACCCCATTGGGACTCGGACCATTCGACGGATGAGACTACATCGGTTGAGAGATCTCCTGGTCCGGAGGGTGAGGATGATGATGAGTCGGAGGATGAGGATGAGGGATCCGAGGATGGAGGAGAGGATATCGGTCCCGATAGTGATGATCAGGCCGGAGATGATCTGAGATATGCGCGAGGCCGAGCTCGTGCATCACGAGTTTCCTTCATCACATTTCGAGGCGGGTGGCCCTTCACATGCGGTTCCGGAGACTTCGGATCTTGGTGCACGGATGAGATCGATGACTTCCATGCTAGAGAGGATGGAGGTCGGACAGGAGCAGATGTACGAGAGGATGGAGTCTCGACGGGACGAGATAGAGCATCGGGTGACTCGGCTAGCGAGAGGAGTTCGAGCATATAGAGATCGAGTAGATCACCTAGATAGCTGTACCTTAGGATTTTCCATTTATGCTTTTCAGATGTAATCATTGTAAAAACTTTTGAAATTAATGAAGTTCATTTTGTTTCTCTTTAATTATTGTATGTTATGCACTTTTCTTTTCCTTGCATTAGTGTCATTTGTTCAAGTATAATTATGGTATGTTATTCAGAAATGTTCTTATGCCTCAAAGTTCAAGTTTCTAATTCAGGTGTTCTATTATTCACCTCTAAGAGTAGAAGAGTCACTTCAGATCAATGACTCGGGAATGTTCAGTTGTTGCCTTTTGTGGTTAGGATCTCCTCGAACCTTGAGCTCCGATACCAATCATCGCCCTCCCGGCCGGTACCCTATCCGGCATACCCGAGAGTGTGATCCACAGCCCGAAGATCAGGTATCGAGTGATCAACCTCCCACATAAGCAATAACATAATCACGAACAACCATAACAAGAGTGCGGAAGATAAATCATAGATCCAATAATGAAAGAATGAATCATAAACGAAACGGAATAATAGATATATAATCAGAGTGTCAACAGATAAGTAAAGTGAAGCAAAAATCCCACTTTACATCCAGCGGAAAAGTAGCTCGAAAGAATAAACTAGATAAAAGCTAATCCCAGTAGCAAGTACATTGGGTAACTAAATTATTCTCCACTTTGTAGACGACATCCTTGTAGGTGTAGATCTCATAAATAGCACAAGGACGCTTCCACTCAATGGTCGGACTAAGCATTGTACGGAGCATAACCACCCGCGGAATCTTCAGAGTAATTGTGGTAACCGCAATCACCTTCCTGGAGATATGTCTCTTCGCCTTGCGCTTCCTCGTAGGGACCGTCATAGTATTCCGTACCTGCAGGGTAGTCTAACAACATTGTACAATAAAGGAATGAGTTTCGAAGAAACTCAGTAAGGCAGTTAAAATCCATAATAACATATATGGCAGAATTCCAGAACAATCATAAATGCAATATGATATGAGTCAAACAATGAATGAATGATTCTAACTCTATGTATGCTGGTCTCTATTGGCAGACATGCTTTAAGTCATAGCACCGTACTTCTGTAGGAAAGTCTCAATCACTCATCATCAGTTGGTAATGGGTCCGGCATCCCTCGGGACAAACCTTGGCAGGGGGTTAAGTCAACACACTCTCTCACAACCATTTGGTATAAGTACTGGCGCATGTCAGGGTAATACCTAGCCAAATGCAAGTCTTCTACTTGGTTACATCAAATCAGATCCAGATACTTCCATTCCTCGTCCCCGACGATCCTTTCCGGTATCCTTCACACTAGAGTCCTCATAGTCCCTGACTACGGACTCACCAACCCTATTGATCATCCACATATGGTAAACGGGAAGCTCTCACGTCCTTTCACGGGTTGGTTACCGGTCTTAAGCGCCCGTGAGCCCAAGTCTAACCATATGCAACCCTACCAATAAATGGCCCCCACAATGTGATTCCTGTCCTCTCACGGGTTGGTTACCGGTCTTGAGCGCCCATGAATCCCCATTGCTACCACGGGTCGTTCGGTCTCAATACCCCCTCCGATTAGGGTCGACATAACGGGACATCCTAGCCAAACACTACTAGACAATCCTAGATATGTCATCCAACAGTTTAGGAAGGTGTCCAGAGGGCATCTCCGGAAACATCCCATAATATTCCCGTAGTAGTCCAAGGACAGAAATGTCAAAAGGACACCCCTCCTTCCCAAACCATACGTAAGCATACACATGCATCAATTCATATCATCACATATATGGTAACTCCATATATGGAAAGAAATCAATATTTACAAACATTTGTATAACATTGGTAAGTAAATCATACATGAATCAATTCAATATGAATAAGTAATGCTACTGTAATCAAAGTTATGCAACAGTAGTATATCATTGTAAGAATCTAATTTAGGAAACATATTAATGATATTCAAATATAGAAACTAGATTCATGCTATCTATGTAATTAAGGAAATAACCATCCTTACCTTTTATAACTCGCAAAGAATCCTAAGAAATCAAGTAAGATCTTGGCAAACTTGAGAAGAAGGTCCTAAACAAGTATATACACATATTAGGAAAGATCCCTAACAGAAAATATAGCAAAGCATCCGAAACAGACCAATTCGGAGTTGCTGTACTCATTGGTCGAGTGGATTGGTCGAGTGGTCCGGTCGACCAATCAGTCGACCAATGCAGACGATAGCTTAGAAAATCAGAGTTTTGAGATATGAAATCCGAATTTGATGGTTCAAGAGGGTACTAATCAAGGGGTAGACTACATCAGTAGTATTCTAGCATATAGGGGACCTCAAAACACTAATCAAATCAAGGTATCAAGACCCAAATTAGGAAACAAAAAGTTACCATAAATAAATCAAACATGGATCTTGATGAAGTTTGAAATAGAAAACAAGGACAAGAACAATAGGAAGATGGATCATTGCTTTGGTAATGAAAACATGAAAACATGCATAGGTCTTCATGGTATAAGGCTTAGAAGCATAAATCTAAATAAGGAAATAAAACCTACCATATATGTACTATCATGCATCATGAAGAACACATAGCAAGGTAGAAGAGAACAACTAGAATTCTATGGATTATGGATCAAAGAAAGAAAACACAACCATTAACCACTAACATGATCAATGAAAGAAGATCCAAAGAGATCGGAATTCAGATTAGGAAATTAACAGAGATTAAATCATGGTTTGATCATGAATCCTTCAAAAGCTTGCAATGATCATGGTTAAGATCATTGTTCTAGCCTTTAATCCTTAGGATGATCATGAGAACATGTTCGGAGATGTTTGCAACAGAGGATGCAGCATCTCTTCTACTGTCTCAACTCAAAAAGGAAAGAAAAACAAAGATGTAGGAGAAGAAGAGAGAGTAGACATACCTTTTGATGCAAAAAGAAGAGTTCCGACGAAGATCCGCCAAGAAAACTCCAAGGATGCAAGAGAGACGACTTGCAGAGGTCTTTGGTTCGTTCCAGAGGGTTTGGAGGCAGCAAATACGAAGTGGACTCGAGGTTAGGCTTAAATAGAGCAAGAATCAACCTAATTGCCAAAGACAACACCCATTGGTCGAGTGGATTGGTCGACTGGGCCCGATCGACCAATCGATCGACCAATGCAGACAAGCAAGGCCAAAACAGGGAATTGAAGGCCCGGATCAAATCCAAACCTAAAGGGGTTTTGCACACAAGTCAAGTGACTTACCTAGTAGGTAGAAATGCCTTCAAACCAAGATAGAGATCACTCCAAGTCCATCAACTAATTAGATCTTCATCGGGATTCTGTTTCCATAAATAGCACCTCATCATCAACCTCATGGATTCAAAGGGGGGGACAGAGGGCCCGGGGGGGGGGGGGGAAGGGGGGACATACTATAATGGGGGGGGGGGGGGAAAAAAAAAAAAGGGGGGGGGGGGGGGGGGGGGGGCTAGGGTTTCACAAACCCAGCAAGTCACTCACTGATTTAGCAAAGATTTATGGCCCTCTGATGACTATGAAGCTCGGTCACCATAGTTGATTCTTCAGCAGCCACAGCCCAAGGACTTCTCCAAACCCACGACCAAGCACTTGCTGGTTGAACAGTTGTGAATGCAGTTCGAGCACTGGACCACCATCAAGTTTCTATGGTATGGCTTTCTGTTTCTCCACGCTAGAAAAACCCTTACAAGCTCTGTCATCATCAGATCTTTCTCAACCCAGAAACTTGATGCTGGTGAATCTTTGCAGCACCTTAAGATTCAGCAACTCCTTGATCTTGTTCATGAAAATGCCCAACTGAGTCGAGCTATTGTTGCTGGTCAAGCTGCCTTTGCCACAACGCTGAACTTGCTGTCCAACATTTCTATTTATTCCTCTCTTTGAAATCATTAGACCTCCAAGGAGGAGTTGCGGCTCCAGTTCATTGGTGGGTCTAAGGCTTAAAGAAATCCTATTGTTCACCTTCTGCATGTTTCTCTTTTGAGGCTGCTTATTAATGACTCAGCCCCCCCAAGAACAACAACCAACCTCTGCAGTTTCACTTGACCTGAATGTTCTAAGTGACAGAACCTTAAAGATGCTTTCAGAATCATGTTATGTGCCTCATCCTGATAAGGAAGAAACTGGTGGGGAGAGCTTGGTGTTGATGCAAGGGGAAACTCCGGCAGAAACTCCCACCAGGCCCGGCTCCTCTTCCAGTCATTGGTAATCTATTCTCCCTTCTCTAACCTACTCCAAATTACTCCTACTTTTGCTGCTGAGGTTAGAAAGAAGGTGTTGCAACGTTGCAACCACCCCTTCTACAACCTCTTTTGTTTTGAATAAACCCTTTCATATCATATTCATGCTATGATTATTATGCATAATGTTCTTGCCTTCTTACTATGATTTTCTTCATAAAAACATGAATCCTTTGCCTAATCTGATAGGGCTGATTATATGTTAATATGTACTCTAATTACTGCCCGTCATTTCCCTAATTCAATTCCTAAGTTCTCTTGCAATTGTAATGGTTTTCATTGAAGAACATGGGTCTTGCAAGTTTGAACCAAGGACCTCAAATTGGGGGTTTTCAATCCGACCATTGGATCATGTTAATTCTTGCTACATAGCCTCTTGCTACTGTTCCTAGCATCCCCTCCAAGTTTCGTATCGATCCGAGACCCGAAAGACCAATTTTGAACCAAAACCTCAAAAGCCAGCTTGGTGTCCGAGAGTCTATTGGTCGATGCTTGTTGGTCGATACTATCGACCCAATGTATCGACCAACAAGGTTGCTGTCAGAAACTTTTTCCCAGTTTTGATCCGTTCGATCTCCGATTGTTTTGATTTCTTCTCTAATCCTTCATGTATGTTTGTTTAGGGCTTTAAGACTATAATTGGGCCATTCTCTTGTGACGTCGGATCATCTTTTTCACAATTTGAGGTAAGGACGGTTATTGCCATATAACATAGACTGTATGACTTTTACACTGCTGTTGGTAACTTAGTAGACTTAACTTATTAATTGATTTTAGACATCATATGATTACTGTAGTTACCTTATGACAGTAACTCCATGCTTAATTACTTGATTTATCATGTTTACTTATTCTTGTCATTTATTTATATACTATATTATGAGATGTTATGACATGTTTTCAATATGATAATGTATTGTTGATATGTAATGGATGGAAATAAGCATGTGATTGCTTAGGTATGATTTGGGATTGGGGAGTGCCCTACTGGTACTTCTGTCCTTGGACATCGGAGGGAATAGTATGGGATGTTCTCCGAAGATGCCCATCAACACTTTCCTGGATCATTGGATGACATACATAGGACTTGTCTAGATGTATGGCTAGGATGTCCCTATCATATCAGACCCGATTCGAAAGGGCATTGAGACCGAAAGACCCGTCGTAGTAGTGTGGATTTGTGGGCGCTCAAGACCGGTAACCACTCTGTGAGAGGACATAAATTGCATTGCGAATACCCGGAAGGGGCCATTTATTGGTAGGGTTGCAAATGGCTAGACTTGGGCTCACGGGCGCTCAAGACCGGTGAAATGATCCGTGAGGGGACGTGAGAGCTTCTCGTTTACCATTTGTGGATGACCAATAGGGTTGATGAGTCCGGTGAGTAATATCCGTGACTCTATTGTGAAGGATACTGGAAAGGATCCCAAGAGGGGAGGAATAGACGTATCTGGAACTGACATGATATAATTAAGTAGATGACTTGCATTGGGCTAGGCTATACCTTGACATGCGCCAATACTTAGACCAAATGGTGATGTGAGAGAGTGGTGACCGAAACCCCCAACCATGGATTTGTCCGAGAGGGATGCATGACCCAATTCCCCCCGGTGATGAGTGACTGAGACTACCTAAAGAAGTATGGTGCTTTGACTTAAAGCATGTCTACCATAGAGACCAACATACTTAGAGTTAGAATCATATTTGCATCTTATGTCTCATATCATCCGCATCATTTCATGATTGATATCATATGGCTTATGTATTATGGAATAACTTTCCTTGCTGAGTTCTTTTGAACTCACTCCTTTTTGCAACATATTTTGTTAGACTTTTCTGCAGGTACTACTACTGTTGACTGTGACGGTCAACACTTGGAGGACTAAGTTGGTGACTCATACCACTTTGGCTACGGTGACTACATCGGTGAAGGCTATCAGTTCAAGACTCATATTTTTCAGGAGTAGACCCGACCTGGCTTAATTTCTTATGATTATGTTATTAAGGAGACATTGTATAAGTTAGAAGAAACTATAACTTAGTTGCTTACCTTGTTATTTCCTTTCTTTGGAAATCTGGTTGTAACCTTTACCTTATTTCGATCTACCTTCCGCACACGTTGTAGAGTATATTTCCGCTATACTCTATAGTTGTCTTTTGATTTGGTACTTGTTATTCCGCACTCTGATGTTCTTTGTGATCCTTTTGTGATCATTTCTTAACTTTTATTATTAGATTACTTGAATACTATAATTTGTTCTTGCTTTTGATTATATTATTGTGATAAGTGGATATGATCGTTCCTAAACTGGATCTGTTGGGCTGTGGATCACTCCCGAGTAACCCAGATAGGGTACCCCCTGGGTGGATTTGGGGTGGGATGTGACACTAATAGCTGGACTTAGATTGTCAAAAGCTTTGGCAATAGCAGACGTAACTATTTAAAGTGATCTCAGCTTATTGTCAACCAAGTACAGGGGGAATATGGTGTTAAGGAACCCCGGTTACAGAAATATCAAGAATTGTGCAAGTATTGCAGAAAGAGTTTAGGAATCTGAAAGTGTGTCAGATTCCAAGAAAAGAAAATATAATGGCAGATGAGCTATCCCGATTAGCCAATGCCAAAGAAAAGAATTTAGACCCTTCGGTCTACATCGAAGAGATAACATTTCCAAGTTATCATGAGAAGGAAATTTCCTATATTGAAGCAGAGCGTTGCTGGATGGATCCAATAGTTGAATATCTGAGAGATGATAAATTACCAGAAGATCTGAAAGAGGCGAGATTAATCAAATTACGATCAACATGATTCATTATGCAGAATGGGAGGCTGTACAGAAGATCTTACTCTGGACCCCTCCTGAGACGTTTGCGTCCTAAGGGATCGGAGTCAGCCCTGGCTGAGGTGCATGAAGGAATTTGTGGTGCTCAAATGGGTGGTCGAGCCTTGGCACACAAAATTATGAGGGTTGGATTATACTGACCTAAGCTCCAACAGGCTGCTATGGAATACGTTCGCCGATGTAGCAACTGTCAAATCCATGCTATGGTATCTAAACGCCCAGCTGAAACCATGACTTCGATTTTAGATCCCATCCCATTCGCGATGTGGGGAATCGATATCATGGGCAAATTCACGAAGGCGTCGGGCGGAAGAGAGTATCTTATAGTGGCAATCGATTACTTCACCAAATGGGTTGAGGCTAGCGCATTGGCAACCATCACTGGAAAAAAAAGGTGGAGAAATTCATGCTCGAGTCAATTATATACCGGTTTGGAATGCCAAAAATAATCGTTACTGATCATGGCACTCAATTCGACTGTCCACAGTTTGAACAATTCTGTGGAACTTATTTGATCGAGCATCGTATGTCATCAGTGGCATACCCCCAAAGCAATGGTCAGGTAGAGGTTACAAACCGAACACTACTTGAGGGAATAAAGAGAAGACTCGAAGCTGATAAAGCCTTGTGGGTCGAAGAATTGCAGAATGTACTGTGGGCCTACCAAATTACGGTTTGGACACCTACAAGAGAATCTCCTTTTAAACTTGCATACGGATCTGAGGCATTGGCACTTGTGGAAGTAATGGTTGAAACACTACGGGACAGAGAATTCAAAGAAAAAGCGAATGAACAAGGACTGCTTGATAGCCTTGATTTATTAGATGAGGTTCGTGCAAAAGCAATAGCACGAACTCAACATTATCAAAGGAGGATAGCGTCACATTATAATTCCCGAGTAAAGAACCGTCGGTACTCAGCAGGAGAAATGGTATTGAGAAATACCTCAGCTTCAGATCTACGCCATCAGAGGAAATTGGACCCTTCATGGGAAGGACCATATATGATTATCAAACCAGTCTGTTCGGGGGCTTACAAGCTGAAGAATCTGACAACCCAGAAAGAGTTGGATCTTTCGTGGAATGCCAGGCATCTGAAGAAATATTATCCCTGAAGATTATCATTTTTGTTCACGATGTAACAAATTTCAAACTCAATCAATACAATTTTCAGTTTTCAACATACTGTCTTTTGATTGGGGTCATCATACAACACATTCAAGGAACAGATCCAACGACAAATCAAAAGGCATCGGTTTAAAACCCGTGTGGGTCCTTCTACAAGGCATCGGTTTAAAACCCGAGTGAGTTCCTTCTCAGACTTATTGAATTTCTACGGAAATCTCTAAGTAAAGGCATTATAAGACCTACTGCAACAATGACTCAATTTACTGGCAAAGTTCAAAGATGAAGTTTAATTCTTTATTTCTTTAAACGACCAGAAGAGGCCAACCTTTACATCAAATATACATATGAGACAACAAGTGTTGGGGTACAATCTTCACTCGGTCAAAAAAGAAAGATATCATCAAGAAGTTAAACAAGATCGAAGGAGCTTCGCGAAGTAATACACAGAGTCAAGAAGCAACACGGATTTAGGAAGAAGAGGAAGAAGATGAACGGGGTCTGGAAAACATATATTATCATTTGTTTTTTCCCCTTAAGGATTGCGAAGCATTGTGCAAGTACAAAATCCTCTGCAATTCCATACTCTTTATCCAACTTGATCGGAAGAAGTCTGATCTCTGATCAAACCAGCATTCAAGGCAAGCTCTTCATAACTGAATCCTTGGAGAGGAGCATAAGGAGGGGAATCATCGAGATAATGCATGATATCCAGATCTGGAGGCGGAAGGTCGATCGTATCCTTGGTCCAGTCAGGAAGAGGGAGACCTAGCTTTGCAAACACTTCAGGATGACAATTAGCGCTGTATGGAGTCATGTCGAAATAAGGATCTTTCCTTAATATTGATTCCCATACTTCATTTTTGCCATCCCGGTATGCCTGCAAGTTATAAGCGTTCAACATGTCAACAAAAGGCTTACTATGCAAATACTTGAAGATGCAAGCTCTGCGAACATCAGTTGGAAGGGATTCGGGCAAGGGAATAACAACTTGCCTTTGGGGTAATGCTTCAGATCCTTTCGCCCCTGACCTTCCTGCTTCTGGTTCCAGCCGCTGGATCTTCTCCCTGGCATCATCTGAATCCAAATGGAGACGTTCGATCATGAAATTCTTCTCCCTTGCAACCTCCCAAGCTAAGTTTCCAAGACGAGCAATTTCTGCGTCTTTGGCTTTGGAGTCTTCCCGAAGCCTGGAAACTTCATCACTCAGTCTACTGAGTCTAGAGGCTGCTTCCACTTGGTTGTGGAAGTTACCAGTGAGACTCCTGCAACAACTTCCGAGTTAGTCATGAGCAAAAGAAAAATATTCAGAAAAAAAATGAAGAAAAACTTACATCACCAGTGACTTCATAAAGTCACTGTCTGGAATGGTGGAGAGGACTCTGCTCTTGGTAGGCATTTGAACAGCAGTGCACCACTCCAGTGCCTTGTCAAACTCGCTTGACACCAAGTTAGACTCCCTCGAAGGACAAGAAGGATGAGCTACATCAAGAGAAGGATGAGCTACATCATCCGCCAACCTGGGGCGTTTCTTGGTGGCAAAATCCTCCATCTCCAGAGGAGGGGAGGAGGAGGATGCCAAACAAGCCTTAGAATTGGAAATAGAAGTAGCACCTGCAGGGACCGCACCTTCATTAGGTGCCAACATAGTTGCCTCAGATGTCCGAAGGGTCTTCATTAGGGGATCCCGAATGGTTTCTCCAGTAGGAGCATCAACAGTACAAACAACGACGAAGGGAGCCACATCCTCCTTGGAAGACCGAATGGTTTCTTCAGGCAGAGGGAGCGTAGGAGAAACATCAGCAAGAACTGTGGGAATCTGATTTGAAGATTCACCAACAGCAGTCTCCTTACGTTTAGAAGATTCACCAGATGCAATCGCCTCACAGGAAGCAACCTTCGTCAGTACTGGGGTAGTTTTCTTACAGGAATTCGCCCTAATAAAGCTCAAATCAATTCTGGGAGGCACCGTAAATACAAAAAGTAGTGTCAGTACGAAGATCCTACAACATATAGAAAAAGGGGAAACCCTAGGTCTCTGTTAAGCACGAACAGTTCAGAACTTCCATAATGAGTAAACCCAAAGTATGAATACTATGGAGTTTACTTAGGGAGAAGAAGAGATGAAGATTCATGACAAAAATGGAGCAAAAGACTTACTTTTTCAACTTCTGACCGAAGATGGTGTTGAAGGACAAGAGTATGTATAGAGCAAAAGAAGATGGAATGATGTTTTGCAAATCTATCAAAAAGAAATAATTTGCAGATAGCAAGATAAGGGTGAAGTACCTTTGAAGGGCTTAAATAGCCTCAAGGTGTGAAGCGATGGTTGAAACCCCAAGGTAATCAAGGGACAGGATTGAAGAGACGCTTCGAACTCCTCAAAACGAAGGATCAACGGTCAGGGGATAACGGCGCTTCAAATTCAAAATTTGAAAGCTGATCAAAGCTTCCACGTGGAACAATATTCACCTGATACGAGGATACTACCAACCGTCGCACTATGTGAAGTATTTCTAACTCCTTGGGAGAAGTGATTGGCATACGAATGCAGGAAAACGTTTGGACTTCGCAATAAATAGAGGAACGATTGGGAGTAAATATTCAGAGGAAAATGAACACATCTCTCCCGAGCGCATCTCTGAAATATCCCGAACGTTATCTCCAGTTAAGGTACAAGTTACTCTGCAAGATTAACTTATATCATTTACGTCTTGACCTAAAGACGATATTTTGGGATATGAGACGAAGAAGCATTAAGGCAATCATTGGAAAAGTTCGAGAAAAAAGATTGATTTCTATTTCATCAAGAACATGGAGGGCCAACCCTTACAAAAAAATATATACATATGGGAAATGGTTTCCTATGTTTCTTCTTCATTATTAACCGAGAAGTCTTTATCAGGATCTCTTTCCGAAGCAGGCTGTGAAGGTTCTTCAGGAAGAGGCGGTGAATCAGCAAGATACTCCTCAATATTTGGATCCGTTGGAATAGGATCCTCCTCTTCCAAAACCCAATCCGGGAAAGCCAACTTAAGCTTCCCGAAGATTTCTTTGTGACACACCTCTCGAAAGGGAGTTGTATCAAAGGAAGGGTTAGATTCAAGGATCTTTTCCCAGAAGTCATTTTGCCCCGCTCGATAAGCTTAAAGGTTGAAGCGGCCCATCAATTTGGTAAAGGGGACGCTGTTCAGATACTTCCGGATGCATTTCCTTCAAAGATATGGCTTGATATGTTAGGGTTTGCTGGGAACTGCCATTTTCGATAGGCGCTCATTATCCAATGACTTAAGCTCGAGGCTCTCGCCAAAGGCAATAGCCTCCTTTTTATGCTTCCTAGCCTCACGTTCAACAGCATGGGCACAAATATTTGATGAGTCAAGTTCCTTCCTTAAGGAATTCAGCTCCTCATCATGCTTCTTCTTCAGCTCTTCGGCTGCCTTCTTCAGCCGGTCTACTTCAAAATTGGCCTTTGCCAAATTCTCTTCACAGGTCTACAGCAAGGAGCCATTGCGACCAACTTGGCTCAATGCCTCCATGTGTTGATAAAAGCTCAACACAGCATTCCTGAAAAAATTAGGGAGATTATCAGAAAATCTCGGAGAAGATTACAAAGCAATTAGCAAAAGATCAAGAAGATTAATACCTTGTGGAGTGACTAACAAGAACATCATTCTCCAGAGCTTCAAAGGCCTGACGATCGGCAGGAAAAAGACCGAGAGAGCTCCATTCAACAACCTTCTCAGGATCCTGAGTTGCCCGATCTGTCCGTGTCAGCGTCCATTGAGGCATGAAGATCTCCTCAGAGTCTTTATTCTTTTTGGATTTCTTTGGGGCGGAAGCATCAGCTGAGTCATACTTCCTTTTGGATCAAGTGGGAGATGGGAGGTCTGTCTCTTCCACCATTGGTTTTTTCCCTCTCCTCGAAGCTTCAGCTACTGGCTTCAGGTTCCTGATACCCTTGTATGAAGGGTCTGGAGGAGGTATTGAAGATACTTGTTCTGCAGTCAAGGCTCGAGGGGACCGTCGTTCAGCAGTCACAATAGCCTTGACAACTTTTACCCGAAGACTTTCAGGATCCATTCTTGGAGGCACTACAAGGAAAGACAAGAGTCAGAGTAGAAAGAAATCTCAGTATCTTCAAGAAAGTAAAACATGGTGGATAGAAAGCTCACGTCGAGCCAACCCCCAGTATTGAAGGATGGAGTTGTATTCCATCTCATATCCATGTATCTCTTGACACCATGGAATTGACTTGATCTTCCCGACAGCCGCTCTGTCTTCTTGGGATAAGGGAAGGACCCGGTTACCCTTAGAGTATGAAGTGTACTGCTTCCAGACGGTTGGGAAGTTAAGATCAGATTAAGGCGCTTGGGAGAAGAAATATCGCTTGTGCCACCCATTGTGGTTAGAAGGGCAAGTCCCTTTGGCAAGAATGCTGCCCCTCCAGTCAAGTTCCACTTTGTTGCGCTTGGAAAGCATAACCCAACCAGGAGAATGGGAGATGGAAAGAATGTGAAAATGTACGAAAAGAGGAATAGAAGGCGTGATGCCAAGTTCAAAACATAAACCCAAGAAGCCGACGATGAGACGCCAGCTATTGGGAAGAAACATTCCGGGACAGATGTCCCAATGATTCAAAATGGTTGAAAATAAGGGATGGAAGAAAGGAAAGCGAACCCCGCTTTCCAATGCATCTATATACAAGGAAAATTCGCCCGGACAGGTCGAATCAACTCTCTCATCTGATTTGGGAGCCCTAAGATGGTACGAAGAAGGAGCCAAAACCCTTGACAGCTAAAGGAAGATTTTCCTCATTATAGGAGGAAGCTACAGAATCAGGTCCATTGGCGGACTTGATGGATTCTTTTGACCGCCCAGAAGACTCGGCAGTCACCCTAGGAGTCATGGAAGGTCCGAACTCAGGATGAACAGAAAAAGTCTCAGCTTTTTCTTCTACTCTTCGTTGGCTAACTTCTACGAAGTCACGCCAAAGAGCAGTTAGGGTTTTGTGGTCACTATCCGACTGCTCAGAGGGGAGGGAAACAAAGGCCTCATTGCCACTATCGCTTTTATTGGCGCTTGGTACAGGGGAAGTCTCAGAGGAAACCCTACTATCTTCCATTACTAAAAGGTCTGACTGCAGTTTCCAGAGAAAAAGAAACCTGGAGACAGAACGTAAACTTTGCAAAAAAAATCAGTAAACTTACTGATTCACTGAGGCAGAGAGCTCGAGAACGAAAGAATCGCAAGGGCACGAAGAAGACGACAAGGTTTCAAAATTCCAGACAAGAAGAATGAAACCTATGAAGACAACGAACCGCTTTTAAGCACCCACATGAATGTTCAAGGATGTGAACGATCGAGATTAATTCGGTATCAACGATCGAGATTTGAAGACGGTTCAAAAGTTTGAACTCACGAATCCAAAACAGGTGTTGAAACCGTCGTTTTGATTGCGTGAGCCACGATAGTTTCAACTACAAAAGGATGCGTAGTGCCATGACATTTAATGGATTATGCAAGACTATTACTTGACGACGAACCCAGTTAAAAACCAAGCCCTCGGGATCGACTGAAAGCTTGGATTAGAGCGTGCTTTTGGATGATTTAGTTTTCTTCCTCAGCAAGCTACCTCCAGAACCCGGCTCGCTCGGAAATGAGTCGATTCCCTTCGCCTCGACCGGAGTCGAGGGTCGAACCATGAATGAACCAAGTTCAATCATATACGGAGAAAATATGATTGAACTTGATTCATTCATGGTTCGACCCTCGACTCCGGTCGAGGTGAAGGGAATCGACTTGTTTCCGAGCGAGTTGGGTTTTGGAGGTAGCTTGCCGAGGAGAAAACTAAATCAGCCACAAGCACGTCCTAATCCAATACTTATGGAGGAGGTTAATTAACCTAATGACGGCAGGCAGAATTCGGCGGCTATCACTTATCGCTATCAAAAGGATAACCATCATATAACGATCGGGTTATCCTAGGAGTCCTCTACTAGTCCAAACTAGTAGAAGTCTATCACTCAACGGATCTATCTTTTGAGATCCAACGATTATTCGAAGAAGGCTCAAATACATCCAACAAAGAAGATACCATGCAAAGGCCCGAACTAGTGGAAAAATTAGAACGAATCTCTTACAGCCAGGAGATGGGACAAAATCCACTTATATTGGGTCTGAGCAACCAGAACCTTTCAAGGAAGAACTGAAAACTTTTCTTCAGAAAAGCATAGATGTTTTTGCTTGGTCAGTAGACGATATGCCAGGAATTGATCGAACCGTGGCCGAGCACAAGCTTTGGATCAATTCAAAAGTCAAGCTCGTAACTCAGAGGAGATCGAACTTCTCGATTGAAAAACACGAGGCCATCAGAGGGGAGGTCGAGAAATTGAAGGAGTCTGGCTTTATTGAAGCCATCGAGTGCCTCAACAAAGCATGCCTGAAGGACTGTTACCCTTTACCACTCATAGATCTTTTGATCGATGCAACGGTTGGGTATGAAACACTGAGTTTCATGTATGCTTATTCGGGATACAACCAAATCTTGATGAAGAGGGAAGATGAGAGATTCACAACTTTCATGATCGATAGAGAGAGTTATTTTAACAAAGTTATGCCATTCGGTTTGAAGAATGCGGGAGCTACATATTAGAGAGCTGTAAACAAGATCTTTAGTGATCTGATCCAGAAAAATATGGAGGCATATGTCAACGACATGCTAATAAAGAGTCTCCAGAGGACAAGAACATTGCAGATCTTAAGGAAGTATTCTCCGTTTTAAGAAGACACTAGATGAAGCTGAATCTGGAAAAATGTGTCTTCGGGGTATCTTTGTGGAAATTCCTGGGGTTTATGGTTTCCCAAAGAGGAATTGAGGCAAACCCTATCAAGATACAAGCTTTGATCAATATGGATCCCCCAAAGACTGTTCGTGATATTCAATGCTTGACCGGATGGATAGCAGCCTTGACCCGATTCATTTCACAATCGGGAGAAAGATGCTTACCTTTCTTCAAAGCCCTGAAGGATTTAAAGGGAAGTAAAGAGGCTTGATGGACAAATGAATGCCAGAAGGCATTCGAGGAACTGAAGAGAAGACTCGGGCAACCACCACTGCTTTCATGGCTTGAGAAGGGCGAAGTTTTGCAAGTATATTTGGCGTCATCACAGTCGGCCGTGAGTGCTGTCCTCATTTAGAAGAAAGAGAAGAAATAGTGGTCAATTTACTATGTCAGCCATGTACTCCTAGATCCTAAAACAAGATATTCGGCGGTCGAGAAATAGGCGTTGGCACTTATGGTGGCAGCCCGAAAGTTGAGACCGTACTTCCAAGTTCATCCGATCGAGGTGCTGACTAATTTCCCTTTGAAAAAGATCCTGTTCAAACCCGATCTATCGGGAAGAATGGTAGCATGGTCAGTCGAGTTAGGGGACTTCCAGGTGGATTTTAAGCCCCGAACAGCTATAAAAGCACAGGCTTTGGCCGATTTTATAGTGGAATCCGTAACCCCGATCGAGGAAGAAGGAGAACCTATCCTGCCAAGTATGTGGCACATATATGTTGATGGTTCCAGCAATAAATTTGGTTCGGGAGCGGGCGTTTTGTTAAAAAGTCCAGGAGGTTTCTTGATTCAGTATGCTTTGAGGTTCGGGTTCGAGGCAAGTAATAACAAGGCGGAGTATGAAGCTTTCATCGCGGGGCTCAGACTCGCTAAAGCTTTGGCAGTAGCTAAAGCAACAATATACAATGATTCTCAACTTATCGTCAACCAAGTAGAAGGAGAATACGGAATAAAATAGCCTCGTTTACAGAAATACCAAGAGCTGATTGGGAGTCTAAGGAAGGACTTTAAAGAAATAAGGGTATGTCAAATACCCCGAAAGGAGAACTCAGTAGCAGATGAACTCTCGAGGTTGGCGAATGCTAAGGAAAAAACCCTAGAACCATTGGTCTACATTGAGGAGTTAAATTTTCCGAGCGCTAAGGTCGACTTTGTTTCATATATAGAAAGCAAAAAATGCTGGAGGGACCCCATAATTGAGTATATTCAGGATGATAAACTCCCGAAGATTTAAAAGAGGCCCGTTCGGTAAGTGTTCGTGCGGCAAGATTTACCATTCAACATGGAAGGCTCTATCGAAAGTCCTTTGCGGGACCTTTACTTAGATGTGTTGGTCCAGAAGGAGCTAAAACTATGTTGGCTGAAGTTCATGAAGGTATCTGCGGAGCACATATAGGTGGACGGGCCCTAGAGCATAAAATCCTTCGACTTGGGTTATATTGGCCCAAGTTGGAAGAAGATTCCATAAAATACGTTTGGTCTTGCTATCAGTGCTAGATACATTTGAACGTGCCAAAGCAGCCTACTACAATACTCATGTCAATTTTGAACCCCATTCCATTCGCAATGTGGGGAATAGACTTGATGGGAAAATTCCCAAAAGCAGCAGGGAGAAAGGAGTATTTGATCGTAGCGATCGATTATTTCACTAAGTGGGTAGAGGCAGCTCCTCTGGTGTCGATCACAGAAAATCAAATGGAGAAGTTTGTGCTGGAGTCAATCATCCACAGATTCGGAATTCCAAAGGTACTGGTGACCGATCACGGAACTTAGTTCGATAACCCCCAATTCGAACTCTTCTGCAATACTTATATGATCGACCACCGAATGTCATCCGTAGCATATCCTCAAAGTAACGGTCAAGTAGAAGTGACGAACTGAACGCTACTGGATGGCATCAAGAAAAGGCTCGAAGACAACAAATCCTTATGGATGGAAGAACTACAAAATGTCCTTTGGGCGTACCGACGACCGTTCGAACCCGCACAAGAGAAACTCCATTTAGATTAACATATGGTTCGAAAGCACTTGCACCGGTCGAGATAATTTCAGGAACCATTTGGGAACGAGAGTTTGAAGAACAAGCGAATGAAGAAGGTTTATCAGATAGCCTTGAATTATTGGATGAAATTCGTGCAAGAGCAATAGCTCGAACTCAACAATATCATTGAAGAATAGCCTCTCACTACAACGCTCGAGTAAAACATTGGCAGTTCTGCGCGGGAGATTTGGTTCTAAGGAACACTCTTGCGTCAGACCCATGCCATCAGAGAAAGTTGGACCCAACATGGGAAGGGCCATATATGGTCATCAAGCAAGTAGGCTCAGGAGCTTACAAGCTAAAAGATCTAGCGACCATCTGCGCACTAAACCGATCGTGGAACGTGAAGCATTTGAAGAAATATTTCTCTTCAAGTTATGTCAACATTTTTCTGGAAGTTGCTTATCAATCTTGATCCAGTTGATCTATAATTACTTAATGCAGAATACTGGTTTTTACTTCCAAATCTTTTGATTGGGGGCTGTATATAGAAGAGTACATTTAGAATCAAAAGGCTTCGGGTAACATCGTATGAGACCTTCGGTCAAAAGACTTCGGATAACACCGTATGAGACCTTCCAACATCCCAAAATATTCTTCGGAACTTTCGGGTAGCACCGAGTGGGACCTTCGAAAGCCTAAAAAATTCTAAGGAAAATTTTCAGGTCTAAGGCATCGGGTAAAACTGAGTGGGACCTTTGAAAGCCTCGATGAAAATTCTAAGGAATTTTCTAAGGTCAAGGGCATCGGATAAATTCTTAACAGAACCTTAAAAAGCCTAGGAAGTTTTACTTTCTAAGGTAAAGGCATCGGGTAGCACCAAGTGGGACCTTCGAATGCCGAAAAAATTCTAAGGAAAATTTTTCAGGTCTAAGGCATCGGGTAAAACCGAGTGAGACCTTCGAAAATCACAAAAGTTATAAGGAATTTTTCGGGGTCGGGTATATCGGATGTACACTGAGTATAACTATCAAACCCTTAGAAAGAATCCCTTAGAAACTCTTGTGGATCTAAGGCTTCGGACAAACCGAATGCCACCTCCAAACGCTAGTCGGGCGAATGGTTTAGTTCGACCAAGCTAATTCCCCAGACAATAAAGAACGTGTTATAATCAGACAACGATTAACAAAAAATCATATGGAAACTTGCATTTCATTCATTTAAAGACCAGTAGGGGCCAACCTTTACAACGATTGGAATGTACAAAGTATTGTGATCGGGATATACAAAGTATTCTAACATCTTGGACGAGGAACATCTCAATTAAAAAAGCTTCATTCGAGAGATGATATAATATCTTGGACGAGGAACATTTCTCAGAGAAGAACAAGAGCTTGACCAACGACTGGGAAGAGCATTCTAAACCCATCATTTAGCTTTTCTAGGATCCTTATCCTTTGACTGATGAAGCAACTTCATCTTCGGTTCTGAGATAAGAAGGAAAAGTAAATTTGACGACGAGTTTTAGAACTTATCTCCTGCAGTCCTTTGGATCGTTGTGAAACAACGATTGACGCCTTCGGGATTGACATTTGGAGCGCGTTCTTCTTCCTTGTTTTCTGCAATCTCTTCTGTTTTTGGAGTTGCAGGAGGAGAATCGTCGAGATATAGCGTAATGTCTGGATTAGGAGCAAGCAGATCTTCAACGTCTTCGGCCCAATCGGGAGGAGGAAGCATTTTGAGAAGACTTTGGGATGACAGAGAAATTGATGAGGAGCCGTATCAAAATTCGGATTTCTCCTCAAAATTGATTCAAACACCTCATTTTGACCATCCCAATAAGCATGGTCATTCAAAATATCCAGCAAGTTACGAAAAGGCTTATTGCCTAGAAACTTACGGATACAAGCCTTCTGGGTTTCGGTAGGGATATAATCGAGATCAGGAGGAACTATTTGCTTTCGCAGCTCCTCAACTTTAGCTTCGAAATTATTCAGTTCCCCCGAAAGATTAACAACCCTTCGCTCGAAACCATGGATTTGTCTGTTGGCAATATCTATATCTTGGACAGACGATCAATCTCAATGTTCCTTACCTTTACCTCCTCCCAGAGCCTGTCCCGAAGACGTGCAATCTCCCAATCCTTAGCGGAAGATTCTGGCCCGAAGCCTGGAAAGATCGAACGCATCTTCCCAATCTAGTATGCTGCCTCCGTCTGTTTCCAGGGAGGCCTGTAAACCTCCTCAATAGAATATACGGGTCGTCTTGGTGCAGAAGAAGAAGTTTCTTTCTCTGCATCTTCAGGCTCCTCCTTTGGAACGTACTTCAAAGGCATTGCAATAGCAGCAGGAACGCCAGTTGAATCCATTGATCAACAAAATAAACTCTTTTGTTTTCTTCTACAATTTTTAACCTCAGAGAAATAATATCAGAACTTCGCACAACTGAAAGACAAGAAGAAAGGAGAAGTAAAAGGTTTAAATAGATGTTGACAAAGAAACTGAACAACGATTTGTCTCAAAAAGAATCCACAAGTGAAGAGCCACGACGGTTCGAATATTATAGAATCAACAGTGACAGAGTGGCGACGGTTCGAGTATTGTAAAATCAACGGTGGAGATTAAGAAACTTTTCAAACTTCGAAAAAAGTTTCGAAATGATCACATCCACCCATGTAGCAGCTTTGGCACTGATTACGAAGACGGCTGAATGAAAAATGAACCGTCATTCAAAGCATTTAAAGCTATGTGACATTTACACTTCCCAACAAACAACTACTCATGAAGGCCTTTCGGGAACTTCAGTGTTCGGCAAGAGACAAAAACGCAGTCGGGAAAAGGCCATTGGATAAATTAAATAGAACCCGGTAAAAGTCTGTTTGGATCATTATGGCTCGGGAGTGCATTCTCAAGACCACAATCTTTTGAATAGGGAGCTACAGAGATAAAGTTACACAACACAAAATAAAATAAAATACCGGCTTAAGAACAAGCCGATGGAGTCAGAAGGCAAATTAGAAAAAAAAAACAAAAAAAAAACAAAAAGCATCTACAAATTTGCAGAAGATTGAGGAACTTGGTCAGTGGCAGCTTCGGGAGTTTCTTGTTCGGAGGCGGCTTCAGGAGTCTGTTCCTCGAAGTTTTGAGCATTTGATTGAACATTGTCTGCCACACCTTCGGGGTCGGAAGGCAATGGAGGCTCATCATCCAAATATTTGTTAATGATCGGGCTGGTTGGATTAGCCGGCAGCGGATTGTTCTTCTCGGCAACCCAAACTAGAGTTGCCAAATGCAAATCCTCAAAAGTCTCCTCATAGATTAAGTCCTTATGCTCTTCGATCGGGAAGGAAGGATTGGCCGTCAGAATACTCTTCCATACATCATTGACACCCTCCCGATAAGCAACCAGAATGTATAGGTTGAGCAACTCACCGAGTGGAAAGCAGTTCAAGTATTTCAGGACACAAGCTTTTCGAACCTCTGGCTTCAGACCTTCGGGACCTTGGGAAGAAGCAGCAGCTTCTAGCCTCTCTTCCAACTCTTCCTTCTCCCGAATGAGATTTTCAATTTTGGATTCTGAGACCATGGCAGTGCTTTTCAACTCTCCCAACTTCTGTAATATCCAGCCCTATTCTAACCTTGACCCTGACCAGGATCCACTGTTGTATTCAGCTCCGAGGACCTGAAGCGGTGGAAGAAGAGATCTATGGACCATCCTAATTGATGATCATGATTTGGAGACCGAGTCCATGGACATTGACAATGATACCCCTTGCTAAAATGCATTGTCAGTGTTTAAGGAAAGTCTGCGCATCGGAGAAGATTAACATGGTTGATGTACCAAATGACCTCCTGTGCACAATCCGAAGGTATTCCCCGGAACTAGACTTCTTGATTGAATTGTGGAAGACAACCTCACTTAATTTGACCTTGTATAGCCTTTCAAATCCCTACTTGAAGTTGCTGTTCTAAACCTGAGTTTTCTGCTGAAATCATCTTGGTCGATCATTTTGGTCAATACCATCGACCAAAAGCATCGACCAAAATGTCCCAGTCTGCCAAGTTAATGATTCCATGGAATATTCCTTTTCTATTTAATATGACCTCGAGCCTTGAGCCTTTAACAATCATTTTTCTCACCTGGAAATGTGGGGAGAGCTTCCCAAAGCAGCTCCTTGGTTAGTGTGAAGGGTATCTCATCAAAGACACTTAGTTTATCATTGATTCTTGCCTTCATCTTTCTACACTAAGGTAAGACTCTTCATTCCACTCTCTACCCTACCATTTTCTACTCCTTTCTATTGTCATCTTGCTGATGGGACATTTGGAATGGTGCTGCAACCTTGCAACCACCACTCCAAGTGCCTACTCATGCTCAATCCATGATTCCCTTAGCCATTCATTGATGCTAATGCTTATATCTCATGCCTAGCATATGTATTCCATGATTTACCTATTAACATCATACCATTTGATATCAAACTGAGCTATAAAGTGTATTATGTTCATGTTTAACATTGCCATATGATTCCAATCGAATTTCTATTAGTTCCTCTAACTATTGCATGCTATTACTCATCAATGCAATCAATTCCAACTCATGCCATGATGTTTATCACTTGAACTTGATAGCTCAAATTGGGGCTTTTTAATTAGACCATTGGATTGGGTTAATTCCTTGATTTATAGTGTCCTACTACTGTTGTTAAGTATGCCTCCAAGTTCCAGATTGATCCGAACACCGGAAGACTCATTTCGGACCAAAATCCCCAAAATCCACTATTCTGCCCGAGGACTATTTTGGTCGATACCATCGACCAAAGTTGTTGCTTTGACAACAACCTTGGTCGATTTTTGACTCGAATGACATCCGATCTTCCCGACTTCTTTTCTAACTTATTATTGATGTCTGTTTAGGGCCTTAACACTTCTATTGGACTATTCTTGGTATTCTCAATTCATCATCAACTCATCCAAGGTAAGGATGGTTATATCCATAAACATATAAGTCATCAAATATTGAACTATGCTGTATTCAAAGAATGAAGTCCCTAAATTCTTTCAATCATTATGATACTGATACATATGTGTTGGAACAGTAATATTTAAATCTTTGTACAATTGTTGTGTTACTCTATCATTTTGATTTGCTTATGTTTATAATGATTCGTTTCAATATCATGATTTGAGTACTATTATGAATATGCATTGGATGCATGAGAAATGATGAGATCTGATGTGTGACTGCTTACGTATGACTTGGGATTGGAGGGTGTCCTACTGACACTTCTGTCCTTGGGCATCAGAGGGAATAGTATGGGATATTCTCCGATGGTGCCTATCGACACTCTCCCGAGTTATTGGATGACATACATAGGAGTGTCTAGTGGTGTGGCTAGGTTCATCCTTGTCGTGTCAGACCCGAATCGGAAGGGCATTGAGACCGAACAACCCGTGGTAGTGTATGGTTGGATGGGCGCTCTAGGCCGGTAGCCAATCCGGTAGGGGACATAAACCATGCTACGGATACCTAAAAGGGGCCATTTATTGGTAGGGTTGCATATGGATAGACTTGGGCTCACGGGCGCTCATGACCGGTAACCAATCCGTGAGAGGACCTGAGAGCTTCCTGTTTACTATATGTGGATGACCAATAGGGTTGATGAGTCCGAAATCCGGGATTTCGCTGACTCTAGTTTGAAGGATACCGGAAAGGATCGCCGGGGGCGAGGAATGGACGTATCTGAATCTGACTTGACAGACTGAGTAGATGACTTGCATTGGGCTAGGCTTTACTGTGACATGTGCCAGTACTTGACCAAATGGGGATGTGAGAGAGCGGTGACCGATTCCCCTTACCATGGTTTTGATGACTTTACCGATCTTCCCCGGGCATTCCCAAGATATGGAAATGGGAGAGTGACTGACAACCCAGAGAAGTACGGTGCTATGACTTAAAGCATGTCTACCTTAGAGACCAGCATTCATAGAGTTAGGCTCATATCTGCATCATATGTTCCATATCACATTGCATTATTATATGTTCTGAATGTGTATGATTTCTAATTATGGAATAACTTCCTTGCTGAGTTCTTTGAACTCATTCCTTTTGTGCAAATGTTTTAGATTACATTCCAGGTACCGAAGATTACGATGGCACCTCCTATGAGGCGGACTATGATTCCACATACTACCCTCCGGGTAGTGGCGTCGGTGAGGATTCGTATATTGGAGCCGAGGAGGATTATTATTCGCACCAGGGTTAGCCCCACAGTTGTGCGGGAGCAGCAGCGCTGGGTTTACTTCATCCATACTATTGAGGAGACTACTATTAGTATAGAAGAAACCCTAGCATAGTGCCCCATTCCCCTGGTGTATTTGTGGAACCATTGGTCTTGTAACTAACTTATCTTTGAGTTTACCCTTTTGATACTTAGACATGTATTTGACGTTATCACACTTCTTTTCCGCTATTCTGAGAGAGTGGTTGTCATACCTTCTCTCACCATTATGATTATGCTTTAATGTTATTGCCTTCCGCACTCTGATTTATTTAGTCTTATCTTATTCATGATATTTAGTATTAACTGTTTTTACCATTGATTATTATTGTTCATGATTGTGTTACCGTGTATGTGGGAGGCATGGACCTCAGATCATTGATCCTTGGACTGTGGATCACATCCCGGGTATTCCAAATGGGGTACCGGCTGGGTGGATGTGACAACTTCTTTCTCATATCTTCCATTCGGGCCTTGGCAACGACAAGTTCTCCTACGGAAACTCACAGTCAATCTCTTTCCTCCTTCAGCTTGGAAATTTCCCCTAGTCTTTGCTCCCCAATCTCGATGCTATGTTTGACTTCAGCGCAAAGACGACCAACCCTCATATTTGCTTCCATCTCACGATGGAAGACTTCAGTAAGAACCTTGTATCAGCAACACAAAGATAAGTCAGCAAACTTCGGAAGGTTCGGCTAAAAGGAAAAATAAAAATCAGGACACACCTAATGTTAGAGTTCACTAACTCATCATCGGACATCTCGCTCAGGGCTTTCCGATCGCATAGAGTTCGAGCATTAACGGCCTAGTCAATGGAAGCATCGGTATCCAAGAGAACCAGGTCTCGAAGATTCACCATCCATTTGGGAACATAGATTTCCCTGTGATCAACTTTGCTCTTCTTAGAAGCAGCATCACGGTCAGCTCCCTTTTCCTCTTAACAAGGGCAGTATCATCATGAGTGGATTCTTCGACTATTACCAGATCTTTTCCTCTGGTAGCACGATCATGCCTTGTTCTCAGAAGCTCCTTCGAGGGAGTAACCCCTTTCGGGATAGTGACAGATGAAGCCTTCTTCGAGGAAGGGACGCCCTCGGGAGCATCTTTTCTCCCCTTTCGGGGGACTCTCTCCTCGGCATCGGCCAAACTTTGTTGAGCCAAAGAAACGACTGCATTGCGGTTAAATTTGGGAGGCACTGCAAATCAATGAAAGATCAGGGTCATTATAAGAACAATGAGTACATGCATAAATAGAGAGAAATTAAAGCTTTTGGGCGCTCACCATAGCTCAGACCCAGTGGCGAAGAACTGCTTTGTACTCCATGGCATGCCAATGGATTTCCGAACGCCAGGAAATGGCTTTGATGACCCGAATCACCTCATTTTCGCGGTCAGGCAGGAAAGGAGAGCGATTGATTTGGGTGAAGGAGTCTGGGGTGCTCCATCTCATTGGGAATTTTACATTGGATTTGGGAACCCTACAGAAAACAAACTTTTCCCGCCATCCTTTATTATTGGAAGGCAGGTAACCTCTGCGAGGATTCCCCCTTGCCAGTCTAGATCGGTCTTTGGGCGCTTGGAAAGGACTACCCACCTGGGAGGATTCGATTTACCCAGAGTATAAAAATGACAAAAAACATCTAATGAAGGGGTTAACCCAAGTTCATGGCAGAGCCCCAGGTACCCGATTATATGCCTCCAGCTGTTTGAGAGGAGCATACCAAGACAAATTTTCCAGTGGTTTAAAATTTCGGCGATTACAGAAGAGAAGAAAGGAAGTCGAATCCCATTCTTGAAAGAGTCAAGGTAAAGAGAGAACTCCCCTAGAGGGTTGGAATTAACCCTCTCATCTGAGTTCGGGGCACGAAGGACACAAGAACGTGGAATTGAATAGTCAGAACAAATATTTTTGAGGTCTGCTGAGCGAACCACAAAAATAATGTCAGAGGGACCGATGGAAGGTCTTTTTGATGGATGAGAGTTCTCTGCCATCGTCTTCTTTGGAGCCTTTCTCTTCTTTGAGGAAGACCCTTTAATGATGGGGGCATTGCCTAGTGGGTCTCTATGGCTAGTTGGGGCAGGTTGCAACCAGTGTTCAGTTACCCTATGATCCCGATCATCGGAGAGTTCAACAGAAGCAGTAGGGCTTCCCTTTTTGGCAGATTCTTCTCCCTCTACCAAACGATGTACATAATCGCTATCCTCTGAAGTCTTACCACTACCCATTTTTTGTGAAATCCAGCCCAAACCTAGCTAGGACACCCTATCTGTTTTGGGTGAAGAAGTATTAGTTTAATGTATGACCTTGAAGTTGGACCTTGATGACAGTGTTGCTATCCTTTGAAAGCCTTAGGAAGTCATGTCAAACCTTTCCTTAGGGTAAATACAAGGTCCCGAAGTGAAGGAAGAAGTCTTTGTGGGCCCTCTCTATAGAAGACATGGTGTGTGACCTGAAACCCATGGATATTGTTGATGGTGCTCCATACTTGGAAGCATTGTCAGTGTTTAGTGAAAAACTGCGCATCAAAGAAGGGTGAATTATTTGAAGTACCTAATGAACTCCCATGCTCAATCCAAAGGTATTTATAGAAACTAGACTTCTTGATTGACTTGTAGGAGAAAGCCCCACTCAATTTGAGCCCGTATAGCCCTCTGAATCCTTGTTCGAAGTTGCTGAACTGTGCTTGGTCGATTGGGGCCAGTAGACCAATCAATCAACCAACGAGATCTAAAATTCGAGAAAACCTTCTGTTTTGGGTTTTTAGCTTCCTATTTTATCAAACCTCGAGATTAATTCATCTCCTCTGCCTCCTAAGCCCTCTGGAACGTGTGGGGTCACTCCATTCCAAGCTTCTCTTTTGCATCCTTGGTGATATTCTTGCAAGAACTCAAGCAATCCTTCCTCTTCTTGCATATAAGGTTTGTCTATTCTCTCATCTTCTTCTTCATCTCTGATTTGCTATTTCTTATTGTTTGAGACAGTGAAGATGATGCTGCATTCTCTGTTAGTAACCATCTCTTCACTAATCTTTTTTATTCTTAAGGTTTTGTGATCATCATAGTGATCTTAACCTTAATCTTTGTAAGTTCTTCATGATGTCATATTATCTTTCTTTGATTTGATTCTTAGCATGATTAGATCTGTGATTCATGATGGTTTAGAGTATGATTTTTGATTACTCTTTACTAGAATGAAACCCTATCATCTCTAGTCTTTCTTTGAACTCATAGTATGCTTTCATCGAAAATCATGATTTTTACTTTTATAGAAAGTTTTGTTTCCAATTTAGTATCTATGTATGTTGATCATTGTTAGTGTTTAGTCTTGCTCTTTAGTGTTAGAATATTGTCATAGAAGTCTCCTCCAAGGTTGGTGATGTTTTGGATCATGAAAATCAAGTTTCGGATTAGAAACATCAATTCTGTATCATACTGACCCTGTTGGTTGATTGGGCCAATAGACCAACCAATCGACCCAGTCGACCAACCAATCGACCAAGGTTGACAATAACTCCAATTTTGCTCTATTTCGACTCCTATCTCTTGGATTTACTTCTTATGACCTATACATGTTTGGTAAAGCTTGTTTAGGTGGTTTTGGTATTGATCTTTGATATCTCTATTGAAGACTATAAGTTCAGATTTCGAGGTGAGTATTCCAACTCACAATATGCCTATTTACATGTCTTATTGTATTGTGAAATGAATGCATGACCTAGTTACTAATTTTTTATTTTCTTTACATCATGATACTTCGGTAATTATAGTAGCGTATTCATATTGTTATTTACATATTGGAATTGATGATATAGTATTGTGAATGTGATTTGGACTATGATATGAATGAGTATGAATGTGAGTTGCATGGGATCATGATGTGATTGAATAGGTATGATTTGGGATTGGGGAATGTCCTTTTAACATTTATGTCCTTGGACATCGAAGGGAATAGTATGGTATGTTCTCCGAAGATGCCCATCGATGCTTTCCCGAATTATTGATTGTCATACCTAGGGTTGTCTAGCAATGTTTGGCTAGGAATACCCCATTATATCAGACCCAATTTGGAAGGGTATTGAGACCAAACGACCAGTGGCAGCAATGGTTCACGGGTGCTCAAGACCAGTTGTAACAACCCCCATATTTCTAACCTGGGATCCGTATTGCAGGTCCGAGAACCCGAAGGTCTAGTCGGGTAGATTTGTGGAGTGTCCAAATAGAAGTCCATGATCCATACCTTGAACCCATGGATCTGGGATTCTTTGGTGAAGAGCCTGTCTTGCTTGGTAGTTGGACTTCTGGAAGGCAAGTGATGTCTGGAGATGTCCGGAATGAGGGTAAGATCTCCCCCATCTCTTCTTTAGGGCTAGGTTGTACTTGGACATCAACCCCCTGGAAAAAGCACCCTTGTATAACAAAATATATGGGGGCGGTTGCTAGTGGGGTCGATTGAACCAAGTGACCACCTGGTTCTGGTTGCAAGGTTTTGCCCTATTTTGCCCCCTGACTTCTATAAATAGTAACCCTCGACTAATTTAACAATATTTTATTTGTGGTTACCGTTTTTGGAGGTTAGACGGCTGCGAAGAAGTGCTGAAAGCAGATCTAAACTGCTGTTGGAGTCCCAGAAGGTTCTACTGACTTCCATAGCTGATCTGGTGAAGGTAAGTGATTCCCTGTTCACTTATGTTTCACCACCTGCTATGATTAAAGTAGATTAGTATTCATCTTTGGTTGTTCTTGATCCTTCCATTACATTGTCTATTCTTTTGATGATCTTGGTTAGATCATATCCGAAAACGAAACCCTACTTTCGTAAAAAGGGTTGATCTGATCAAGGGAAGGTTTCTGGATAATCCATTTATGATGATTGTTAGGTTTCCTTTCACCCATTGGCTATAGGAGTGTTAGATTCGAGATTTAGACTATGATCACTCAAAATCCGGATTGAAAACGTGCGATCAAAAGCCTGAGTTTTGGATCTGAAACTTACTGTTTTTGGGGCGGTCACTAGTGGCGGTCGCACAACCTAAGCGACCGGCCCAAGCGACCGGCTGGTACACAGTGACCAATTGGCTTTTGGTTTTGATCCAATTTGATTCAATTGACTTATACCTTATTGTAACCATGTGTTTAGGTGTTCTTTGTTTGAAGAGAAAGTCTTGTAATTGTTTACAGATCTCTTTTTATGGACGAATTACTTATATGCAAGTAAGGGCATACAACCCTATCTTTATGAATAGACTTGAACATGATAGTCTAGTGTCTGTTAGTATTAGCCTTTCATTTTATATGCTACTGTAATCATGTTTCACATGTTGATCTTGTTATATTACTACTGTTTATCTTGTTTACATATATACTTTGTTGGTTATGTCACATCCCGCCCTGAATCCACCCAGGGGGTACCCTATCTGGGTTACTCGGGAGTGATCCACAGCCCAATAGATCCAGTTTAGGAACGATTATATCCACTTATCACAATAATATAATCAAAAGCAAGAACAATTTATAGTATTCAAGTAATCTAATAATAAAAGTAAAGAAATGATCACAGAAGGATCACAACGAACATCAGAGTGCGGAATAACAAGTACCAAATCAAAAGACAGCTGTGCGGAAGGTAGATCGAAATAAGGTAAAGGTTACAACCAAATCTCCAAAGAAGGAAAATAAAAAGGTAAGCAACTAAGTTACAGTTTCTTCTAACTTATACAATGTCTCCTCAATAACATAATCATAAGAAACTAAGCCAGGCCGGATCTACTCTTGACAAATATGAGTCTTGAACTGATAGCCTTCACCGATGTAGTCACCGTAGCCAAAGTGGTATGAGTCACCAACTTAGTCCTCAAAGTGTTGACCGTCACAGTCAACAGTAGGAGTACCTGCAGAAAAGTCTAACAAAATATGTTGCAAAAGGAGTGAGTTCAAAAGAACTCAGCAAGGAAAGTTATTCCATAATACATAAGCCATATGATATCAATCATGAACTGATGCAGATGATATGAGACATAAGATGCAAATATGATTCTAACTCTAAGTATGCTGGTCTCTATGGTAGACATGCTTTAAGTCATAGCACCATACTTCTTTAGGTAGTCTCAGTCACTCATCACCGGGGGAAAGTTGGGTCCTGCATCCCTCTCGGACAAATCCATGGTTGGGGGTTTCGGTCACCACTCTCTCACATCACCATTTGGTCTAAGTATTGGCGCATGTCAAAGTAAAGCCTAGCCCAATGCAAGTCATCTACTTAGTCATATCATGTCAGTTCCAGATACGTCCATTCCTCCCCTCTCGGGATCCTTTCCGGTATCCTTCACACTAGAGTCACGGATATTACTCACCGGACTCATCAACCCTATTGGTCATCCACAAATGGTAAACGGGAAGCTCTCACGTCCCCTCACGGATCATTTCACCGGTCTTGAGTGCCCGTGAGCCCAAGTGTAGACATTTGCAACCCTACCAATAAATGGCCCCTTCCGGGTATCCGCAATGCAATCTATGTCCTCTCACGGAGTGGTTACCGGTCTTGAGCGCCCACAAATCCACACTACTACCACGGGTCGTTCGGTCTCAATGCCCTTCCGATTCGGGTCTGATATGACAGGGGCATCCTAGCCATACATCTAGACAAGTCCTATGTATGTCATCCAATGATCCAGGAAAGCGTCGATGGGCATCTTTGGAGAACATCCCATACCATTCCCTCCGATGTCCAAGGACGGAAGTACCGAGAGGGCACTCCCCAATCCCAAATCATACCTAAGCAATCACATGCTTATTTCCATCCATTACATATCAACAATACATTATCATATTGAAAACATGTCATAACATCTCATAATACAGTATATAAATAAATGACAAGAATAAGTAAACATGATAAATCAAGTAATTAAGCATGGTGTTACTGTCATAAGGTAACTACAGTAGTCATATGATGTCTAAAATCAATTAATAAGTTAAGTCTACTAAGTTACCAACAGCAAAGTGTAAAAGTCATACGAGTCTATGTTATATGGCAATAACCATCCTTACCTCAAATTGTGAAGAAGATGATCCGAAGTCACAAGAGAATGGTCCAACTATAGTCTTAAAACCCTAAACAAACATATATGAAGGATTAGAGAAGAAATCAAAACAATCGGAGATCGAACGGATCAAAAAGCGGGCAAAAGTTTCGACAGCAACCTTGTTGGTCGATACATTGGGTCGATAGTATCGACCAATAGGCATCGACCAAAAGAATTTCGGACAGCAAGCTGGCTTTTTGGGTTTTGGCTCAAAATTGGTCTTTCGGGTCTCGGATCGATACGAAACTTGGCGAACAGTTCAAACACAATATAGAGACACTAATTATCAAAGAATTAACATCATCCAATGGTCAAATTAGAAATCCCCAAATTGGCATATCAAGTTCAAGAGTTGTTAATCATGGCATTGGCTATTTCTTTGGGTTTTGGCTCAAAATTGGTCTTCCGGGTCTCGGATCGATACGAAACTTGGAGGGATGCTTAAGAATAGTAGCGGGAGACTACGTAGCAAGAATTAACATGATCCAATGGTCGAATTGAAAACCCCCAATTTGAGGTCCTAGGTTCAACTTGCAAGAATCATGTTCTTCAATGAAATCAATTGCAATTGCAAGAGAACTTAGGAATTTAAGCAATAGAATGATGAACAACAGAATATAAACAATTACTAACATATAATCAGACCTAATTGAAAGAGAAAATCAGATTAAGAGATGAATTCATGTTGTAAAGAAGAGGAAAATCAAAATAAGAAAGCAAGAACATCATGTATGAGAATCATAGCATGGAAAGAATGAAGAGAGGTTTAATCAACCCAAGAGAGCTTGTAGAAGAGGTGGTTGCAAGGTTGCAGCACCTTCTTCACGAACTCAGTAGCAAGAACAAGATGAGGTAGAAGTAGATTAGAGAGAGAGTGAGAGATTACATACCTTGGAGAAGAGATTAGAGAAGAGAAACAATGATTCTTGTAGAAGATCATCACCCAAGCCAAGGAGGAGGCTTAGAGGAGCTTTCCCACGTTCTCAGATGTTGAAATGAGTGAAATAATGATTTAGGTTCGAGGTTTCACTTAAAAGGACAAAGGAATATCCAAACA
Source organism: Hakea prostrata (assembly GCF_041222555.1). NCBI lineage: Eukaryota > Viridiplantae > Streptophyta > Magnoliopsida > Proteales > Proteaceae > Hakea > Hakea prostrata. Next base: position 38,305,599 of record NC_142601.1, on the reverse strand, counting down.
ACATCTTTTTCACGATTCTGGGCTTGTTTTGGTCGATACCTTTGGTTGATAGTATCGACCAATAGTATCGACCAACAGCAGTTTCAACAGAATTCTCAGGAATAGTTCAGCAACTTCGAACAGGGATTCGGAAGGCTATACAAGGTCAAATTGAGTGAGGTTTTCTCCTACAAGTCAATAAAGAAGTCTAGTTTCCATAAATACCTTTGGATCAAGCATGGGAGTTCATTAGGTCTACCAACTAAGCTCACCTTCTTCGATGCGCAAGCAGGATTTGCCAGACATAGTTCAGCAACTTCGGACAGGGATTTGGAGGGCTATATGGGGTCAAATTGGGTGGGTTTTTCTCCTACAAGTCCATCAAGAAGTATAGTTTCAGGAAATACTTTTGGATTGTGCACAGGTGTTCATTAGGTCTACCAACTAATTCACCCCTCTTCGGTGCGCAGATTCAAAACTAACACTGACAACGCTCTCAAGTGAGGGGCATCATCGTCAATGTCCATGGGCTTGGGCTCCGACACCAAATCATCAACCAAAAGGGTATACAAGGACTTTTCCCACCACTTCGGGTCATTGGATCAACAGACAGTACAAATTCCGGGCCGGGTCAGGGTAAGGATAAGGCCGGATATGGCCTCCTAAGGCTTTCAAGGATAACAACATTGAAATCCAGGTCCAACTTCAAGGTCTAACATTAAACAAGTCTTTCTTTATCCCAAAACAAATAGGGTATCCCGGGCTAGGTTTGGGCTGGATGTCACAGGTTATGAATGTGATATACTGATGATGGTTAGTATGTGGTTATGATGGATGAGGTATTCCTTTGGGATATCTTAGCTTGGGATATCAGAAGGCTGTGGTATGGGACACATGCCTGCTGATGTCTCCAGCACTGTCATAACTATTGGATGACATTCTTAGGTAGAGTCTAGAGTTGCATGGCTAGGTACCCCACATGCTACTACCCTTTCGGTAGGGGAATTGAAACCGGATGACCCGTGATGACATTGATGTGACGTTGGTCCACTGTTAGTCATATAGATGGTAGGGTTGCATTTGTTAGGGTTGGGCTCATGGACGTCCAAGGAACGGAGCAGGTGTCGTGAGGAGTCATGAGAGCATTCCGCCCCAACAATATGTGGATGACCATAGGGTTATGGAATGAAGTCCAATAGCGGTAACCAGTTTGTGAGGATTCTCATTCCTAGGTTGCGAAGGATACTAAACTGAGTTGGTTGGTGCCATAGGGGATGTATCTGGACTTCATGTAGACATGTTACCTATATGACCTTGCATTGGATTAGAAACCCCGACATGCGCCAATACTCATTGCCAATGGTCGTGGTGAGAGAGTGTTGACTTAACCCCAACCATGGTTTGAGAGCCAGGTGTGGACTTTCCATGCCCAGGATCCCTACAGAGGTAACCAGTCCTTGCCAGATCAGAGTGACTAGACTTACCCAGAGGAGGGCTGGTGTATATCTTAAAGCATGTCAGTTGTTAGAGACTTGCATAGTTAGATCTAGTAGCATTCATACTTTGCACTCATACATATCATATATGCATTTCTGATTTGTTGGATATATGGATGAGAATTGTTATTGTTTTTACTGAGTTCTCCATAACTCACTCCTTTATTTGTATATGTTTTATTAGTCTGCACAGATGGAGGAAATGTGTCGGAAGATGGATTGGTTTCCTATGAAGGAACCTTCCCGTATGAAGAAGATGTGGCACCGATAATGGGAAATGGAGATAGCCTGTGCGGGAGCTCCTGCGAGTGCATGGAATGTGTTTATCGCACCCATTGATGGACAGAGAAGAAAAGTGGTTAGACAGTTCACTCAACGAATGGAGAAGAAATGGAGGACCCCCTTTCTAGAGATTCATGAAAAACATTATTTAGCCTTAGAAAAGGAAACTGGAAAAAAAATAATTTAACTCTTTTTGATTTCTTCCACTGAACTCGTATTCATTTTGATTTATTATTCTTTCATTGATTATTTTATTGGAGTAGTTGGACTCCTGTAATTCTTCAATTCATTAATTGAACTATTATTGCTCTTGATTGTCTTTATTTGTATTTATTATTGTTGATAGACTAAAACCGTGGATCATGTGACTGATCACTCTCACGGGTTGTCGGGCGGGTAACCGAGACCGACGGGTGGGGTGTGACACCAGTAACCAACCCGTGAGGGGACATGAGAGCTTCCCGTTTACTATATGCAGATGACCAATAGGGTTGATGAGTCTGTAGTCAGGGACTATGAGGACTCTAGTGTGAAGGATACCGGAAAGGATCGCCAGGGGTGAGGAATGGACGTATCTGGAACTGAGTTGATATGACTAAGTAGAAGACTTGCATTTGGTTAGGCTTAACGTTGACATGCGCCAATACTTAGACCAAATGGTGATGTGAGAGAGTGGTGACCTAAACCCCAGCCAAGGTTGTCTGTAAGGTGTTCCGACCCACTACCAAACGGCGTTGTGTGATTGAGACCTACCCAAAGAAGTATGGTGCTATGACTTAAAGCATGTCTTCCAATAGAGACCAGCATACATATATAGAGTTAGAAGCATATTGCATTTATTTTTTCATATCATTGCATATATGTTTGATTGTTTGTGAATGCATGTGAAGATGCTTATCGTGTTTGGATTACTTGCTAAGTTCTTTTGAGCTTACCCTTCAGGGGACTTGTTTTAGATGACATTGCAGGTACGAAAGAGAACCCATGCCACAGTACGGAGGACCTTCTCATACATGGTACAGCTCTGGAAGTCCTTGGACAAGGTAATGAGTAACGAGGCAGCCAACACACAGACTTGGACTGCGTTGATGGCTCCTATTGATGGCAGCCGGCATCGTCTTATTCGCCGATGGAATTGTGCACTAGATGCTGATCTGAAGCTTCAAGAGCATAACCTAAAGGTGAAGAAGAGGAAGACTGAAGAAGAAGAAGAAGAGCCGACTGAAGATGTGGATTAGATTTCTCTTATTTTTTCTAGACTCTTATTTTACTTGCATTAACTTAGGGCTTTGCTTTAGATTTCGATCTACCTTCTGCATATGTTATGGAGTATATTTCCACTATACTCTACAGTTGTCTTTGGATTTGGTATCATGTTATTCCGCACTCTGATATTCTTAGTGATCTTTCTAAGATCCTTTCTTAAATTTCATTATTAACTTATTAGAATACAATGATTTGTTCTTGCTTTTGATTATGTTATTGTGCTAAATGGATATGATCGTTCCTAAACTTGATCTTTTGGGCTGTGGATCACTTCCCCGGGTAACCTAGATAGGGTCTAGGTTGGGTGGATTTGGGCGGGATATGACATTTTTTATAGAAATGAATGGACGGAATAGTTAAGATAGAATAAACAATACGAATACACAAGAGAAATCAGAAAGATGCAACAAAAGTAAGAAAAATAAACTTACTTGTGATCTTGATGAAACTGGAAAACCAGAGCTTGAATCACACAGGATGAAACTAGAGACTTGCAAGAAGCACAAGATGAACTTGAAAGCAATAGTGTTTTCTGACGCAGGAAAACAGATAAGTGAAAAGAGGAAGTGAGGCAAGAAAGGCCTTTTATAGATTCAAAATTATTGAGGCTAATCCTGCCAAAATTCAAGCCCTGGTTGATATGGAGGCTCCCAAAACAGTTCGTGATGTGCAGTGTTTAACAGGGAGAGTTGCTGCTTTGAATCGATTCATCTCCAAGTCTGGAGAAAAATGTTTGCCTTTCTTCAAGGCACTTAAAGACTTGAAGGGCAGCAAGGAAACAAAATGGACTGAAGAATGCCAGAAAGCTTTCAAGGAGTTAAAAGAAGCACTTGGACAACCACCGATCTTGTCTAGATCAGAGAAGGGGGAAATGATACAGCTATATCTAGTGACGTCCCTTTCAGCGGTCAGTGCGGTACTTGTTCGTGAAAAAGATAAAAAACAGTGGCCGATTTACTATGTAAGCCACGTGCTGCTAGATGCGGAGACAAGATATTCGCAGATTGAGAAGCAAGCTCTGGCTCTCATGATGGCCGCCAGGAAACTAAGGCCATATTTTCAGGCTCATCCAATTGAGGTATTTACAACTTTTCCTCTTAGTAAAGTTCTTAATAAACCTGATTTGTCTGGAAGGATGGTGGCCTGGTCAGTTGAACTCAGTGAGTTTCAAGTGAGCTTTAAGCCCAGAATTGCAATCAAGGCTCAGGCATTGGCCGATTTTGTAGTAGAAACTACTGCACCGGTGGAACCCACTATCGAGGATCCCATTATACCAACCACTTGGGAGGTATATGTGGATGGTTTGAGTAATAAAGATGGAGCAGGAGCTGGAATTCTATTAAAAAGTCCAGCAGGATTTATTATTCGATATGCTTTGAGATTTGCATTTGAAGCAAGTAATAACGAAGCAGAATATGAAGCTCTGATAGCAGGACTTCGGTTGTCAAAAGCATTATCTATTGCAGATGTTACTATCTATAGTGACTCTCAACTTATAGTCAACCAAGTCCAGGGGGAGTATGGTATTAAAGAACCACGCTTGCAGAAATATCAAGAGATAGTGCAGGCATTTCAAGGCCAATTTCGAAATTTGAAGATATCTCAGATTTCGAGGAATGAAAATTCAGTGGCAGATGAGCTATCCCGACTAGCCAATGTCAAAGAAAAGAATCTAGACCCTTCGGTCTATATTAAAGAGATAACTTTTCCAAGTTATCATGAAAAAGAAATTTCTTATATTGAAGCAGAACGTTGCTGGATGGATCCGATAATCGAGTATCTAAGAGATGACAAATTACCCGGGGATCCGAAAGAGGCAAAGTTGATCAAGATTCGATCAGCTAGATTTGTCATTCAGAATGGGAGACTATACAAAAGATCTTATCCTAGACCCCTTATGAGATGTATAGGCCCCGAAGGAGCAAAATCAGCTTTGGCTGAGGTTCATGAAGGAATTTGTGGAGCTCACATGGGGCCCTGGCTCACAACATTCTGAGACTTGGGTTATATTGGCCTAAGGTCCAAGAGGCTGCTATGGAATATGTTCGTCGGTGTGGTAACTGTCAAATTCACGCTGCAGTATCGAAGCGCCCGGCGGAAACCATGACTTCAATTCTAGATCCCATTCCCTTTGCGATGTGGGGAATTGATATCATGGGTAAATTCACCAAGGCGTCAGACGGACGAGAATATCTGATAGTAGCAATTGATTACTTCACAAAATGGGTTGAAGCCAGTGCACTGGCAGCAATTCCTAAGAAAAAAGTGGAGAAATTCGTGCTTGAGTCAATCATATATCGCTTTGGGATTCCAAAGATTATCATCATTGACCATGGTACTCAATTCGACAATCTGCAATTTGAGCAATTTTGCGGAACATATATGATCGAGCATCGTATGTCCTCAGTGGCATACCCCCAGAGCAATGGACAGGTAGAGGTTACTAACCAAACATTACTGGAAGGAATAAAGAGAAGACTCGAAGCTGACAAAGCTTCTTGGGTCGAAGAACTTCATAATGTACTGTGGGCCTATAGAACTACGGTTCGAACACCCACAGGAGACACTCCATTCAGGTTGTCATATGGATCCGAAGCATTGGCACCAGTGGAGATAATGGCGGGGACATTACGAGATCGTGAGTTCGAGGAAAAAGCAAATGAACAAGGACTGCTTGATAGTCTTGATCTGTTGGACGAAGTTCGGGCAAAGGCAATAGCACGAACTCAACATTATCAAAGAAGGATAGCATCTCATTACAATACTCGAGTGAAGAATCGTCAGTACTTAGCCGGAGATTTGGTGCTGAGAAACACCCTAGCTTCCGACCCGCGTCACCAAAGAAAATTGGACCCTTCCTGGGAAGGACCTTATATGGTTGTAAAACCAGTCGGTTCAGGAGCTTACAGGCTGAAGAACATCAACACCCAGAAAGAGTTGGATCGTTCGTGGAATGCTAGGCATCTCAAAAAGTTTTATCCTTGATGATGATTTCAATTTTGTTCGCGATGTAATCATTTTCAACTCAATCAATGCAATTTTTGGCTTTCAACAAACTATCTTTTGATTGGGGGGCATCATACACCACATTCAAGAACAAGATCCAACTATAAGGCATCGGTTTAAAACCCGAGTGAGTTCCTTCTCAGACTTATTGTATTTCTCCGGAAATCTTTAAGTAAAGGCATCGGTTTAAAACCCGAGTGAGTTCCTTCTCAGACTTATTGTACTTCTCCGGAAATCTTAAAGTAAAGGCATCGGTTTAAAACCCAAGTGAGTTCCTTCTCAGACTTATTGTATTTCTCCGGAAATCTTTCAGTAAAGGCATTGTTTCAAACAACTAAGACCTAATTCAACAGCGATTCAAGTGGCTAGCAAAGTTCAAGATGAAGTTAATTTCTTATTTCTTCAAAAGATCGAAAGAGGCTAGTATCAAAACAATTACAAGAGCTGGATACAATCTTCGGTCAAAAAAGAAAGTCATCATCGGTGACTGTTAAGAAGTTATACAAGATCGACATGACTTTGCTAGAAAAAACATATGAGTCAACCATTGGCGTGGATTCAAGGAAAAGAAGAGGAGAAATGAGGATTACAAAAAATATTTCGGTATGCATAAAATCCTCCGCAATTTCATACTCTTTGTCCAGCTTGTCCAGGAGAAGTATGGTCCTCGACCAAACTTGCATTCAAGATGAGCTCGTCATAATTGACTTCTTCTAGGGGAGAATAAACAGGAGAATCTTCCAGATAATGCATAATATCTGGATCGGAAGGTGGAGGATCAATCTTATCTTTGGTCCAGTCGGGAAGAGGAATACCCAAGTCGGTAAATACTTCAGGATGGCAAACAGCACTATAGGGAGTCGTATCAAAATGAGGATCCTTCCTTAATATTGATTCCCATACTTCGTTCTCACCATCCCGGTACGCCTGCAAGTTATAAGCATTCAGCATATCAACAAAGGGCTTACTGTGTAAATACTTGAAGACGCAGGCTCTGCAAACATCAGTTGGAAGGGATTCGGGCAAAGGAACAACAGCTTGCCTTTGAGGTAACATTTCAGATCCTTTGGCTCCTGACTTTCCAACTGCTCGCTCCAGTCGCCGAATCTTCTCCCTGGCATCATCCAAGTCCGACTGAAGACGACCGATCATTGAATTCTTTTCTCCTGCCACCTCCCAAGCTAGTTTCCGAAGGCGAGCAATCTCAGCATCTTTAGCTTCAGAGATTTCCCGAAGCCTGGAAACTTCATTACTCAACCTACTGAGCCTAGAAACTGCTTCCACTTGGTTGTGGAAGTTATCAGTAAGACTCCTGCAAACAACTTCCGAGTTAAAAAGGAGCAGAAGAGTAATTTTCCAGAATCAAAAGATAATGAAGAAAGACTTACATCACCAGTGACTTCATAAAGACTTCATCTGGAAGTTTGGAAAGAACTGCTCTCTCAGAAGTCCTTCGAGCAGCAGTACACCATTCCAACGCTTTGTCAAACTCGTTTGACACTAATTCAGGCGAAGGATGAGAAGGATGAGCTACATCAAGAGAAGGATGAGCTGCATCACTTGTCACCCGACGGCGCTTCCTGGTGGCAAAATCCTCCAACTCAGAAGGAGAGGAGGAGGATGCCAAACAAGCACTAGAATTGGAAATAGGAGCAGCACCTGCTGGAACCACACCTTCATCAGATGCCAACATAGTTGCCTCAGATGCCCGAAGAGTCTCCTTCGGGGGTGCACCAACAGTCTCACCAGCGGGGGCGGCGGCGCCATCATCAACAACGGAGTGATCAAGATCTTCCTGGGAAAGACGAGCGATCACTTCGGGCAAAAGAGGCGCAGGGACGACATCAATAGAAACTGTGGGAATCTGACATGAAGATTCACCAACAGCAGTCGCCCTACGCTAGGAGGATTCACTAGCTGAAACCACCTCGCAGGCCCCAACCACCGCCGACGGAACGATTTTCTTGCTAGACTTCGCTCTGATAAAGTTCGGGTTGATTTTCGGAGCCACTATGCAAACAAAAAAGTCGTATCAGTACAGAAATCCAACGACGAAAAAAAAGAGGGAAAACCCTAGTTCTCTATCACTTCTAAAAAACCCGATTAAATAAACCCCAAGTATTACTGCTGTGCCGTTTACTCAGGGGGGAAGTGGGGAAAGAGATGAGTAATCAAAAAACTCACTTGTGCAAAAGTTGATAGAGCTATTGTTGGAGTACGAGGAATACGGAAGCAGGCAGAAGGACGGAATGTCGCTTTAGCACTTTAGCAAATCTAACTTGCAGATAGCAGGATAGATGGAGAGTACCCATGAAGGCTTTAAATAGCCTCAGGTATTAAGACGACGGTTGAAGGCTAAAGACAACCAACGACCCAGATCGAAATGACGCTTCAAAATCCGCAGAAAGCAAGATCAACGGTCGGAGGGATGCCACATGGAAACATGTGGAAGCGAGCACCCGATGCAGAGATACCTCCAATCGTCGCACCGCCATTATAATAATGGGTGTATTTCCGATTCATTGGAAACAGTGAATGGTGTACAAAAGCAAGAAAATGTTTGGACTTCGCAGAAGGGAAACGTGTGGATTTTGCAATAAATGAAGTAGTGAGGAAGATTAATGCATCTTTCCGAAACGCATCTTCACAATATTTCTACAAGATTATTATTGGCGAGGAATGTAAAGTTAAGGGATAAGTTTCATCATTTATACTTTGATATTCAAGGCAAGATTTCCATTTCCCTTAACAAGTTTGAGGGTTGGCCTTTCCATTTCCCTGTCTCCTGCCGAAATCTTGCCTTGAATATCAAAGTATAAATGATGAAACTTATCCCTTAACTTTACATTCCTCGCCAATAATAATCTTGTAGAAATATTGTGAAGATGCGTTTCGGAAAGATGCATTAATCTTCCTCACTACTTCATTTATTGCAAAATCCACACGTTTCCCTTCTGCGAAGTCCAAACGCTTTCTTGCTTTTGTACACCATTCACTGTTTCCAATGAATCGGAAATACACCCATTATTATAATGGCGGTGCGACGATTGGAGGTATCTCTGCATCGGGTGCTCGCTTCCACATGTTTCCATGTGGCATCCCTCCGACCGTTGATCTTGCTTTTTGCAGATTTCGAAGCGTCATTTCGATCTGGGTCGTTGGTTGTCTTTAGCCTTCAACCGTCGTCTTAATACCTGAGGCTATTTAAAGCCTTCATGGGTACTCTCCATCTATCCTGCTATCTGCAAGTTAGATTTGCTAAAGTGCTAAAGCGACATTCTGTCCTTCTGCCTGCTTCCGTATTCATCGTACTCCAACAATAGCTCTATCAACTTCTGCACAAGTGAGTTTTTTGATTACTCATCTCTTTCCCCACTTCCCCCCTGAGTAAACGGCACAGCAGTAATACTTGGGGTTTATTTAATCGGGTTTTTCATAAGTGATAGAGAACTAGGGTTTTCCCTCTTTTTTGTCGTCGTTGGATTTTTGTACTGATACGGCTTTTTTGTTTGCATAGTGGCTCCGAAAATCAACCCGAACTTTATCAGAGCGAAGTCTAGCAAGAAAATCGTTCCGTCGGCGGTGGTTGGGGCCTGCGAGGTGGTTTCAGCTAGTGAATCCTCCCAGCGTAGGGCGACTGATTGTTGGTGAATCTTCATGTCAGATTCCCACAGTTTCTATTGATGCCGTCCCTGCGCTTCTTTTGCCCGAAGTGATCGCTCGTCTTTCCCAGGAAGATCTTGATCACTCCGTTGTTGATGGCGATGTCGACGCCCCTGCTGGTGAGACTGTTGGTGCACCCCCGAAGGAGACTCTTCGGGCATCTGAGGCAACTATGTTGGCATCTGATGAAGGTGTGGTTTCAGAAGGTGCTGCTCTTATTTCCAATTCTAGTGCTTGTTTGGCATCCTCCTCCTCTCCTTCCGAGTTGGAGGATTTTGCCACCAGGAAGCGCCGTCGGGTGACAAGTGATGCAGCTCATCCTTCTCTTGATGTAGCTCATCCTTCTCATCCTTCGCCTGAATTAGTGTCAAACGAGTTTGACAGAGCGTTGGAATGGTGTATTGCTGCTTGAATGACTTCTGAGAGCGCAGTTCTTTCCAAACTTCCAGATGAAGTCTTTACGAAGTCACTGGTGATGTAAGTCTTTCTTCATTATCTTTTGATTCTGAAAAATTACTCTTTTGCTCCTTTTTAACTCGGAAGTTGTTTGCAGGAGTCTTACTGGTAACTTCCACAACCAAGTGGAAGCAGTTTCTGTCACATCCTCCCAGCCGGTACCCTAACTGGCATACCCGAGAGTGTGATCCACAGCCCAAAAGATCAAGTTTAGGAACGATCATATCCATTTAGCACAATAACAAATCAAAAGCAAGAACAAATCATTGTATTCTAATAAGTTAATAATAAAATTCAAGAAAAGATCTCAAAAGAATCACTAAGAATATCAGAGTGCGAAAACATGATACCAAATCAAAAGACAACTATAAAGTATAGCGGAAATATACTCCACAACATATGCGGAAGGTAGATCGAAATCTAAGTAAAGCTCTAAGCTAATACAAGTAAAGTAAAAGATAAGTCTAGAAGAAACAAGAGAAATCTAATCGACATCTTCAGTCTGCTCTTCTTCATCTTCAGTCTTCATCTTCTTCACCTTGCCCTTCCTTATATGGACCGTCATCATATTTCAAACCTGTAGAGAAGTCTAACAAAAGATATGGTACAAAAGGAGTGAGTTTCGAAAGAAACCCAGTAAGGCAGTTAAATCCATAATAACATAAATGATAGGATTTCAAAACAAACATAAATGCAATATGGTATAAGACAAACAATGAATGTATGAATCTAACTCTATGTATGCTGGTCTCTATTGGCAGACATGCTTTAAGTCATAGCACCATACTTCTTTGGGAAGGTCTCATCACACAACGCCTTTTGGTAGTGGGTCCGACATCCCTCGGGACATTCCATGGCTGGGGGTTAAGTCACCGCTCTCTCACATCACCATTTGGTATACGTATTGGCGCATGTCAGGGTTAAGCCTAGCCAAATGCAAGTCTTCTACTTAGTTATATCAAGTCAGATCCAGATACGTCCATTCCTCGCCCCTGGCAATCCTTTCCAGTATCCTTCACACTAGAGTCCTCATAGTCCCTGACTACGGACTCATCAACCCTATTGGTTATCCACATATGGTAAACGGGAAGCTCTCACGTCCTCTCACGGGTTGGTTACCGGTCTTGAGTGCCCGTGAGCCCAAGTCTATCCATATGCAACCCTACCAATAAATGACCCCCACAATGTGATTCCTGTCCTCTCACGGGTTGGTTACCGGTCTTGAGCACCCACAAATCCCCATTGCTACCACGGGTCGTTCGGTCTCAATACCCCTCCGATTAGGGTCTGACATAACGGGACATCCTAGCCAAACACTACTAGACAGTCCTAAATATGTCATCCAACAGTTTAGGAAGGTGTCCAGAGGGCATCTCCGGAAACATCCCATAATATTCCCGTAGTTGTCCAAGGACAAAAGTGTCAAAAGGACACCTCTCCTTCCCGAACCATACTTAATCAATCACAATCACAAATCAATCATATCATACACATTTACAGTAAATAGAAAATATACCATAATAAGATTCATCTCATATACAGTTGACAAATAAAGACTTTCATAAACTAAAGAAAGTAAGTAAATAATGCTACTGTAATTGAAGTAAATACAGCAGTAATATATTCATAAAAGAATCTAATTATGGTAACAAATCCGAAAGATTCTAACATAGAAACTAAAATCACACAATCTATGCTATTATAGAAGTAACCATCCTTACCTTATATAACTTGAAGAGAATCTCCAAGGATCAAGGAGAATCTTCCCAAAGTTGGCAAGAAGGTCCTAAACAAGTATATATATCATATTAGGAAAGAAACCTAGAAGGAAAGATATCAAAACATCCAAAACAGACCAAATCTGGAGTTGCTGTACTCATTGGTCGATTGGATTGGTCTCTCTGTCTCGAGCCAACCAATCAGCCGACCAACAGAGACAGTGGCCTACAAAATCAGAGTTTTAAGAATAAAGAACCGAATTTGGTGGTTCAAAAGGGTACCAAACAAGGGGGAAACTACTATGGCAGTATCATAGTATATAGAGGACTTCAAAACACTAATCAAATCAAGTCTTCAAGTTACAAATTAGGAAACAAAAGTTACCATAATTAGATCAATCATGGTTCTTGAAGAATTCATAGTAACAATCATGGACAAGAACGATAGGATGATGGATCATTGATTGTGATAAGGAAATCATGAAAAGCATGCATAGATCTTCAAGAAAAATAGATCTAAGACTGAAGAACATGAATCTAAATAAGGAAACAAAACTTACCATAAATGTATCAGTTATGGTTTTCGAAGAAAGCATGGTATGATCAAGAAGAAAGAACTAAAGATTGACAGGTTACAACTCTTGTAAAGAAAACACAGCGATTAACTACTAATATGATCAATAAAACAGATCTAAGAAGATCTGAATTTGAATCAAAAGATGAACAAAGACAAGATCATGATTTAGATCATGATTCCTTCAAAAGCTTGCATTGATCATGATTAAGATCATTGCATTAGCCATTAATCCTTAGGAAGATCATGAGGGATGAGTAGAGAGATGTTTGCAACAGAGAATGCAACATCTTCTCTACTGTCTCAGCCCAAAAAGGAAAGAAAAACAGAGATGGAGAAGAAGAAGAGAGTGTAGACATACCTTTGATGCAAGAGGAAGAAGATTACTTGAGTTCTTGCGAGGGATCAACCAAGGATGCAAGGAAATTGATTAAAATGGAGTTCTAACTCGTTCCAGAGGCTTAGGAGGCAGAGGAGACGAACTAATCCTGAGATTGGACTTAAATAGAGCAAGAAAGACCTAAATCTGGAAAACAGATCTCATTGGTCGATTGGATTGGTCTACTGGCCCAGTCGACCAATCAGTCGACCAATGGAGACAGCAAGGTACAGATTGCACTATTTTGGTCATAACTTCTTTGTTTGAAGTCCGATTGATCCGAAATTCGAAAGGGAACTTCACACAAACATAATACGACTATCTAGCATGAATTGGGAATCATCCATGGTCCAAAAATCAGTACTTTATTACTTGGGAACATGAGTTTCTAAATTGGAAACAACATGGTTCTCATAGCAAACTCACCATGGATTCAAGGGAAGAATTAGAGAGAACAAGGCTTCTCTCTAATGGAATATCAAGAACATATCAGAGGCAAGAATAACTAAATAGAAAATCAAAAGAATACTAATCCTAGAATGAGAGGAATCAAAAATAGAAACTTACTAGAATGCTTATATCAATGGTCAACATAGAAGGCTAAAATGGCTAGAAATAAAGGGGAATTGATTCAAGGAGATGAAATACATTGGAACAGTAGTAAGGCTAAGATCAAACATGTTAAACATTAATTAGAAAAGAAGCTACAGTAGAATGATCATGCTGTCCAAAACTCAACCAAAATCAGTGAAGAATTGAGGAGATTCACCATGTGGTTTCAAGGAATGAATAAAGTGATTGGGGGTTCACTCTGAGACATAAAGAGATTAGAGAATAGGTAGCTATAGTAGTGTAACACCTTCTCCATAATCAAAACATCAAGATAGAACATAAGAAGAAGAAAAGAGAGAAGAAGGAGATAGAACACTGAAATCAAGGTCCAACTTCAAGATGTAACATTAAACTAACCTTTCTTCACCCAAAATAGATAGGGTGTCCTAGCTAGGTTTGGGCTGGATTTCACAGTTTCTAGGCTCAGTAGGTTGAGTAATGAAGTTTCCAAGCTTCGAAAAATCTCTGAAGCTAAAGATGCTGAGATTGCTCGCCTTCGGAAACTAGCTTGGGAGGTGGCAGGAGAAAAGAATTCAATGATCGGTCGTCTTCAGTCGGACTTGGATGATGCCAGGGAGAAGATCCGGCGACTGGAGCGAGCAGTTGGAAAGTCAGGAGCCAAAGGATCTGAAACGTTACCTCAAAGGCAAGCTGTCGTTCCTTTGCCCGAATCCCTTCCAACTGATGTACGCAGAGCCTGCGTCTTCAAGTATTTACACAGTAAGCCCTTTGTTGATATGCTGAATGCTTATAACTTGCAAAGGCATCGGGATGGTGAGAACGAAGTATGGGAATCAATATTAAGGAAGGGTCCTCATTTTGATACGACTCCCTACAGTGCTGTTTGCCATCCTGAAGTATTTACCGACCTGGGTATTCCTCTTCCCGACTGGACCAAAGATAAGATTGATCCTCCACCTTCCGATCCAGATATTATGCATTATCTGGAAGATTCTCCTGTTTATTCTCCCCTGGAAGAAGTCAATTATGACGAGCTCATCTTGAATGCAAGTTTGGTCGAGGACCATACTTCTCCTGGACAAGCTGGACAAAGAGTATGAAATTGCGGAGGATTTTATGCATACCGAAATATTTTTTGTAATCCTCATTTCTCCTCTTCTTTTCCTTGAATCCACACCAATGGTTGACTCATATGTTTGTTCTAGCAAAGTCGTGTCGATCTTGTATAACTTCTTAACAGTCACCAATGATGACTTTCTTTTTTGACCGAAGATTGTATCCAGCTCTTGTAATTGTTTTGATACTGGCCTCTTTCGATCTTTTGAAGAAATAAGAAATTAACTTCATCTTGAACTTTGCTAGCCACTTGAATCGTTGTTGAATTAGGTCTTAGTTGTTTGAAACAATGCCTTTACTTAAAGATTTCCGGAGAAATACAATAAGTCTGAGAAGGAACTCACTCGGGTTTTAAACCGATGCCTTTACTTAAAGATTTCCGGAGAAGTACAATAAGTCTGAGAAGGAACTCACTTGGGTTTTAAACCGATGCCTTTACTTAAAGATTTCCGGAGAAATACAATAAGTCTGAGAAGAAACTCACTCGGGTTTTAAACCGATGCCTTATAGTTGGATCTTGTTCTTGAATGTGGTATATGATGCCCCCCAATCAAAAGATAGTTTGTTGAAAGCCAAAAATTGCATTGATTGAGTTGAAAATGATTACATCGCGAACAAAATTGAAATCATCATCAAGGATAAAACTTTTTGAGATGCCTAGCATTCCACGAACGATCCAACTCTTTCTGGGTGTTGATGTTCTTCAACCTGTAAGCTCCTGAACCGACTGGTTTTACAACCATATAAGGTCCTTCCCAAGAAGGGTCCAATTTTCTTTGGTGACGGGGGTCGGAAGCTAGGGTGTTTCTCAACACCAAATCTCCGGCTAAGTACCGACGATTCTTCACTCGAGTATTGTAATGAGACGCTATCCTTCTTTGATAATGTTGAGTTCGTGCTATTGCCTTTGCCCGAGCTTCGTCCAACAGATCAAGACTATCAAGCAGTCCTTGTTCATTTGCTTTTTCCTCGAACACACGATCTCGTAATGTCCCCACCATTATCTCCACTGGTGCCAATGCTTCGGATCCATATGACAACCTGAATGGAGTTTCTCCTGTGGGTGTTCGAACCGTAGTTCTATAGGCCCACAGTACATTATGAAGTTCTTCGACCCAAGAAGCTTTGTCAGCTTCGAGTCTTCTCTTTATTCCTTCCAGTAGCATTCGGTTAGTAACCTCTACCTGTCCATTGCTCTGGGGGTATGCCACTGAGGACATAGGATGCTCGATCATATATGTTCTGCAAAATTGCTTAAATTGCGGACAGTCGAACTGAGTACCATGGTCAGTGACGATAATCTTTGGAATCCCAAAGCGACATATGATTGACTTAAGCACGAATTTCTCCACTTTTTTCTCAGTAATTGCTGCCAGTGCACTGGCTTCAACCCATTTCGTGAAGTAATCAATTGCTACTATCAGATATTCTCATCCGCCTGACGCCTTGGTGAATTTGCCCATGATATCAATTCCCCACATCGCAAAGGGAATGGGATCTAGAATTGAAGCCATGGTTTTCGCCGGGCGCTTCAATACTGTAGCGTGAATTTGACAGTTACCACACCGACGAACATATTCCATAGCAGCCTCTTGGACCTTAGGCCAATATAACCTAAGTCTCAGAATTTTGTGAGCCAGGGCTCGTCCACCCATGTGAGCTCCACAAATTCCTTCATGAACCTCAACCAAAGCTGATTTTGCTCCTTCGGGGCCTATACATCTCATAAGGGGTCTAGGATAAGATCTTTTGTATAGTCTCCCATTCTGAATGACAAATCTAGCTGATCGAATCTTGATCAACTTTGCCTCTTTCGGATCCTCGGGTAATTTGTCATCTCTTAGATACTCGATTATCGGATCCATCCAGCAACGTTCTGCTTCAATATAAGAAATTTCTTTCTCATGATAACTTGGAAAAGTTATCTCTTCAATATAGACCGAAGGGTCTAGATTCTTTTCTTTGGCATTGGCTAGTCGGGATAGCTCATCTTCCACTGAATTTTCATTCCTCGAAATCTGAGATATCTTCAAATTTTGAAATTGGCCTTGAAATGCCTGCACTATCTCTTGATATTTCTGCAAGCGTGGTTCTTTAATACCATACTCCCCCTGGACTTGGTTGACTATAAGTTGAGAGTCACTATAGATAGTAACATCTGCAATAGATAATGCTTTTGACAACCGAAGTCTGCTATCAAAGCTTCATATTCTGCTTCGTTATTACTTGCTTCAAATGCAAATCTCAAAGCATATCGAATAATAAATCCTGCTGGACTTTTTAATAGAATTCCAGCTCCTGCTCCATCTTTATTACTCGAACCATCCACATATACCTCCCACGTGGTTGGTATAATGGGATCCTCGATAGTGGGTTCCACCGGTGCAGTAGTTTCTACTACAAAATCAGCCAATGCCTGAGCCTTGATTGCAATTCTGGGCTTAAAGCTCACTTGGAACTCACTGAGTTCAACTGACTAGGCCACCATCCTTCCAGACAAATCAGGTTTATTAAGAACTTTACTAAGAGGAAAAGTTGTAAATACCTCAATTGGATGAGCCTGAAAATATGGCCTTAGTTTCCTGGCGGCCATCATGAGAGCCAGAGCTTGCTTCTCAGTCTGCGAATATCTTGTCTCCGCATCTAGCAGCACGTGCCTTACATAGTAAATCGGCCACTGTTTTTTATCTTTTTCACGAACAAGTACCGCACTGACCGCTGAAAGGGACGTCGCTAGATATAGCTGTAATATTTCCCCCTTCTCTGGTCTGGACAAGATCGGTGGTTGTCCGAGTGCTTCTTTTAACTCCTCGAAAGCTTTCTGGCATTCTTCAGTCCATTTTGCTTCCTTGCTGCCCTTCAAGTCTTTAAGTGCCTTGAAGAAAGGCAAACATTTTTCTCCAGACTTGGAGATGAATCGATTCAAAGCAGCAACTCTCCCTGTTAAACACTGCACATCACGAACAGTTTTGGGAGCCTCCATATCAACCAGGGCTTGAATTTTGGCAGGATTAGCCTCAATTCCCCTCTGTGATACCATGAAGCTCAAAAATTTGCCCGAGGAAACTCCAAAGGCTCATTTTTCTGGGTTTAGCTTCATTTGATACTTTCGCAGTACTGAGGATACCTCAGTCAAATATGCAATATGATTTTCTTTTGTAAAGCTTTTCGCTAGCATGTCATCAACATAAGCTTCAACATTCTTTCCTATCAGCTCCTTGAAAATCTTGTTGACGGCCCTCTGATATGTTGCTCCTGCGTTCTTCAGGCCAAAAGGCATGACCTTATAATAATAGCTTTCACGATCACTCATGAAAGCCGTAAACTTCTCATCCTCCTTATTCATAAGGATCTGATTATACCCTGAGTAGGCATCCATGAAACTTAAAGTTTCATATCCTGCAGTCGCATCTATCAAGAGGTCAATCCGAGGTAACGGATAGCAATCTTTATGGCAAGCCTTGTTAAGATCTGTGTAATCTGTATACATCCTCCACTTCCCATTCACCTTTTTTACCATTACCACGTTGGCCAACCAAGTTGGGCATTCAATTGGTTCTATGAAACCAGAATTCTTGAGTTTTTCAACTTCGCTACGAACGGCTTCATATTTTTCAATGGAGAAATTTCTCCTTTTCTGTATCACTGGCTTCGCCTTAGGATCTATCCAGAGTTTGTGCTCTGCGATGGCCCGATCGACTCCTGGCATGTCCTCAGTAGACCATGCAAATACATCTTTATTCTGTTGAAGAAATAACTTCAACTTATCTTTAAATTCTTCCAGCTGTTCAGACCCGATATAAGTAATCTTTTTCTCATCCTCGGTACACAGCTGGATTTGTTCCAGCTTCTCCACTGGTTCGGGTCTTTGCATTTCTGCCTCCTCCCGATTGTCTCGAATTTCTATAGGTAGGGCAGTTACCTTCCTCGGGCCTTCCTTGTCTTTTAAATAGGCAACGTAGCATTGCTGAGAGATCCTCTGGTCAGAGGAGACTTGGCCAATTCCCATGTCAGTCGGGAATTTTATCTTCAGGTGCTTTGTTGAAACAATAGCACCTATCTTGGATAAAGATGGTCGCCCGAGGATAATATTATAAGCCGGCAGTTCCCGAACCACCAAAAAATTGATTCGGACTGTTGTTTCCTTAGGAAAACTTCCAATAGATAAGTCCAACTGGACCGATCCTTCCGCTACTGCAGATGATCCTGCAAAACCATATAGATGTGTGGATGAAGGTTTCATCAAGTCCTGATCCACCTTCAATTTTTGATACACTTCGTAAGAAATTAGGTCAGCTGCAGACCCTGTATCAACCAAAACTCTATGCACTTCCTGACGTGCAATCTCTACCTTGATGGCTATGGCATCATCATGAGGTAAACAAACATCTCTTTCGTCCTCCTCGCTGAAGGTGATAGAATCTTCACCATTCAGCTTTTTTCGCTTCTGCGTCTCTCCGGTTCCAACAAATTTGGATTTTGTTTTCAGACCTTGGAGTGATTCGGGTTCTGGTCCCCCGAAGATGGTAAGGATTGGTGACTGAGTAGCTTCAATCACCTCCTTGCCCTTCTTAGACTTCGGGCCCTCCCTTGATCGTTCTGAACTAACCGAACAATCCCTTTTAGGAGGAGCCGCACGTGGCTCCTCCCTCCTTCTGCTAACAAAACTGGACAGGTGTCCCTGAGATATTAATCTCTCAATATCAGCTTTCAGATGACGACAGTCATTTGTATAATGACCACAGTCCTTGTGGAATCGGCAATACTTTTCTCGATCCTGCTGCTCTCCGGGTTTCAAAAGAATAGGCGGCCACTTCAAGATATTTTTTCTTTTGATGATATTTAAAATATTAGCCCGAGGAACATTTAATGGAGTGTACTCACTTTTACCGGGAGACCTTTGGCGCCAAGCCTGAGATTGTCCAACCCGATCACGGACATTTTTCTTTGGCTTCTGCTTCTGCTCAGGAGCCTTCTGTTCCTTATTGGAGACTTAATATCTCCTTGGCGCGCATCTAGAATCTCCATGACTTCAGCCTGCTTCTGGCATCTCTGTACCAACTCAGCATAAGTCGCAGGCATATCCTGTAGTAATAACTTCAGAAGTTTCCGATTAGTGAGTCCTGTGAATAGAGCAGTTTTGGCTACTTGCTCATCCAAATTTTCTATCTCCATGGTTACTTTGTTGAATCTTTTCAGAAACTCTCTGATTGATTCGTTCTTTCCTTGTCTGACAGTAAACAAGGTTTCTTCCGTTTTCTTGACCTGTATTCCACTCTGGAATCGTCCTATGAATTTGAGCGCCAATTCATCAAAGTTTACGATCCTTCCAGAGGGGAGGTTCGAAAACCAGTTTTGTGTTGCTCCAGTTAGAGATGAACCAAAAACCCTGCATAAAATTTCATCAGAATTACCTGAAACTGCCATGGTCTGTTGGTAATAGCCGATGTGAGCTGTTGGATCTCCGGAGCCATCGAATGTTGAAAAGGTAGGCAAACGGAAGTTATGGGGAAAGTGATATCCCGCAATTGGCTCGGCAAAAGGAGTCTTCCGAATGACTGAGTAAATATCCTCAGTTATTCTTCCCTTAAGCCAACTGCCCTAATTTCTCATTGATGTTGGCCAATTCCTGACCAATCTGGGTCGGGTGATCTTCAGCAATATGATCACGACCTCGATTAACACGATCATCCCATGCTACTCGATCATCACGAACAGCCCGTCCTTCCCGAGCATTCCGCTCGTCGCGAATCTTTCGATCATCACGAACGGTTCTTCTGACAGTGGGTGAGTGAGTTCTTACCCCTGTATCCAACCTTGTATTTGAATCAGTTGTACTCTCTTGCAGTCTGTCGAACCGATCGTCTCGCCTAGGTTGATCATCAATCCTCCTAGGTCCTCGGTCTAATTCACGAAAATTCTGACCGATATTCCGGTCTTCAGCCAATCTCTGATCACGTGGCAATGCACATCTCCCTGAATCGCGTTGATCAGGTTCTTGTGGTAAAACCACTCGTCTGGTGAGCATGCGGAGTGATTGGCTCACCTCCAAGAGTTGAATCTTTACCTGTTCCAATTGATCTTGGAGTGTATCATGAGGAGGATTACGTCCTCCCTGGCCACCATCTACCTCGATAGGATTTTGGCTTCCCTGGGGAATATCTGGATTATTCGCTCCAGGGATCTGAACACCGGAATTGCGCTGTGCAGCGGCTGCTGCGGCTGCTGATCTAGTAACCATGGCTTTTCAAGTCATTTCCCACAGACGGCACCAAATGATGCGTCCAAAATCTGCTCAACCTTAGATCTCCTCGTGATGACCTGCAAAACGAAAGCGTCAGATGTGGCCCGACCGTTGGGGTCGGGAGTCCACCTCTGAAGGCTAAGTCAATTGATGAACTTAATCACAAAAGGCTCTGCTAGAAGCACAGAGCTAAGGAATGAAGAACTGGGAAAGGTGATCTAGATAGCAGGGCGCTGATAGTTTAAGTCAAGAGAAATTATGATCAGACCGGAATCAACTAACTTATCCTAGGGGGCTCGTGATACGGAGAAATTATGATCAGACCGGGTTCATACCTGGTTCGACCCTCGACCCCGGTCGAGATAGAGGGAACCGACTCGCTCCCGAGCGAACCGGATCCAAAAGATGGCTTACTGAAGAAGAAAACTTATTCAGCTACAAGCGTGCCCTAATCCTATTTATGGATTAGGGTAATTACCCTAATGATGGCAGACTCGAATTGACGGCTGCAGATAATCATTATCGAAGGGATAATCATCACATAACCTAAAGGTTATCTCAGGAGTCCTCTACTAGTCCAAACTAGTAGAAGTCTATTGCTCAACGGATCTAATTGTCAAGATCCAACGACTACCCGAAGAAGGCTCAAGTGCATCCAACGAAGGAGATTCGAAGGTACACTCTATATAAACCTCACTACCATACCAGGTGAGGGGATCGAAAACACACAATCTGAGACTCAGGTTCAGATACATACTAATAGACTTAAACTATCAGCGCCCTGCTATCTAGATCACCTTTCCCAGTTCTTCATTCCTTAGCTCTGTGCTTCTAGCAGAGCCGTTTGTGATTAAGTTCATCAACTGACTTAGCCTTCGGAGGTGGACTCCCGACCCCAGCGGTCGGGCCACATCTGACGCTTTCGTTTTGCAAGTCATCACGAGGAGATCTAAGGCTGAGCAGATTTTGGACGCATCATTTGGTGCCGTCTGTGGGAAATGACTTGAAAAGCCATGGTTACTAGATCGGCAGCCGCAGCAGCGCACAGCGCAATTCCGGTGTTCAGATCCCTGGAGCGAATAATCCAGATATTCCCCAGGGAAGCCAAAATCCTATCGAGGTAGATGGTGGCCAGGGAGGACGTAATCCTCCTCATGATACACTCCAAGATCAATTGGATCAGGTAAAGATTCAACTCTTGGAGGTGAGCCAATCACTCCGCATGCTCACCAGACGAGGAGATCTAAGGGCTGAGCAGATTTTGGACGCATGAGATTCTTGTATGGATAAACTACTAATGTACTTACTTCAATTACAGTAGCATTACTTGTATTCTTTAGTTTACGAATGTCTTTTATTGTCAATTGTATATGAGATGGATGATGTTATTATATACTTTCTATATGAGGAGTTTACTAGAATTGTGCATGATATGAATGAATGATGATTGTGACTGATTAGGTATGGTTCGGGATGGAGAGGTGTCCTTTTGACACTTCTGTCCTTGGACATCAACGGAAATATTATGGGATGTTTCCAAGGGTGCCTATTGACACCTTCCTGAATTGTTGGTTGTCATACCTAGGGCTGTCTAGCAATGTTTGGCTAGGATGTCCCCGTTATATCAGACCCTAGTCGGAAGGGTATATGAGATGGATGATGTTATTATATACTTTCTATATGAGGAGTTTACTAGAATTGTGCATGATATGAATGAATGATGATTGTGACTGATTAGGTATGGTTCGGGATGGAGAGGTGTCCTTTTGACACTTCTGTCCTTGGACATCAACGGAAATATTATGGGATGTTTCCAAGGGTGCCTATTGACACCTTCCTGAATTGTTGGTTGTCATACCTAGGGCTGTCTAGCAATGTTTGGCTAGGATGTCCCCGTTATATCAGACCCTAGTCGGAAGGGTATTGAGACCGAACGACCCGTGGTAGCAATGGGGATTCATGGGCGCTCAAGATAGGTAACCAATGTCACATCCCTCTAGCCGGTACCCTAACTGGCATACCCGGGTGTGTGATCCACATCCCCGAAGATCAATTATCGAGGAAATAATCCTCCCACATATGCAATAACATAATCATGAACAGATAAAATCACGTATATTATTATAAACAAAAGATCTAATCAGGAATTAAATATCAATATAATCAGAGTGCGGAAATGATACTAGATGTAATCACATCAAAAAGAAGTAGAGTAAGGCGGAAACTCACTCCATAGTTACAGCGGAAATGTAGTACGTAAGTCTAAAACGAATTACAGCTGAGTTTAAAGGAAAACGAGGAAATAAAATCAACAGAACTACGAGTTCTCAATCCTATAGATGACATCTTCAAAATAGTGGACTTCATCAATCCAACATTGATGTTCCAACTCTACGTTACACCTAATCGTAGTACGCAACTTGATCACTCGAGGGATCATCAGTGTGATCTTCATAGTTGCCAGTACCTTTTGTGAAGTACGCTTCATCAGTTTGCGCTTCATCGTACTGTTCTTCATAGTAGTCAGTACCTGTAGGATAATCTAAAGTGAGTTCGAATGAACTCAGCAAGGCAAGTTAACTCATAACAACATAAATAACATAAAACAGATCATAACAAGATGCAATGCAATATGAAACAGATAATGTATGTATGCATCCAAACTCTATGTATGTTGGTCTCTATTAGCAGACATGCTTTAAGTCATAGCACCGTACTTCTTTGGGTAGGTTTCAAATCACACATCATCAGTTGGTAATGGGTCCGGCATCCCTCGGGACATTCCATGGCTGGGGGTTAAGTCACCGCTCTCTCACATAACCATTGGTCTAAGTACTGGCGCATGTTAGGGTTAAGCCTAGCCCAATACAAGTCATCTACTCAGTTACATCAACTCAGGTCCAGATACGTCCATTCCTCGCCCCTGGCGATCCTTTCCGGTATCCTTTCCAATAGAGTCCTAATAGTCCCTGACTACGGACTCATCAACCCTATTGGTTATCCATATATGGTAAACGGGAAGCTCTCATGTCCCCTCACGGGTTGGTTATCGGTCTTGAGCGCCCATGAGCCCAAGTCTATCCATATGCAACCCTCCAATAAAATGGCCCCCACAATGTGATTCCCGTCCTCTCACGGGTTGGTTACCGGTCTTGAGCGCCTGTGAATCCCCATTGCTGGCACGGGTCGTTCGGTCTCAATACCCTTCCGATTCGGGTCTGATATAACTGGGACATCCTAGCCAAACACTGCTAGACAGCCCTAGGTATGACAATCAATGATTCGGGAAAGCGTCAATGGGCAACCTCGGAAACATCCCATACTATTTCCGATAATGTCCAAGGACAGAAGTGTCAAAAGGACACCTCTCAATCCCAAACCAAACTTAATCAAGCACATTCTCAGATCAGTCATGACATACATAATCAACAACTTATCATACAAAGAGAATGGAATAGCATAATCTAATCATTAAACAATCTATAGTAATAAGCATTTCATATTGACTTAAATAATGAAAAAGAATAAACAAGTGAAGTGCTACTGTACTTACAGTAGTACATCAGAAATATAAAATACAAGAACTGTCACATCCACCCAGCCGGTACCCTATATGGCATACCTGAGTGTGTGATCCACAGTCCACAAGATCCAGTAGTTAGTGAAATCATCCTCCCACATTCACAACAATATAATCAAGAACAAGACTAAATCAATGTTAACAATATTATTCAAATGAATCATAGATAAGTAACAAGATAATCATCAGAGAGCGGAAAAGATACCAATAGATATATAAATCAAAAGTAGAGTGAGACGGATCTCACTCCACGAGTACAACGGAATGTAGTTCGAAAATCAAATGGGATTACAACCGATTCTAAAGACAAGAAAGAAAGATATAATCTAACTATACTAGAGTCTTTTCTACTTTATAAAGGATGCCCTCATAAACGTAGACTTCATCGATTATGCTCAGACGCTCCCACTCCACAATATGGCTAATCCTGGTAACAAGAGAGACCACTCGAGGGATCCTCACAGTAATCTTCGTAATCGCCAACACTTTGCGTATGGTACGCTTCTTCATCTTGCGCTTCCTCATATTGCGCTTCATAGCCATCAAAACCTGTAGAATAATCTAACAAAAGATATTGTACAAAAAGGAGTGAGTTTCAAAAGAAATTCAGCAAGGCAAGTTATTCCATAATAGCATAAATAACATAGTATCACAACAAAACATAAAGTGATATGATATGAAACAACAATGCATGTATGAGTCTAACTCTATGTATGCTGGTCTCTATAGGCAGACATGCTTTAAGTCATAGCACCATACTTCTTTGGGTAAGTCTCATCTCACAACACCGGTTGGCAAAGGGTCCTTCATCCATCTTGGACAATCCATGGTTAGGGGTTAAGTCACCTCTCTCTCACATCACCGTTTGGTCTAAGTATTGGTACATGTCACAATAAAGCCTAGCCCAATGCAAGTCTTCTACTTGGTCATATCAACTCAGATCCAGATATACCATTCCTTGCCCCTGGTGATCCTTTCCAGTATCCTTCACACTAGAGTCAGCGTATCCTATGGCTACAACCAACTCGGACTACGGACTCATCAACCCTATAGGTCATCCACATATAGTAAACGGGAAGCTCTCATGTCTTCTCACAAGTTGGTTACCGGTCTTGAACGCCCATGAGCCCAAGTCTATCCATATGCAACTCTACCCATAAATGGTCCCCACAATGTGATTCATGTCCCCTCACGGATATAACTCACTGGTCTTGAGCACCCATGAATCGCCATTGCTACCACTGGTCGTTCGGTCTCAATACCCTTCTGAATCGGGTCTGATATAACAAGGGTATAACCTAGCCAAACACTGCTAGACAAGTCCTACGTATGAAAGCCAATAATCCGGGAAAGTGTCAAAGGGCAACATTGGAAATATCCCATACCACTCCCAATGAGGTCCAAGGACAGAAATGTCAAAAGGACATTCCCCAATCCCAAATCATACCTAAGCAATCACAATCATAATTCAGTCATATCATGTGAAATCCAGCCCAAACCTATCCCGGGATACCCTATTTGTTTTGGGATAAAGAAAGAGTTGTTTAATGTTAGACCTTGATTTCAATGTTGTTATCCTTGAAAGCCTTAGGAGGCCATGTCCGGCCTTATCCTTACCCTGACCCGGCCCGGAATTTGTATTGTCTGTAGATCCAATGACCCGAAGTGGTGGGAAAATTCCTTGTGGACCCTTTTGGTTGATGATTTGGTGTCGGAGCCCAAGCCCTTGGACATTGACAATGATGCCCCTCACTTGAGAGCATTATCAGTGTTAGTTTGGAATCTGCGCACCGAAGAGGGGTGAATTAGTTGAAATACCTAATGAACACCTGTGCACAATCCGAAAGTATTTCCCGAAACTAGACTTCTTGATGGACTTGTAGGAGAAAACCCCACTCAATTTGACCCCATATAGCCCTCCAAATCCCTGTCCAAAGTTGCTGAACTATGTCTGGAAAATCCTTCTTGCGCATCGAAGAAGGTGAGCTTAGTTGATGGACCTAATGAACTCTCATGCTTGATCAAAAGGTATTTATGGAAACTAGACTTCTTTATTGACTTGTAGGATAAAACCTCACTCTATTTGACCTTGTATAGCCTTCCGAATCCCTGTTCGAAGTTGCTGAACTATTCCTGAAAATCCTGTTAAGACTCTGTTGGTCGATACTGTTGGTCGATACCATCAACCAAAGGTATCGACCAAAACAAGCCCAGAATCGTGAAAAAGATGCTTTTTGGATATTCCTTTGTCCTTTTAAGTGAAACCTCAAACCTAAATCATTATTTCACTCATTTCAACATCTGAGAACGTGGGAAAGCTCCTCTAAGCCTCCTCCTTGGCTTGGGTGATGATCTTCTACAAGAATCATTGTCTCTCTTCTCTAATCTCTTCTCCAAGGTATGTAATCTCTCACTCTCTCTCTAATCTACTCCTACCCCATCTTGTTCTTGCTACTGATTTTGTGAAGAAGGTGCTGCAACCTTGCAACCACCTCTTCTACAAGCTCTCTTGGGTTGATTAAACCTCTCTTCATTCTTTCCATGCTATGTTTTTTATACTTGATATTCCTGCTTTCTTATTTTGATTTCCTCTTCATGGAAACATGAGTTCATCTTCTTAATCTGATTTTCCTTAGCAAATAGGTCTGATTATATGTTAGTAATTGTCTATATTCTGCTGCTCATCATTCTATTGATTAAATTCCTAAGTTCTCTTACAATTTCAATTGATTCCATTGAAGAACATGATTCTTGAAAGTTTAAACCTAGGACCTCAATTTGGGGGTTTTCAATTTGACCATTGGATCATGTTAGATCTTGCTACATAGCCTCTTGCTACTGTTCCTAGCATCCCCTCCAAGTTTTGTATTGATCCGAGACCTGGAAGACCAATTTTGAGCCAAAACCCAAAGAAATAGCCAATGCCATGATTAACAACTCTTGAACTTGATATGCCAATTTGGGGATTTCTAATTTGACCATTGGATGATGTTAATTCTTTGATAATTAGTGTCTCTATATTGTGTTTGAACTATTCCCCAAGTTTCGTATCGATCCGAGACCCGAAAGACCAATTTTGAGCCAAAACCCAAAAAGCCAGCTTGCTGTCCGAAATTCTTTTGGTCGATGCCTATTGGTCGATACTATCGACCCAATGTATCGACCAAAAAGGTTGCTGTCAGAAACTTTTGCCCAGTTTCGATCCGTTCGATCTCCGATTTTTTTGATTTCTTCTCTAATCCTTCATATATGTTTGTTTAGAGCCTTAAGACTATAATTGGACCATTCTCTTGTGACTTTGGATCATCTTCTTCACAATTTGAGGTAAGGACGGTTATTGCCATATAACATAGACTGTATGACTTTTACACTGTTGTTGGTAACTTAGTAGACTTAACTTATTAGTTGATTTTAGATATCATATGACTACTATAGTTACCTTATGACAGTAGCACCATGCTTAATTACTTGGTTTATCATGTTTACTTATTCTTGTCATTTATTTATACATTGTATTATGAGATGTAATGACATGTTTTCAATATGATAATGTATTGTTGATATGTAATGGATGGAAATAAGCATGTGATTGCTTAGGTATGATTTGGGATTGGGGAGTGCCCTACTGGTACTTCTGTCCTTGGACATCGGAGGGAATAGTATGGGATGTTCTCCGAAGATGCCCATCGACACTTTCCTGGATCATTGGATGACATACACAGGACTTGTCTAGATGTATGGCTAGGATGTCCCTATCATATCAGACCCGATTCAGAAGGGCATTGAGACCGAACGACCCGTGGTAGTAGTGTGGATTTGTGGGCACTCAAGATCGGTAACCACTCCGTGAGAGGACATAAATTGCATTGCGGATACTCGGAAGGGGCCATTTATTGGTAGGGTTGCAAATGGCTAGACATGGGCTCACGGGTGCTCAAGACCGGTGAAATGATCCGTGAGGGAACGTGAGAGCTTCCCGTTTACCATTTGTGGATGACCAATAGGGTTGATGAGTCCGGTGAGTAATATCCGTGACTCTATTGTGAAGGATACCGAGAGGGGAGGAATGGACGTATCTGGAACTGACATGATATGATTAAGTAGATGACTTGCACTGGGCTAGGCTTTACCTGGACATGCGCCAATACTTAGACCAAATGGTGATGTGAGAGAGTGGTGACCGAAACCCCCAACCATGGATTGTCCGAGAGGGATGCAGGACCCAATTTCCCCCCGGTGATGAGTGACTGAGACTACCTAAAGAAGTATGGTGCTGTGACTTAAAGCATGTCTACCATAGAGACCAGCATACTTAGAGTTAGAATCATATTTGCATCTTATGTCTCATATCATCTGCATCATTTCATGATTGATATCATATGGCTTATGTATTATGGAATAACTTTCCTTGCTGAGTTCTTTTGAACTCACTCCTTTTTACAACATATTTGTTAGACTTTTCTGTAGGTACTACTACTGTTGACTGTGACGGTCAACACTTTGAAGACTAAGTTGGTGACTCATACCACTTTGGCTACGGTGACTACATCGGTGGAGGCTATCAGTTCAACACTCATATTTGTCAGGAGTGGATCCGGCCTGGTTTAGTTTCTTATGATTATGTTATTGAGGAGACATTGTATAAGTTAGAAGAAACTATAACATAGTTGCTTACCTTGTTATTTCCCTTCTTTGGAGATCTGGTTGTAATGTTAACATTAATTTTAGTCGATCTACCTTCCGCTATTATTATAGGATGGGTTTCCTCCCTCCTTTTCACACTTGACTGTTTATTCTATTTGAATCATTTCCGCACTCTGATGTTATTTGTGAAACCTTCTGAGATCCTTTCTTGATTTTATTATTAAATTATTTGAATACAAAGAATTGTTCTTGCTTTTGATTATATTATTGTGATAAGTGGATATGATCGTTCCTAAACTGGATCTGTTGGGCTGTGGATCACTCCCGAGTAACCCAGATAGGGTACCCCCTGGGTGGATTTAGGGCAGGATGTGACATATCATCCACGATAGATATCTCATCATATGAAAGAGTATAATAAGACAAGATTAAATAATTAAGAAAACATACATGAGTAAGTATTCATACATAATCAAGTACATAAAGTAAATAAGGAAATAAAATCCTAATGTACTTGCAGCATTCATATCATAATAGAAACTAACATAACAGTAGAAAAATCTAAGTAGTTCCCAATTTAGAAACTAAATCTATGCAAACCTATGTTAATATGGTAAAAACTTTCCTTACCTTAAATAGATTCGAATGTATTCCGGACTGACAAGAGGATGAATCCAAAGTTAGCAAATAAACCCTAGAATAGCATCACACAATCATTAGGAAGTAGTCCTAAAAGAATAAGCATGAATTTAATCGAATCGGACGAAGAAAACAGATTCTGTTCTTGCGGGTTGATTGGATGAGTTGAGTGCTCCAGTCAACCCAGGCAATCTGCCCAAGAGCAAATCCGGAAATAAAAAGAGAATCTTGATCCGAAACCTATGATACACAAACCGGAATGCAACGAAACTTGGAGGGATTGTCTAACACAATAGTCTAAGACTAAAAAGCATAATTTAGACATCAAACCACCATTAAAACATTACTTACTAAATTACAATCATAGTTTCTATTTTGGTAAAAATCATAGTTTTCATTGGAAACATGCTATGAATGAAAGTGATGAACTAGAGATGATTAGATCTCATTCTAGTACAAGAACACAGTAGATCAGAGGTATGAATAATCATAGAGAAGCATCTATAATGCTAGAACAAATCAAAATATGAATATTATCATAGTTTAAGAAGAAATCATAAGAATCATGTCAAGAATGAATGAGATGATCATAATACAAGAGAATGAAAAGAGATTGTAAAGATATGACTACAAGGTTGCAGCATCTTCATCATAATCTCAGTTCAGAGATGAGAGTGTTCATGGAAAGAATAAATCATTAACATAAAAGATAGATTATTAACCTTTAATTGAAGAACAAGAGAGAGAGTTTGCAAGATTGCAAGATTAGGTCTTCTTCTTCACTCTTGGAGGCTTGGAGATGGTTTCCCTTCGTTCTCTAAGTGTTATGGAGCCTAGGGATACTAAAATCACGAAGTCATGGGGTATATAGCAAGATACTCAAAATAGAAGATTCTGTTCGAGTTCAGCATCTCTAGGTCGATTGGCTGGGTAGCATGGCCTAGTCGACCCAAGCACTCGACCCAGCTGACCAAGAAAGCCAAAGATAGGGATTTGAGGGTCTTCCACTACTCGGAATCAAACAAAACTTTAAACACATATTCTATAACATACCTAGCATGGAAAAATGGCTTTAAATCATATGTCACCAAGCTCTAAGGTCATCAACTAATCTTCTCTTCATCAAGGTGCAATATCTTCTCTATATCTAACACTGTCTTCAAGTATGGGGCATCATCTTCAATCTCCATAGGTTTGGAGTCGAACACTATATCTTCTACCAATATGGCCCATAGTTGACTTTCACTTCTACTTCGGGTCTTCGGACCTACAATCAAAGAGTATCCGGGTTAAGGTTAGGGTCGGGTTTCACATTCCCCCCTCCTTAAAAGAAATTTCGTCCTCGAAATTGAAAGTATACCTGAACTTCCAAAAAGATGAGGAAACTTCTCCTTCATGTCTTCTTCCTTCTCCCAAGACGCTTCTTCAGGGGTATGGTTCTTCCACTGAATCTTCACCGAAGGGATAGTTCGATTCCTTAACTGCTTGTCCTTTCTATCAAAAATTTTAACCAGTTCTTCCTTATAAGATAAATCAGCACAAAGTCCTTCAGGTTCTTGCTGTAGTATGTGATCCGGGTTCTCAACATACTTCCGAAGCATTGAAACATGAAATACATTATGAGTCTCAGCGAGTGACGGAGGCAAAGCCAAACTGTAAGCAACTAATCCAATCCTTTCAAGAATCTCATAAGGTCCAATATAACGAGGGCTAAGCTTTCCTTTAACATTAAACCTCATTACACCCTTCATAGGCGATACCTTTAGAAAAACGTTCTCACCAACTTGAAATTCCAAATTTGACCTTCTTCTATCAGCATAAGATTTCTGTCTTGACTGAGCAGTCTTAATCCTTTCTCTTATCATATCTACCATTGCACTGATAGCTTCAATCATTTCTGGTCCTAATACTTTCCTTTCTCCAGTTTCAGTCCAATACAGAGGTGTCCTACAAGTGTTTCCATATAAAGCTTTAAAAGGAGCCATGCCTATCGTCGACTGATAACTATTGTTATAGGCAAACTCAACCAAAGCTAAATGTTCATCCCAATTACCACTCATATCAACAACACACGATCTAAGCATATCTTCCAAAATGTGAATTGTCCGCTCAGAGTGTCCATCAGATTGAGGGTGGTGAGAAGTACTCAAATTCAACTGGGTTCCCAAAGCTTTCTGCAAACTATTCCAAAATCTTGAAGTAAACCTAGGGTCACAATCAGACACAATACTCACAGGCACTCCATGCAGACGAACAACATTGTCCACATAAAGCCTAGCTAACTTATCCATAGTGTGAGTGATCTTCATAGGAATAAAATGGGCTGATTTGGTCAATCTATCAACAATTACCCACACAGTGTCATTACCTCTACTTGTTCGAGGCAAACTAGTCACGAAGTCCATAGTAATGTTCTCCCATTTCCAACTAGGCAAGGGTAGGGGCTGTAATAATCCAGACGGAGGTTGTCGAACAGCTTTAACACGTTGACAAGTCTCACACTTAGCTACAAAATCTTCTACATCAGCCTTCAATCCAATCCACCAAAAATGTTCTTTCAAATCCCTATACATCTTTGAACCTCCTGGATGTACGGTAAAGATCGACTGGTGTGCTTCCTTCAAAATTTCCTTTTTAACTTCTTCAACTGCAGGCACACAAAGTCTTCCTCTAAACAATAAGGCACCATCCATAGATATACTAAAATCAAGGTCCAAATCAGAATTTAAAGAAATCTTCTCTATCTTCTCTTTCAATTCCGGATCCGAATCTTGCAAGGCAACAATTCGATCCCTAAGGGTGGATCTTGCTGTCATGGCTGAAAGCACAACATCTGAACTTTGCGAAACAACTTCCAATTCAAAATCTGAAATTGACTTCAACAACGACTTGCTCAAAGCATTCAAATCTAGATCCTTCTTGTTACTTTTCCTACTAAGAGCGTCCGCAACAACATTTGCTTTACCAGGATGATACTGGATATCCCAATCATAATCAGAGACTAACTCCAACCATCTTCTTTGTCTCATATTTAACTCCTTTTGGGTAAAGAAATACTTTAAACTCTTATGATCTGTGAAAATCGCAATCTTCTAACCATACAAGTAATGCCTCCAAATCTTTAGGGCAAAAACAACGGCTGCAAGTTCTAAATCATGAGTGGGATAATTCCGCTCATATTCCTTCAATTGCCTTGAAGCATAAGCTATCACCTTCCCATGTTGCATTCGAACACAACCCAAACCAATCTTAGACGCATGAGTATAGATTGTCAGACCACCGAAATTATCGGATATTGTCAAAACTGGGGCACTTGTCAATCTATCCTTCAATTCTTGAAAATTCTTCTCACATGCGTTAGACCAAACAAACTTCTCCTCTTTCCTAGTTAGCTTAGTCATAGGAGCAGCCAACTTAGAAAAGTTCTCAATAAATCTCCTATAATAACCAGCCAAACCTAAGAAACTTCTTATTTCTGACACCGTCTTCAGTCTTTTCCACTCAGCAACTGTCTTAACCTTGTCGGGATCGACAGGAATACCTTCGGCTGAAACAACATGACCAAGAAATACCACTCTTGGAAGCCAGAAATCACACTTACTAAACTTGGCATACAACTTCTTCTCTCTTAGTCTTTGCAAAGTAAAACCAAGATGTTTCCGATGCTCTTCTTCGCTCTTTGAGTAAATCAAAATGTCATCGATAAAGATAATAACGAACTTATCTAACACATCATGAAATACTCGATTCATCAAGTCCATAAACACAGCAAGAGCATTAGTCAAACTGAAAGGCATGACTCTAAACTCAAA
The DNA here is from genome assembly GCF_041222555.1 of Hakea prostrata. Taxonomy (NCBI): domain Eukaryota; kingdom Viridiplantae; phylum Streptophyta; class Magnoliopsida; order Proteales; family Proteaceae; genus Hakea; species Hakea prostrata. The sequence goes on along the minus strand of NC_142601.1, from coordinate 38,272,172 downwards.
ATGACCATATCTTGTCCTAAAAGCTGTCTTACAAATGTCACTAGCTTTCACCTTCAACTGATGATATCCGGATCTCAAATCAATCTTCGAGAACACTGATGCACCTCTTAACTGGTCAAAAAGATCATCAATCCGAGGCAGCGGATATCTATTCTTAATGGTCAATTTGTTCAACTCACAGTAATCAATGCACATACGCATACTACCATCCTTCTTAACAAACAAAACCGGGGCTCCCCAAGGCGATACACTAGGCTGTATATAACCTTTATCTGAGAGTTCATTCAACTAGTCTTGTAGTTCTTTCAACTCGGTAGGCGCCATTCTATATGGAGCTTTAGATACCGGAGCGGCTCCTGGAATTAATTCAATCGAAAATTCCAACTCTCTATCCGGAGGTAATCTTGATAAATCATCCGGAAAGACATCCTTGAAATCACAAACAACTTCAACTTCTTCAAGTTTCTTCTTCACTTCCTTAACTTCACTTTCAGCTATAGCACTTTCCACTAATGCACAAACTTGCATCAAAGCAGACAAAGTCTTCTTACTAACTCTTCCTTTATCACCTTGAAACTCAAAGGCTGAATTATTACTAATCTGAAATTGAATTTTCCTCGAAGAACAAACAATTACAGCCTTATGGGCTGTCAACCAATCAATTCCAAGAATAACATCAAAGTCTTTCATGTCAAGAATCACTAAATCGGCTTTCAATTTCTTCTCGTAAATCATAATGGGACAATCTTCTATCACTTTATCTAGTTTCACAACTGATTTAGTAGGAGTACTAATCATTAAACAACTAGAGAAATTCTTAGGTAACAAGTCAGTCTGTGAATGCAAACGAAATGAACGAATGAGATGCACCCTTATCAAACAATACAAATGCAGGAATAGAAGCAATTAACAAAGTACCTATCACAACTTCATGACTTGCATCTTGTTCAGTACCAGATATACTAAACACTTTTCCAGGCACAGATGCAGATACACTCTTCGCTACAGGAGCATAGGGCTGATTAAGCTTCTTGGGACAAGTACGAGCAAAATGACCGGGCTGCTTACAAAAGAAACAAACCGGCGGTCCAACTTAAGGTACAACAACTAGAGGCTTCGGACCCATAGGTCGAGGGTTCACACTCACTGGCTTAGCACTTGGAACATTCACAATTGGTCTATCACACTGAATTGACGCTGTTGTCCAGCTGGTGCAAAACTAGAATTTTGGCTTACACTTCTAGGCTGAAAACTAGGAGTAGGGTACGGTGTAGGCCTAATGAATCTTCTTTCCGTACGGTCAACCAAACCATTGTTCCTTGGCTGCCACGTCCTTTGCACACGTGCACTTTCCTTCTCAGTTTCTTCAATCTTCTTCGAAACTTGAACTACCTGAGCATAGCTCTCAATCAAAATCACAGTAAGATAAGCCTTGATTGCAGGACGCAATCCCTTGAAAAACTTCTTTGCCTTGGCACGATCAGGTCTTACAGAATCAGGGGCAAAGTAAAATAATTCCTCAAACTTCTGTTGATATTCCAATACAGACAAAGGTCCTTGAGTAAGGGCCATGAACTCAACTTCCTTAGCGTCAATCACTGCTTCAGGGAAATAGTTCTTACAAAATGCATCCTTGAAAATTTCCCAGGTTAATCCACCAACATGTAAGGTTTCCAAAATAGGACGAGTGGAGGTCCACCAAGCATCGGTTTCTTGCTCAAGCTTCTGTTCGGCAAACAAGATCTTCTGTGCTTCAGAACACTGCAAGTGACGGAATGCTTTCTCTAATTCCCTCAGCCACTTGTTAGGAAACAAAGTGTCCTTAGTAACACTAGTGAAAGAAGGCACTTGCATCTTCAGAAAACTTTCCATCAGACGAGTATGAGGAGTTCCAGCTAACCTTTCTGCATTAGGGACTACGGTATGAGGAGTTCCATTCACACTAGTACGAGTCTTAGTATGAAGAGTCATGAAACCCGTCATCATCTGGTTGAATTGATTCGTCTGCTGCTGCATGATGTTGCCCATGATATTGGCAATATCACGAAAACTGTTCACTTCCGGAGCATTAGGTATAACGGTCGTATTATCACCATTCACATTAGTACGCTGACCAATGCTACCATTAGGAATATCTTCATGAAACACTTCTTCCTCATTTTCAGTACTATTAGAACCAATATTGCGATTCCTTAGCACAACCATTGTGCAAAAATCAAAGTAAGTCAAAAACACCGAAAATTTCCAATATACCATCAATAACCACTTAACCTTAGTCTTAGCATATCCAAATAAGGCTAAAAATCATCACTTTAATCATCAAAAAGTCACCCAAGAATTATATATAAAAATCCCAAAATTATCCCAAAACTTCAAAATTTTACTCATTGGGTCGAGTGGCTGGGTCGAGTCTTCCAGTCAACCCAAGCAGTCGACCCACGCAAACAGTGCGCGAAAAACACCTTAAAAATCACATTTTTCATTTCATACTCACTTCAAAACACAAGGCTTCGTGGGAGAGCTCTAGGGCAAGGTTCTCTAAGGTCTTCAAGAGTCATTCTAGTCCATTTAACTTCAAGAACAAGTCTCCAACATTCTTGCAAAATCATCTAAGGTAAAATTTCTCTTTTCCTTGCTTTACAACTTCAAAACTGAAATGTATTGTTCCAAATATCATGATTTACTTGTTAGGATTGGTAGGAAACATGTCTAGGAACATATAGGAGTGTGTTCTATGTGATCTTAATACAATGCCATATCTTTACAATGCTTGCTATCGATTTCATGGTTTCTTGCTAATGATTTCTCAACCAAAAACCCTCTTTTGAAAATCTTCTCTCATTTTCAAACCACAAAGAGTTTCGCCTTCAAATCAATTCCTACATACTTGCAATGATATGGAGAACATGCATATCTAAATTGATTAAGCCAATTCCAAACTTCAAAAATCGCATTTTGACCTAATTTGAGAATTTTCCCCCTTTCTATGCTTGCTGAATTTTTATCTTTAATCCATCAAATTGATATGTTTTTCTCCAATAAAACATGCTAACACACTATTCTAAGTACTATGTACATGCTAGTATGCTCAAACTGAAATTTCGCCAAAATCAAAAAATTACGAAAATACCCTTCATGCTAAATTTTGAAATTCTACTAATGTCAATTCTCTTATTGTCTTCTTTACAGCTATACAGACATCATGCCTCCTCGTTGACGACACATGGGTGGGAGGAGAGGCAGAGGCAGGGCTAGAGGTCAGGTTCCACTATTGGAGCCGAGAGATGTAGTTAACCGCAGAGACTTATTCGGTACACCCCGAGCGGAGTACTTATATGAGGCCTTCTTTGAGCGGTGCCGCATTGAGTATGGTAGATTACTCAGGCTACGACAGCTTAGCACATTTCGGATCCGTCAGAGATTCGATACAATGGAGTGGACGCATCTTTTCACTGAGGATCTTCCAGTCTATCCGGATTTAGTGAGATTGTTCTACAGCAACCTTACATCAGTCGAGGAGGGTCGGAGACGAGGTCCATTCGAGTTGATCCTAGAGAGTCGAGTTCGAGAGACATGGATTCGATTTTCTACTAGCCACTGGCAGAGATCTTCAGAGTACCACACTATCCTCATGAGTGTGTATGGATACCGACTGGGGGCAAAGATAGATGCTTTCCTACTACCACATGAGCTGCATGACGTTTGCATCACACTTTGGAGAGATGACAGATGCTATACACCATGGACTAGTGCACAGATGACAGATTCGGCTAGAATCATCGGTCGCATTGTGGGCCACAACATCATCCCAAAGGCGGGGCATCACGAGAGAGTATCAATGATGGATGCTCTACTGATTTACTGCATATATCAGGGTTTCGAGATTGATCTTTCCTTCATCATCCAGAACGTCATGCTAGAGGTCGTGACGTCACTGGGCGTATGGAACCTTTGCTTCGGTCGTCTACTCACACTTATCTTCCGGCATTTCGGCGTGAGGCTGGAGGATACACCGATGTAGACACGATTACTTTGCTATGCCATCGGGACCAGGACTATTCGGCAGATGCAGATTACTCAGACCGAGAGGTCAGATGATGAGGATGGTCCCGAGACTGATGAGGATGATGATGAGCCAGATGATGGTGATCATGATGCGGGTCTAGATACAGATGACCAAACAGGAGATGACATTGAGATGCGTGAGGTAGATCAGGGTCATTAGGATATTCCCACATCATCACACTTTGATACCGGATGCCCTTCACTAACAGTTCCAAAGACTGCGGAGCTGTGTGCATAGATGCGCTCTATGACTTCCATGTTAGGGAGGATAGAGGCGAGACAGGAGAGGATGGAGTCACAGTTGACTCAGGTTGTAGAGGATGTTAGAGCACTGAGAGAGCAGAGACAGTAGTCTTAGATAGATTGTACTAGGATTTCCTTTTATGTTTCTCAAATGTAACTTGTTGTAGAACTTTCCTAGAATTAATGAAGTTCACATTTGTTTCACCATCTTATTGTACATTATGCATTTTCTTTTGTTGTGTTAAGTGATGTTTGTTAAATCAGAATTATTATGTATTATTAGAGTATATTATTCTTCACTTTTAAGTTTCTAATTCAAGTGTTCTATTATTCACTTCTAAGAATACTTGAGTCACTTTTGGATTTATGACTCAGGAATGTTCTATCATTGTTTCTATGGTTAGGATTTCACTTGGAACTGTGGGCTCTGATACCACTCTATCACATCCACCCAGCCGGTACCCTATCTGGCATACCCGAGTGTGTGATCCACAGTCCACAAGATCCAGTAGTTAGTGAAATCATCCTCCCACATTCACAACAATATAATCAAGAACAAGATTAAATCAATGTTAACAATATTATTCAAATGAATCATAGATAAGTAACGAGATAATCATCAGAGTGCGGAAAAGATACCAATAGATATATAAATCAAAAGTAGAGTGAGGTGGAATCTCACTCCACGAGTACAGCGGAATGTAGTTCGAAAATCAAATGGGATTACAACCGATTCTAAAGACAAGAAAGAAATATATAATCTAACTAAACTAGAGTCTTTCTACTTTATAAAGGATGTCCTCATAAATGTAGACTTCATCGATTATGCTCAGACGCTCCCACTCCACAGTAGGGCTAATCCTGGTAACAAGAAAGACCACTCGAGGGATCCTCACATTAATCTTCGTAATCGCCAACACTTTGCGTATGGTACGTTTCTTCATCTTGCGCTTTCTCATATTGCGCTTCATAGCCATCAAAACCTGTAGAATAGTCTAACAAAAGATATTGTACAAAAAGGAGTGAGTTTCAAAAGAAACTCAGCAAGGCAAGTTATTCCATAATAGCATAAATAACATAGTATCACAACAAAACATAAAGTGATATGATATGAGACAACAATGCCTGTATGAGTCTAACTCTATGTATGCTGGTCTCTATAGACAGACATGCTTTAAGTCATAGCACCATACTTCTTTGGGTAGGTCTCATCTCACAACACCGGTTGGCAAAGGGTCCTTCATCCATCTTGGACAATCCATGGTTAGGGGTTAAGTCACCTCTCTCTCACATCACCGTTTGGTCTAAGTATTGGTACATGTCACAGTAAAGCCTAGCCCAATGCAAGTCTTCTACTTGGTCATATCAACTCAGATCCAGATATGTCCATTCCACGCCCCTGGTGATCCTTTCCGGTATCCTTCACACTAGAGTCAGCGTATCCTATGGCTACAACCAACTCGGACTACGGACTCATCAACCCTATAGGTCATCAACATATAGTAAACGGGAAGCTCTCATGTCTTCTCACGAGTTGGTTACCGGTATTGAACGCCCATGAGCCCAAGTCTATCCATATGCAACTCTACCCATAAATGGTCCCCACAATGTGATTCATGTCCCCTCACGGATATAACTCACCGGTCTTGAGCACCCATGAATCCCCATTGCTACCACGGGTCGTTCGGTCTCAATACCCTTCTGAATCGGGTCTGATATAACAAGGGTATAACCTAGCCAAACACTACTAGACAAGTCCTACGTATGAAAGCCAATAATCCAGAAAGTGTCAAAGGGCAACATTGGAAATATCCCATACCACTCCCAATGAGGTCCAAGGACAGAAATGTCAAAAGGACATTCCCCAATCCCAAATCATACCTAAGCAATCACAATCATAATTCAGTCATATCATCCACGACACATATCTCATCATATGAAAGAGTATAATAAGACAAGATTAAATAATTAAGAAAACATACATGAGTAAGTATTCATACATAATCAAGTACATAAAGTAAATAAGGAAATAAAATCCTAATGTACTTGCAGCATTCATATCATAATAGAAACTAACATAACAGTAGAAAAATCTAAGTAGTTCCCAATTTAGAAACTAAATCTATGCAAACATATGTTAATATGGTAACAACTTTCCTTACCTTAAATAGATTCGAATGTATTCCGGACGGACAAGAGGATGAATCCAAAGTTAGCAAATAAACCCTAGAATAGCATCACACAATCATTAGGAAGTAGTCCTAAAAGAATAAGCATTAATCGAATCGAATCGGACGAAGAAAACAGATTCTTTTCTTGCGGGTTGATTGGCTGGGTTGAGTGCTCCAGTCGACCCAGGCAATCTGCCCAAGAGCAAATCCGGAAATAAAAAGAGAATCTTGATCCGAAACCTATGCTACACAAACCGGAATGCAACGAAACTTGGAGAGATTGTCTAACACAGTAGTCTAACACTAAAAAGCATAATTTAGACATCAAACAACCATTAAAACACTACTTACTAATTTGAAATCATAGTTTCTATTTTGGTAAAAATCATAGTTTTCATTGGAAACATGCTATGAACGAAAGAGATGAACTAGAGATGATAAGATCTCATTCTAGTACAAGAACACAGTAGATCAGAGGTATAAACAGTCGTAGAGAAGTATCTATAATGCTAGAATAAATCAAAATAGGAATATGATCATAGTTTAAGAAGAAATCATAAGAATCATGTTAAGAATGAATGAGATGATCATGGCATAAGAGAATGAAAAGAGATTGTAAAGATATGATTACAAGGTTGCAGCATCTTCATCATAATCTCAGTTCAAAGATGAGAGTGATCATGGAAAGAATAAATCAATAACGTAAAAGATAGATACTAACCTTTAATTGAAGAACAAGAGAGAGAGTTTGCAAGATTAGGTCTTCTTCTTCACTCTTGGAGGCATGGAGATGGTTTCCCTTCGTTCTCTAAGTGTTACGGAGGCTGGGGATACTAAAATCACGAAGTCATGGGGTATATATAGCAAGATACTCAAAACAGAAGATTCTGTTCGAGTTCAACATCTTTGGGTCGATTGGCTGGGTAGCATGGCCCAGTCAACCCAAGCACTCAACCCAAGCTGACAGCAAAGCCAAAGATAGGGATTTGAGGGTCTTCCACTACTCGGAATCAAACGAAATTGTAAACACATATTCTATAACATACCTAGCATGGAAAAATGGCTTTAAATCATATCTCACCAAGCCCTAAGGTCATCAACTAATCTTCTCTTCATCAAGGTGCTATCTCTTCTCTATATCTAACACTGTCTTCAAGTATGGGGCATCATCTTCAATCTCCATAGGTTCGGAGTCGAACACTATATCTTCTACCAATATGGCCCATAGTTGACTTTCACTTCTACTTCGGGTCTTCGAACCTACAATCAAAGAGTATCCGGGTTAAGGTTAGGGCCGGGTTTCACAAGAACAGTAGTTAATCTCAGAGTTTCTTAAAGTAGAAACCAAAGAGTACGTGATCTATGTTATTATAAAATAATTGTCCTTACCTTCATTATCGTTGAAGATAATCCAAAGATCAAACAGAGAGACTCCAAACTTAGCAAATAAACCCCTAACAATCATAGATACAACATTAGGAAAGATGCCTAAAAGATCAGAGAGAAAACGAATCAAACAGAGCGAAAAATGTAGCTACTGTCTTCATTGGTCGATTGATTGGTCTACTAACCCAGTCGACCAATCAGTCGACCAACAGAGTTAGTACTAAGCAAGTATGAGAATTCTGATCCGAAACTCAATCTACAAGGTTCGGAACTTCACGAAACTTGAAGGAAAACTATATGATAGTATTCTAACACTAAGGGAATAAAGATCGGGCACTAATAGTGATCAAAAACATTACCTTCAATTAAAATCATGGTTTTCCCCAATTGGGAGAAAAATCCAGAATTCGATGAAAATACACTATGGAAATCACAGCAAAGGCAAAGGATGATTTAGATCTCATCCAAGAAAAAGGTAATCAGAATTAGATTCAAGTACACCATGAAAATTAGATTCAAATGGTTACAAAATCAGATCCATAAGAAAAACTAGGTTTTCAAACGGATCTGACAAGAATTAGGGTTGAGATCTCTATGCTGATCATAAACCCTAAAGAAAACAATCAGATTACGGAAGAGATGGTTGCAAGAATGCAGCATCTTCTTCCTAATCTCTGTCAAGAACAAGATCGAAGAAAGAATAACTTACAGAATAGAAGAGACACTAACCTTAGATTGGCAGATCGGAGATGAGAGACTTTAGATCTGGCAGAGGGATCTTCGAAATCACCGAAAAGAGTTTCAAATGAGTCTTCCCACGTTCTCAAGGTGTTTTGGAGGCAGAGGATACTATGAAACACGAAGTGTGTTTAAATAGAGAGTGAAAAACCCTAAAATTGGAGTTTCTCGGATTTAACATACCATTGGTCGATTGATTGGTCTACTGGCCCAGTCGACCAATCAGTCGACCAATCAGTCAGGCAAAGTTGAAACAGGGAATGAAGGATCAAATGGGCACTAAACCTCAAGGGCTTTTGCACACACATCAAGTGACATACCTAGTGTGTAGAAATGCCTTCAAACCAAGTCAGATAATACTCTAAGTCCTTCAACTAATCTCATCTTCAGACAGGTGCAGCTTCCCTTCTAAATCTACACAGACCTCCAAGTATGGAACATCATCATCAACATCTATGGGTTTAGAGTCAAACACCATGTCTTCTACTGAGATGGCCCATAGTTGGCTTCTTCCTTTACTCCGAGTCTTCGGACCTAAAAACAACCGAGTTTCTGTGTTAGGGTTAGGGTTAGGTTAGGGCTGGGTTTCACAACCAACCTGTGAGAGGACAGGAATCACATTGTGGGGGCCATTCATTGGTAGGGTTGCATATGGATAGACTTGGGCTCATGGGCGCTCAAGACCGGTAACTAACCCATGAGGGGACATGAGAGCTTCCCGTTTACCATATGTGGATAACCAATAGGGTTGATGAGTCCGTAGTCCGGGACTATGAGAACTCCAGTGTGAAGAATACCGGAAAGGATCCCGAGAGGGGAGGAATGGATGTATCTGGAACTGACTTGATATGAATAAGTAGAAGACTTACATTTGGCTAGGCTTAACCCTAACATGCGCCAATACTTAGACCAATGGTGATGTGAGAGAGTGGTGACCTATACCTCCAGCCATGGACTGTCCCGAGGGATGGAGGACCCATTACCAACCAGAGCCGAGTGACTGAGACTTACCCAAAGAAGTATGGTGCTATGACTTAAAGCATGTATAGAGACTAGCATACATAGAGTTAGATTCATACATACATTGTCTGCCTCATATCACATTGCATTATGCTTTGCTTTATAATCCTGCCATTTATGTTATTTTGGATTTAACCTGCCTTACTGGGTTTCTTTCGAGACTCACTCCTTTTGTACCCTATCTTTTGTTAGACTTCTCTACAGGTTCGGATTACATGACGGTACGTACGAGGAAGCATATGGTGAAGACACATATTTCTCACAAGGTGATAGCTGTTATGATGATTACTGTGAAGATCCCTCGGGTGGTCATGCTTTGTACCATGATTAGTCCATCTATGGAGTGGAAGCATCCTTGCCTTATCCCTGAAGTTTACACATACAAAGACATTCTTCACAAAGTTGAAAACAATTTAGTTACTTCTGTTACTTCTTTTTGGGATTAGTTGTAATCTCTTTTCTTTCCTTTTTGAGCTACTTTTTCACTGTTTGGTAGAGTGAGTTTCCGCCTCACTTTACTCCTTGACATGACATTATCTTATTATCTTTTCATACTCTGATGATATATGATCTTTTTTTCATTATTTGGATCTCTCATTTATATTGGCACATTGATTATTTATGTTCATGATTATGTTATTGCTTATGTGGGAGGATGATTTCCTCGATACTTGTTCTTTGGGACTGTGGATCACACAGCCGGGTATGCCAGTTAGGGTACCGGCTGGGGGGATGTGACAGAGTGGTATCAAAGCCCAAAGTTCAAGGAAATCCGAACCACAAAAACAATAACGGAACATTCCTGAGTCATAGATCCAAAATGACTCATCTACTCTTAGAAGTGAATAATAGAAAACTTGGATTAGACACTTACTTAATGAAGCATAACTGAATCTTTTGAATAATACACAATAATTATATTTTAATGAATGTCACATAATGCAATAAAGGAAAGTGCATAATACACAATAATAAAGAGAAACAAAATAAACTTCATTAATTTTAAGAAAATTTTACAACGGTTACATCTGATAAAGCATAATAGAAAATCCTAAGTACAATCTATCTAGGTGCTCTACTCTAATCTCTGAATGCTCTAAAGTCCTTGGCCATCTGAGTAATTTGAGACTCTATATGCTCCTGCCGTGACTCCATAGCACTGTACATCTGCTCCTGTCTGACCTCCATCCTCTCTTGCATGAAAGTCATCGATCTCATCTGTGCACCTAAATCAGAAGTCTCTGGAACTGAGTATGAAGGGCCTCTAGTCTCAAAATGTGATGATCTGGGAATCTCATGATGCTTTGGATCAGCCTCGTGCATCTCTGTATCCTCCTCTGGCTGATCATCAGAATCTGGACTAGCATCACCCTCATCTGCTGGAACCTCCTCCTCATCATCCACCTTAGTATTGTCCTCCTCACCCTCTGGACTTGGAGATCTCACAGTCTGGGTAAGCTGCATCTGTTTGATGGTCCTCGTCCTGATAGTATACCCCAGTGCTCCAGTGACGGTATCTGCTCCCTCTAGATCCACCCCGAAGTGCTGGAAGACTAATGTCAGTAATCTCCCAAAGCAAAGGTTCCTCATACTCGGACACGCCACTAGGTCTATCATGGCGTTCTGTATGATGTAGGACAAGTCAATCTGAAATCCCATGTAGATATGGTAGATGACTACGGCCTCCATCATTGTAACCCTATGATGATGTTTGGCCTTCGGCATGATGTTTCGGCCCACAATGCGACCGATAATCCGAGCCGAATCTGTCATCTGGCCATTGTTCCGTAGAAGGTAACACTCTGAGTCATCCCAAAGAATGGCACATATCTTATGAAGCTGATAGGGCAATAAGTAACGATCCACCTCAGCTTCTGAGGGTATCCATAAGCACTGATGTGGATAATAAGGCACCTGGAGAATCTGTGCCAGTGTCCTAGTAGAGAACTGGATCTATGTCTCCATGACCCTACTCTCAAGGATCAGTTTGAAAGGACGGTCCTATCCTCTGGCCTCCTCGATAGACGTGAGGTTATTGAAAAACAACCTCACTAGCTCCGGGTAGATGGGCAAGTCCGCCGTGAAGAAATGAGTCCACCCTAAGGTGTCGAATCTTTGTCGGATCTTGAACACCCTCAGCTCTCGTAAGTGAAGCAGTCACCCATACTCTATATGGCAGTACTCGAAGAACGCCTCATACAGGAACTTTGCCTGCGGCGTATCGAATCTATCGAGCCGAAGTACCTCTGCTCTCGACTGAGCTGGAACTCCACCTCTACCCCTCAGAGCTCCAACTATACAGCCTTGACCGCGTCCTCCTCTCTGCATGATGAATGCCTGTGGAAAAGACAAAAGACTTTGTTTGTTAGTATTATTCGAAAATTCAGCTAGAAGGGCATTTTCACAATTTTCATCAAAACTGAAAATTTGGGGAAAATGCAAATTGAACATACTAGCATGTGCGCAATACTTGGAATTTCATGATTATGATGTTTATTTGAAGAAAATAGATTGAAAACTTGGTTTAAAGTAAAAAATTCAGTAAGAAGAATTTGGGGATTTTGCATTCTAGGTCAAAATTGGATATTTGAAAATTCTGAAATTGGTGGAATCAAACTACATGTACACATCCACAATATCATTTTAAGCATGTAGCATTTTATTTCGTGTGAAAAATCCAAGTGGTTTGTGAGAAATCGAAATTTTTCTAAAGATAAGTGATTTTGGTTGCGTTAGCAATGTGAAAATGCAAGATTGTGTTAGTAAGCATGGCATTGTGCTAAAAACTCATGGAACATGTTTCTAAGTGTTCTTAAGCATGATTTATAACTATAGACACAAGTAAAACATGGATTTTAATGAAATTGTAACATGAGAAGATGCATTTGAGAGAGTAGATGATGGTTTACCTTGTATGATGATGAGTGAGTGTTTTAGAGTTGTTGTTGAAGCACTGATCTACTCATGAAACACTTAGAAATGCTCTAGAACTTCTTCCCTATAACTCCCTCTCAAGTTTGAAAGGTTTGGAATGAGTTTGAATGAGGATTTGTGACTTAAAACCCTTATTTTCGCGTGCTGTGAGCATTGGTCGACTGGGTCAATCGACCAATGGACCCAGTAGCTCCAATTTCTGTTGAATTTTGGAAAAATTGATTTTTGTCCTATGATTATTTGTTTAACGACTAAATGGATATATTTGAGCATGATTTAAGATTTTTAATCATTTGGACTTGTGGATTATGTTGAAACTTCGAAATTTGGTGTTTTTGACATTTCGATTTTCAGAATGGTTATGTTAAGAAGTGGACGTGGTGAATCCAGTGGTCACGGAAGTGGCAAGATACCAATCGATGGTTATGATCAGCAGACCAACACTAGTGACCAAGGTACCCATGATGTACCTGGTGCCCTGAACATCGGAAGTTTCTGCGATATTGCCAACATCATGGGCAATATGATGCAGCAACAAGCAGCCCAGTTCAATCAGATGTTGACAGGTTTCATGACTCTACACAATGAGACTCGTGCCGGTGCCAACAAAAATCCTCATGCCGCAATTCTGAATGCGGAAAGGCTGGCCGGAACTCCTCATACCCGCTTGATGGAGAATTTCTTGAAGCTGCAAGTGTCCAACTTCACCGAAGTGTCCAAGGATGCCTTGTTTCCTAACAAGTGGCTGCGTGAGTTGGAGAAAGCTTTCCAACACCTGCAATGTACTAAGGCCCAGAAAACTCTATTTGCTGAGCAGAAGCTGTAACATGAAGCTAATGCTTGGTGGACTTCCACCCGGCCTATTTTGGAAGGTTTGCATGCGGACGTTGTGTCATGGGATTTGTTCAAGGAGGCTTTCTGCAAGAACTATTTTCTGGAAGCAGTGAAAGATGCAAAGGAGGCTGAATTTATGGCTCTTACGCAAGGACCTCTGTCTATGTTGGAGTACCAACAGAAGTTCGAGGAGCTTTTCTTCTTTGCTCCTGACTCCTTGAAGCTTGACCGTGCCAAAGCGAAGAAGTTCTTTAAGGGATTGCGCGACTGCAATCAGGGCATATCTCACTGTTCAGCCTATTGAAAGCTATGCCCAAGTGGTGCATAATGCTAAGAAGCTGGAAGAAACTGAGAAGGAGAATGCTAGAGTGCAGAGACCTTGGTAGTCAAGGAATCCTGGATTTGCGGACTGTACTGATTGGCGCTTTGTGAGACCTACGCCATACCCTATTCCTACTTTTCAGCCTAGGAGTGTAGGTTAGAGTTCTAGATTTCAGCAGCCAAGCCAGTATAGTCAGTATGGCGGGAATCGACCACCGATGAATGAGAATGCTAGGCCTGTGAATGCTATTCCTAGGCCTTTGGTTCAGAAGCCTCCAGTTGCACCTATTCCTGTTGGACCTTGTAACTCTGTTTGCTTCTACTATAAGTAGACTAGTCACTTTGCTCGTGCCTGTCCTAAGAAGCCAGTTCAGCAGCCAGCTCCTATAGTGAAGAGTACTCCTGCCCCTCCTTCTGGTAGAGTATTCAGTATTTCTGGTACTGAACAAGATATGAATCATGAAGTGGTTATAGGTACTTTGATTGTTGCTTCTATTCCTACATTTGTCGTATTTGATACGGGTGTTTCCCATTCGTTCATATCATCTGCATTCATCTAGAGGACTGACTTAACACCTGAGAATTTATCAAGTCGTTTATTGATTTGTACACCTACTGGACTTGTTGTGAAACTAGATAAATGGTTAGTTAAGTGTCCTATTTTGATTGGTGGGAAGAACTTGGAAGCCAATTTGGTACTTCTGGATATGAAGGATTTTGACATCATTTTGGGTATTGATTGGTTGACTGCCCATAATGCTGTAATTCTTTTCTCTTCAAAGAGAATTCAGTTTCAGATTAATGGAAGTTCAATTTTTGAATTCCAAGGCGAGAAGGGAAGAATTGGTAAGAAGACCTTGTTAGCACTGATGCAAGTCTATGCATTAGTAGAAGGGATGCCATCTGAAGGAAAGGTTAAGGAAGGAAAGAAAGTAGAAGAAGTTAGGATTGTATGGGACTTCATTGATGTCTTTCCTGGTGATCTGTCAAGAGTGCCACCTAATAGAGAAGTGGAGTTTTCTATTGATCTAATCCCTGGAGCTGCCCCAGTATCTAAAGCTCCATATAAAATGGCTCTTACCGAGTTGGAAGAGTTGCAAAAACAGTTGAAAGAACTCTTAGATAGAAGTTTCATTCAGCCTAGTGTATCACCTTGGGGAGCCCCAATCTTGTTTCTCAAGAAGAAGGATAGTAGTATGCGTTTGTGCATTGATTACCATGAGTTGAATAAGCTGACCATCAAGAATAGATACCCGCTGCCCAGAATTGATGATCTCTTCGATCAGTTGAAGGGTGCAGCAGTGTTCTCGAAGATTGATTTGAGGTCTGGATCACTAGTTGAAAGTGAAGTCAAGTGATATTTTCAAGACGACATTTAGAACTAGATGTGGGCATTATGAATTTCGAGTCATGCCTTTCGGTTTGACTAATGCTCCTGTTGTGTTCATGGACCTCATGAACCGAGTATTTCATGATGTGCTTGATAAATTTGTGATAGTTTTCATCAATGACATCTTTATTTACTTGAAGAATGAAGAAGAGCATGCAAGGCATCTAGATCTCACTTTGCAAAGACTGCGAGAAAAGAAGCTTTATGCTAAGTTTAGCAAGTGTGAATTCTGGCTCAAGAGAGTAGTATTTCTCGGCCATGTTGTAAAATCCAGCCCTATCCTAACCCTGACCCTAACCCAGATCCACGGTTGTTTATAGGTCCGAAGACCCGAAGCAGTGGTAGAAGAGACTTGTGGACCCTTTTGATTGATAATTATGAGCCGGAGTCCGAGCCCATAGACATTGACGTTGATACCCCTTACTTGAGTACATTGTCGGTGTTTAGTGAGAATCCGCGCATCGAAGAAAAGTGAATTAGTTGAAGTACCTAATGGACTCCCGTGCACAATCCAAAGGTATTTCCCGAAACTAGACTTCTTGATTGAATTGTAGAAGAAAATCCCATTCAATTTGACCCTGCATAGCCCTCCAAATCCCTTCCCAAAGTTGCTGAACTAAATCTGATTTTCTGTTGAATTCTGTTTTGGTCGATCCTCTTTGGTCGATGCCATTGACCAAAGACCATCGACCAACGTTTC
This sequence comes from Hakea prostrata, assembly GCF_041222555.1. Lineage (NCBI taxonomy): Eukaryota > Viridiplantae > Streptophyta > Magnoliopsida > Proteales > Proteaceae > Hakea > Hakea prostrata. The sequence goes on along the minus strand of NC_142601.1, from coordinate 38,256,370 downwards.
CCAGACTCGAAGTTAATGATTCTTTGGAATATTTATGTAAAATCCAGCCCTAACCTTGACCCGGAAACCTTGTTATTTGTAGGTCCGATGACCCGGAGTAAAGTAAGAAGTCAGCTTTGGGCCATCCCAGTGGAGGACTTGGTGTCTGGCTTTGAATCCATGAAAGTTGATGATGAAGTTCTATTTATGGAAACTGAATCTTGATGAAGATCGGATTAGTTGATGGACTTGGAGTGCTCTCTATCTTGGTTTGAAGGCATTTCTACCTATTAGGTAAGTCACTTGACATGTGTGCAAAACCCCTTTAGGATTGGATTTGATCTGGGCCTTCAATTCCCTGTTTTGGTCTTGCTGTCAGCATTGGTCGACTGATTGGTCCACTGGGCCAGTCGACCAATCCACTCGACCAATGAGTGCTGTCTTTGGCAATTAGGTTTTTCTTGCTCTATTTAAGTCCAATCTCGAGTCCACTTCGTATTTGCTGCCTCCAAACTCTTTGGAACGAACCAAAGACCTCTGCAAGTCATCTCCCTTGCATCCTTGGTGTTTTCTTGACGGATCTTCGTCGAAACTCTTCCTTTTGCATCAAAAGGTATGTCTACTCTCTCTTCTTCTCCTCCATCTTTGTTTTTCTTTCCTTTTTGAGTTGAGACAGTAGAAGAGATGCTGCATTCTCTGTTGCAAACATCTCTGAACATGTTCTCATGATCATCCTAAGGATTTGAGGCTAGAACAATGATCTTAACCATGATCATTGCAAGCTTTTGAAGGAATCATGATCAAACCATGATCTAATCTTGTTAAACTTCTGATTTGAATTCTGATCTCTTTGGATCTTCTATATTGATCATGTTAGTAGTTAATTACTGTGTTTTCTTTCCATGATCCATAATCTATCAATTTCTAGTTGTTCTCTTCTACCATACTATGTGTTCTTCATGAAGCATGGTAGTTACATATATGGTAGGTTTTATTTCCTTATTTAGATTTATGCTTCTAAGCCTTGTTCCTTGAAGATCTAAGTATGTTTTCATGATACCTTTACCTGAAGCAATGATCCATCCTCCTATTGTTCTTGTCTTTGATTTCTATTTCGAATTCATCAAGATCCATGGTTGATCTAATTATGGTAACTTTTTGTTTCCTAATTTGGATCTTGAAGTCTTGAATTGATTGGTGTTTTGAAGTCCCCTATATGTTAAAATACTACTGATGTAGTTTACCCCTTGATTAGTACCCTTTTGAACCACCAAATTCGGATTTCATATCTTAAAACTCTGTTTTTTAGGCTACTGTCTGCATTGGTCGACTAATTGGTCGACTGGACCAGTCGACCAATCCACTCGACCAATGAGTACAGCAACTCCAGAATTGGTCAATGTTGGATGTTTTGGTATCTTTTCTGTTAGGGATCTTTCCTAATATGTTGTATATACTTGTTTAGGACCTCCTTCTCAAGTTTGCCAAGATCTTACTTGATTTCTTAGGATTCCTTTGCGAGTTATAAAAGGTAAGGATGGTTATTTCCTTAATTACATAGATAGCATGAATCTAGTTTCTATATTTGAATATCATTGACATGTTTCCTAAATTAGATTCTTACAATGATATACTACTGTTGCATAACTTTGATTACAGTAGCATTACTTATTCATATTAAATTGATTCATGTATGATTTACTTACCAATTATATACAAGTGATTGTAATTATTGATTTCTTTCCATATATGAAGTTACCATATATGTGATGATATGAATTGATGCATGTGTATGCTTAAGTATGGTTTGGAAAGGAGAGGTGTCCTTTTGACATTTCTGTCCTTGGACTACTACGGGAATATTATGGGATGTTTCCGGAGATGCCCTCTGGACACCTTCCTAAACTGTTGGATGACATATCTAGGATTGTCTAGTAGTGTTTGGCTAGGATGTCCTGTTATGTCGGACCCTAATCGGAGGGGTATTGAGACCGAACGACCCGTGGTAGCAATGGGGATTCATGGGCGCTCAAGACCGGTAACCAACCCGTGAGAGGACAGGAATCACATTGTGGGGGCCATTTATTGGTAGGGTTGCATATGGTTAGACTTGGGCTCACGGGCGCTTAAGACCGGTAACCAACCTGTGAGAGGACGTGAGAGCTTCCCGTTTACCATATGTGGATAACCAATAGGGTTGATGAGTCCGTAGTCAGGGACTATGAGGACTCTAGTGTGAAGGATACCGGAAAGGATCGTCAGGGACGAGGAATGGACGTATCTGGATCTGACTTGATGTAACTAAGTAGAAGACTTGCATTTGGCTAGGTTTTACCTTGACATGCGCCAGTACTTATACCAAATGGTTGTGAGAGAGTGTGTTGACTTAACCCCCTGCCATGGTTTGTCCTGAGGGATGAAGGACCCATTACCAATCGGCTGCTCAAGACCGGTGGAATGATCCATGAGAGAATCCAAGATATCTTAAATGGTTGAGGATGTGAGTGGACTTTCCTAAAGAAGTACGGTGCTATGACTTAAAGCATGTCTGCCAATAGAGACCAGCATACATAGAGTTAGATTCATTCATTCATTGTTTGTCTCATATCATATTGCATTTATGTTTGTCTCCGGAATCCTGCCATTTATGTTATTATGGATTTTTATTGCCTTTACCGAGTTTCTTTGAAACTCATTCCTTTATTGTACAATGTTTGTTAGACTATCCTGCAGTCTCGAGTACTATGACGGTCCCTATGAAGAAGCGCAAGGCGAAGAGGCATATCTCCAGGAAGGTGATTGCGGTTACCACAATTACACTGAAGATCCCGCGAGTGGTTATGCTCCGTACGATGCTTAGTCCGACCATTGAGTGGAAGCGTCCTTGTGCCATTTATGAGATTTACACTTATAAGGATGTTGTCTATAAAGTGGAGTACAATTTAGTTACCCAATGTACTTGCTACTGGGATTAGATTTTGTCTAGTTTATTCTTTTAGAGCTACTTTTCCGCTGGTTGTAGAGTGGGATTCTTGCCTCACTTTACTTATCTGTTTGACACTCTGACTATATCTATTATTCTGATTTATTTATGATTCATTCTTTCTTTATTGGATCTATGGTTTATCTTCCGCACTTTTATTATGATTGTTCATGATTATGTTATTGTTTATGTGGGAGGTTGATCACTCGGTACCTGATCTTCGGGCTGTGGATCACACTCTCGGGTATGCCAGATAGGGTACCGGCTGGGAGGACGTGACAATTTACTATTCTATTTATACTAGCCTCGTGTTTTGAGCCCTATTCCAATCATTATCACTCTTGAGAACGTGGGGAGAGCTTCCCAAAGCACCTCCTAGGCATTTGTGAAGAAGATTCCACCCAAATCATTGCTAATCATTGTTCCTTGTCTCCATCAACAACTACAAGGTATGATTCATCACTCCCACTCTCTATTCTATTCTTCTCTACTCTTTTCTACTCCTTCTATTGCTGTTGAGACCTGGGAGATGGTGCTGCAACCTTGCAACCATCACTCCAAGTGTCCACTCTTGCGTAACCTATGATTCTCTCCGTTGTCCATTGATGCTATGCTCTCATTCAAGCCTTGCATATGCATTCCTTGATTTCTTCTTAACTTCATGCCTTCTTGTACAAAACTGAGGTATATAGTGTGCTATGTACATGTTTATCACTAACATATGATCCTAATCAAATTCCTATAAGTTCCCTTAGCTAATGCATGCCTTTCCAATGCAAATGCACTCAATTTCAATCCATGCTATGATGCTTGTCTATTGAACTTAGTAGTCTAAATTGGGGATTTCTATTTAGACCATTAGATTATGTTAATTCCTTGATTTGTAGTGTCCTCATACTGTTCTTAAGCATCTCTCCAAGTTCCGGATCGATCTGAACCCCAGAAGACCAATTTCGGACCAAAATCCCCAAAACCCATTATGTAGCCCCGAAGACCATTTTGGTCGATGCCATCGACCAAGACCATCGACCAAACTTGTTGCTGACAGCAACCTCAGCCAGTTTTGACCCGTTCAACATCCGATCTTCCCGATTTCTTCTCTAATCTCTTATTTATGTTTGTTTAGGGTCTTAACACTACTTTTGGATCATTCCTTGGTAATTCTTGATTCATCATCAACTCAACCTAAGGTAAGGATGGTTATCTCCATAAACACATAGGCTATGAACTTATGTTTTGGTGCTTATACTTAGTGAACACAGTCTCTTAATTACTCTCGAATATTATAGGACTGTTATACATGTTTTAGAACTGCAGTAATGTGATTTCATACTCTCTTGTTATAATGATTTATTATTCTTGTACTTGTACATATGATGGATCACTTCGATGTTATGATTTAAATTTTATCATGATGATGTATCAAATGTATGATATATGATGGACTTGGTTATGTGATTGCCTAGGTATAACTTGGGATTGGGGATGTCCTATTGACGCTTCTGTCCTTGGGCATTGGAGGGAATAGTATGGGATGTTCTCCAAAGGTGCCTATCGACACTTTCCCGGGTTATTGGATGACATACATAGGATTGTCTAGTCGTTTGGCTAGGATTGTCCTTGTGGTGTCAGACCCGAATCGGAAGGGCATTGAGACCGAACGACCCGTGGTAGTGTATGGTTTGATGGGCACTCAAGACCGGTAACCAACCCGGGGGAGGACATAAACCATGCTACGGATATCCGAAAGGGGCCATTTATTGGTAGGGTTGCAAATAACTAGACTTGGGCTCACGAGCGCTCAAGACCGGTAACCAACCCGTGAGAGGACGTGAGAGCTTCCCATTTACTATTTTTGGATGACCAATAGGGTTGATGAGTCCGTAATCCGGGATTACACTGACTATAGTGTGAAGGATATCGGAAAGGAACGCCCGGGGCGAGGAATGGACGTATCTGGATCTGATTTGATACAACTAAGTAGATGACTTGCATTGGGCTAGGCTTTACCTTGACATGCGCCAATACTTATACCAAATGGTGATGTGAGAGAGTGGTGACCAAATCCCCTACCATGGTTTGAGAGGACTTTACCCAACTACTACGGCAGTCCCAAGATACGGAGTTGGTTGAGGGAGAGTGACTGACAACCCAAAGAAGTATGGTGCTATGGCTTAAAGCATGTCTACCATAGAGACTAGCATTCATAGAGTTAGAGTCATATTTGCATCATATGTTTCATATCATATTGCATCATGTTATGATTTGTATTTACATGATTATAAATTATGGAATAACAATCTTGTTGAGTTCTTTTGAACTCATTCCTTTTGTGCAAATGTTGTTAGATTTTCCCGCAAGTAATGAAGACTCTGATGGCACATTCTACGAGACAGACTTTGATCCCTCATACTACCCTCCGAGTGGTAGCTACTGTGAAACCCGGCCCAAACCTTAACCCGGATACTCTTTTGTCTATAGGTCCGAAGACCCGAAGTAGAAGTGAAAGTCAACTATGGGCCATATTGGTAGAAGATATAGTGTTCGACTCCGAACCTATGGAGATTGAAGATGATGCCCCATACTTGAAGACAATGTTGGATATAGAGAAGAGACTACGCCTTGATGAAGAGAAGATTAGTTGATGACCTTAGAGCTTGGTGGGATATGATTTAAAGCCATTTTTCCATGCTAGGTAAGTTATAGAATGTGTGTTTACAGTTTCGTCTGATTCCTTCTAGTGGAAGACCCTCAAATCCCTGTCTTTGGATTTCCTTGTCTGCTGGGTTGACTGCTTGGGTCGATGGGGCCAGGCTACCCAGCCAATCGACCAAGAGATGCTGAACTCGAACAGAATCTTCTGTTCTGAGTATCTTGCTATATATACCCCATGACTTCGTGATTTTAGTATCCCCAGCCTCCGTAACACTTAGAGAACGAAGGGAAACCATCTCCAAGCCTCCAAGAGTGAAGAAGAAGACCTAATCTTGCAAACTCTCTCTCTTGTTCTTCAATTAAAGGTTAGTATCTATCTTTTACGTTATTGATTTATTCTTTCCATGATCACTCTCATCTTTGAACTGAGATTATGATGAAGATGCGGCAACCTTGTAATCATATCTTTACAATCTCTTTTCATTCTCTTATGCCATGATCATCTCATTCATTCTTAACATGATTCTTATGATTTCTTCTTAAACTATGATCATATTCCTATTTTGATTTATTCAAGCATTATAGATACTTCTCTACGACTGTTTATACCTCTGATCTACTGTGTTCTTGTACTAGAATGAGATCTTATCATCTCTAGTTCATCTCTTTCGTTCATAGCATGTTTCCAATGAAAACTATGATTTTTACCAAAATAGAAACTATGATTTCAAATTAGTAAGTAGTGTTTTAATGGTTGTTTGATGTCTAAATTATGCTTTTTAGTGTTAGACTACTGTGTTAGACAATCTCTCCAAGTTTTGTCGCATTCCGGATTGTGTAGCATAGGTTTCGGATCAAGATTCTATTCTTGAATTCAGATTTGCTCTTGGGCAGACTGCCTGGTCGACTGGCTCAGTCAACCCAGCCAATCAACCTGCAAGAATAGAATCTGATTTCTTTGTCCTATTCGATTTGATTGATGCTTATTCTTTTATGACTACTTCCTAATGGTTGTGTGATGCTATTCTATGGTTTATTTGCTAACTTTGGATTCATCCTCTTGTCCGTCCGGAATATATTCGAATCTATTTAAGGTAAGGAAGTTGTTACCATATTAACATAGATTGCATAGATTTAGTTTCTAATTTGGGAACTACTTAGATTTGCTACTATTATGTTAGTTTCTATTATGATATGAATGCTGCAAGTACATTAGGATCTTATTTCCTTATTTACTTTATGTACTTGATTATGTATGAATACTTCCTCATGTATGTTTCTTATTTATTTAATTTGTCTTATTATACTCTTTCATATGATGAGATATCTGTTGTGGATGATATGACTGAATTATGACTGTGATTGTTTAGGTATGATTTGGGATTGGGGAATGTCCTTTTGACATTTTTGTCCTTGGACCTCATTGGGAGTAGTATGGGATATTTCAAATGTTGCCCTTTGACGCTTTCCCGGATTATTTGTTATCATACCTAAGACTTGTCTAGCAGTGTTTGGCTAGGTTATACCCCTGTTATATCAGACCCGATTCGGAAGGGTATTGAGACCGAACGACCCGTGGTAGCAATGGGGATTTATGGGCGCTCAAGACCGGTAACCAACCCATGACGGGACATGAATCGCATTGTGGGGGCCATTTATGGGTAGAGTTGCATATGGATAGACTTGGGCTCATGGGCGTTCAAGACTGGTAACCAACCCGTGAGAAGAAATGAGAGCTTCCCGTTTACTATATGTGGATGACCTATAGGGTTGATGAGTCCGTAGTCTGGGACTATGCTGACTCTCGTGTGAAGGATACCAGAAAGGATCGCCAAGGGTGAGGAATGGATGTATCTGGATCTGAGTTGATATGACTAAGTAGAAGACTTGCATTGGGCTAGGCTTTACCCTGACATGTGCCAATACTTAGACCAATGGTGATGTGAGAGAGAGGTGACTTAACCCCCAACCAAGGAATGTCCAAGAAGGATGCAAGACCCAACTACCACCGGCAAACCCAAGATGCTAAGATGGCTGAGGGGGAGTGATTGACCAACCCAAAGAAGTATGGTGCTATGACTTCAAGCATGTCTGCCTATAGAGACCAGCATACATAGAGTTAGACTCATACATACATTGTTTGTCTTATATCATATCATCTTATGCTTTGTTTGTGTTACTATGTTATTTATTCTATTATGGAATAACTTGCCTTGTTGAGTTTCTTTTGAAACTCACTCTTTTTTGTAAAATATCGTTTGTTAGATTATTCTACAGGTCTTGATGGCTATGAAGCACAATATGAGGAAGTTCAAGATGAAGAAGCGTACCATACGCAAAGTGTTGGCGACTACGAAGATTACATTGAGGATCCCTCGAGTGGTCTCTCTTGTTACCAAGATTAGCCCTACTGTGGAGTGGGAGCGTCTGAGCGTAATCGATGAAGTCTATGTTTATGAAGACATCCTTTATAAAGTAGAAAAGACTCTAGCTTAGTTAGAATATATCTTTCTTTCTTGTCTTTAGAATCAGTTGTAATCCCTTTGATTTTCGAACTACATTCCGCTGTACTCGTGGACTGAGATTCCGCCTCACTCTACTTTTGATTTATATATCTATTGGTATCATTTCCGCACTCTGATGATTATCTCGTTACTTAACTATGATTCATTTGAATAATATTGTTACCATTGATTAAGTCTTGTTCTTAATTATATTGTTGTGAATGTGGGAGGTTGATTTTACTAACTACTGGATCTTGTGGACTATGGATCACACACTCGGGTATGCCAGATAGGGTACCAGCTGGGTGGATGTGACAGAGTGGTATCAGAGCCCACAATTCCAAGTGAAATCCTAACCACATAAACAATGATAGAACATTCCTGAGTCATAAATCCAAAAGTGACTCAAGTATTCTTAGAATTGAATAATAGAACACTTGAATTAGAAACTTAAAAGTGAAGCATAATATACTTTGAATAATACACAATAAATATGATTTAACAACATCACATAATGCAATAAAAGAGAATACATAATACACAATAAGATGGTGAAACAAAAGTGAACTTCATTAATTTTAGGAAAGTTCTACAACAAGTTACATTTGAGAAACATAAAAGGAGATCCTAGTACAATCTATCTAGACTACTGTCTCTGCTCTCTCAGTACTCTAACATCCTCTACAACCTATGTCAACTGTGACTCCATCCTCTCCGTTCTCGCCTCTATCCTCCCTAACATGGAAGTCATAGAACGCATCTGTGCACACAGCTCCGCAGTCTCTAGAACTGTTAGTGAAGGGCCTCCGGTCTCAAAGTGTGATGATGTGGGAATATTCTGATGACCCTGATCTGCCTCACGCATCTCAATGTCATCTCCTACCTGGTCATCTGTATCTGGACCAACATCGTGGTCACCACCATCCGACTCATCATCATCCTCATCAGTCTCAAGACCATCCTCATCATCTGATCTCTCAGTCTGAGTAATCTGCATCTACCGATAGTCCTAGTCCCGATGTCATAGCCAAGCAACCGTGTCTACATCGGTGTATCCTCCAGCCTCACGCCTAAATGCCAGAAGATAAGTGTGAGTAGATGTCCAAAGCAAAGGTTCCGTACGCCGGGTGACGTCACGACCTCTAGCATTACGTTCTGGATGATGAAGGAAAGATCAATCTCGAAACCCCGGTATATGCGGTAAATCAGTAGAGCATCCATCACTGATACTCTCTCATGATGCCCTGCCTTCGGGATGATGTTGCGGCCCACAATTCGACCTATGATTCTAGCCGAATCTGTCATCTGTGCACTAGTCCATGGTGTATAGCATCTGTCATCTCTCCAAAGTGTGATGCAAACCTCATGCAGCTCATGTGGTAGTAGGAAAGCATCTATCTCTGCCCCAGTCGGTATCCATACACACTCATGAGGATAGTGTGGTACCCGAAAAATCTCGGCCAGTGTGCTAGTAGAAAATCGAATCCGTGTCTCTCGAACTCGACTCTCTAAGATCAACTCGAATGGACCTCGTCTCCGACCCTCCTCGACTGATGTAAGGTTGCTGAACAACAACCTCACTAATTCCGGATAGACCGGAAGATCCTCAGTAAAAAGATGCGTCCACTCCATCGTATCGAATCTCTGACGGATCCGAAAAGTGCTAAGCTGTCGTAGTCTAAGGACTCGGCCATACTCAATACGGCAACGCTCGAAGAAGGCCTCATATAAGTACTCCGCTCAGGGTGTACTAAACAAGTTGACTACATCTCTTGGCTCCAAAAGTGGAACCTGACCTCTGGCTCTGGCTCTGCCTCTCCTCCCACCCATGTGTCGTCTGCGAGGAGGCATGATGTCTGTATAGCTGTAAAGAAGACAAAAAGAGACTTGACATTAGTAGAATTTCAAAATTTAGCATGAAGGGTACTTTCAAAATTTTTCGAAAATTTTCGATTTTGGCGAATTTTCAGTTTGAGCATACTAGCATGTACATGGTACTTAGAATAGTGTGTTAGCATTTTTTATTGGAGAAAAAAATCTCAATTTGATGAATTAAAGGTAAAAAATTTAGCAAGCATAGAAAAAGGGAAAATTCTCGATTTATGTCAAAATGCGATTTTTGAAGTTTGGAATTGGCTCAATCAATTTACATACACATGTTCATCATATCATTGCAAGAATGTAGGAATTGATTTGAAGACGAAACTCTTTGCGGTTTGAAAATGAGAGAAGATTTTCAAAAGAGGGTTTTCGGTTGAGAAATCGTTAGCAAGAAACCATGAAATCGATAACAAGCATTTATAAAGACATGGCATTGTATTAAGATCACTTAGAACACATTCCTATATGTTCCTAGACATGTTTCCTAGCAATTATAGCAAGTAAATCATGATATTTGGAAGAATACATTTCAGTTTTGGAGTTGTAAAGCAAGGAAAAGAGAAATTTTACCTTAGATGATGTTGCAAGAATGTTGGAGACTTGTTCTTGAAGTTAGATGGACTAGAATGACTCTTGAAGACCTTAGAGAACCTTGCCCTAGAGCTCTCTCACGAAGCCTTGTGTTTTGGAATGAGTATGAAATGAAAAATGTGATTTTTAAGGTGTTTTTCGCTCACTGTTTTCGTGGGTCGACTGCTTAGGTTGACTGGATGACTCGACCCAAGGAGTAAAATTTTTGAATTTTGGATAATTTTGGGGATTTTGATATATAATTCTTCGGTGACTTTTTGATGATTAAAGTGATGATTTTTAGCCTTATTTGGATATGCTAAGACTAAGGTTGAGTGATTGTTGGTGGACTAACTTGGGAAATTTTCAAGGATGCATTTTGTAAGAACTATTTCCCTGAAGCAGTGACTGACGCTAAGGAAGCTGAGTTCATGGCCCTTACTCAAGGACCTTTGTTTGTGTTGGAATATCAACAAAAGTTTGAGGAATTATTTTACTTTGCCCCTGATTCTGTAAGACCTGATCGTGCCAAGGCAAACAAGTTTTTCAAGGGATTGCATCCTGCAATCAAGGCTTATCTTATTGTGATTCCGATTGAGAGCTACGCTCAGGTAGTTCAAGTTTCGAAGAAAAACGAAGAAACTGAAAAGGAAAGTGCACGTGTGCAAAGGACGTGGCAGCCAAGGAACAATGGTTTGGTTGACCGAACGGAAAGAAGATTCATTAGACCTACACCGTATCCTACTCCTAGTTTTCAACCTAGAAGTGAAAGCCATTCTAGTTTTGCACCGGCCGGACAGCAGCGTCAATTCAATGGGAACAGGCCAATTGTGAATGTTCCAAATGCTAGGCCAGTGAGTGTGAACCCTAGACCTATGGGTCCGAAGCCTCCAGTTGTAGTGCCTTCAGTTGGACAGCCAGTTTGTTTTGTTTGTAAGCAGCTCGGTCATTTTGGTCGTACTTGTCCCAAGAACCTAATCAGCCCTATGTTCCTGTAGCGAAGAGTGTATCTACCCCTGTGCCTGGAAAAGTGTTTAGTATATCTGGTACAGAACAAGATGCAAGCCATGAAGTTGTGACAGGTACTTTGTTAATCGCTTCTATTCCTGCATTTGTATTGTTTGATACGGGTGCATCTCATTCGTTTATTTCGTCTGCATTCGTTAGGAAGACTGACTTGTTACCTAAGAATTTGTCTAGTTGTTTAATGATTAGTACTCCTACTAGATCAGTGGTGAAACTAGATAAAATGATAGAAGATTGTCCCATTTTGATTTGCGAGAAGAAATTGAAAGCCAATTTAGTGATTCTTGACATGAAAGATTTTGATATGATTCTTGGAATTGATTGGTTGACAGCCCATAAGGCTGTAATTGTTTGTTCTTCGAGGAAAATTCAATTTCAGATTAGTAGTAATTCAGCCTTTGAATTTCAAGGTGATAAAGGAAGAGTTAGTAAGAAGACTTTGTCTGCTTTGATGCAAGTTTGTGCACTAGTGGAAAGTGCTACAGCTGAAAGTGAAGTCAAGGAAGTGAAGAAGAAACATGAAGAAGTTGAAGTTGTTTGTGATTTCAAGGATGTCTTTCCGGATGATTTATCAGGATTACCTCCGGATAGAGAGTTGGAATTTTCGATTGAATTAATTCCAGGAGCCACTCCAGTATCTAAAGCTCCATATAGAATGGCGCCTACTGAATTGAAAGAACTACAAGACCAGCTAAATGAACTCTCAGATAAAGGTTATATACAGCCTAGTGTATCGCCTTGGGGAGCCCTGGTTTTGTTTGTTAAGAAGAAGGATGGTAGTATGCGTATGTGCATTGATTACCGTGAGTTGAACAAATTGACCATTAAGAATAGGTATCCCCTGCCTCGGATTGATGATCTTTTCAATCAGTTAAGAGGTGCAACAGTGTTCTCGAAGATTGATTTGAGATCCGGATATCATCAGTTGAAGGAGAAAGCTAGTGACATTTGTAAGACAGCTTTTAGGACAAGATATGGTCATTTTGAGTTTAGAGTCATGCATTTCGGTTTGACTAATGCTCTTGCTGTGTTTATGGACTTGATGAATCGAGTATTTCATGATGTGTTAGATAAGTTCGTTATTGTCTTTATCGATGACATTTTGAATTACTCAAAGAGCGAAGAAGAGCATCGGAAGCATCTTGGTATTACTTTGCAAAGACTAAGAGAGAAGAAGTTGTATGCCAAGTTTAGTAAGTGTGATTTCTGGCTTCCAAGAGTGGTATTTCTTGGTCATGTTGTTTCAGTCGAAGGTATTCGTGTCGATCCAGACAATGTTAAGACAGTTTACGAGTGGGAAAGACTGAAGGCGGTGTCAGAAATAAGAAGTTTCTTAGGTTTGGCTGGTTATTATAAGAGATTTATTGAGAACTTTTCTAAGTTGGCTGCTCCTATGACTAAGCTAACTAGGAAAGAGGAGAAGCTTGTTTGGTCTGACACATGTGAGAAGAATTTTCAAGAATTGAAGGATAGATTGACAAGTGCCCCGGTTTTGACAATACCCGATAATTCCAGTGGTCTGACAGTCTATACTAATGCGTCTAAGATTGGTTTGGGTTGTGTTTTAATGCAACAAGGGAAGGTGATAGCTTATGCTTCAAGGCAATTGAAGGAATATGAGCGGAATTATCCCACTCATGATTTAGAACTTGCAGCCGTTGTTTTTGCCCTAAAGATTTGGAGACATTACTTGTATGGTGAGAAGATTGCTATTTTCACAGATCATAAAAGTTTAAAGTACTTCTTTACCCAAAAGAAGTTAAATATGAGACAAAGAAGATGGTTGGAATTAGTCTATGATTATGATTGTGATATCCAGTATCATCCTGGTAAAGCAAATGTTGTTGCGGATGCTCTTAGTAGAAAAAGTAACAAGAAGGAACTAGATTTGAATGCTTTGAGCAAGTCGTTGTTGAAGTCAATTTCAGATTTTGAATTGGAAGTTGTTTCGCAAAGTTCAGATGTTGTGCTTTCAGCCATGACAGCAAGATCCACCCTTAGGGATCGAATTGTTGCCTTGCAAGATTCGGATCCGGAATTGAAAGAGAAGATTTCTTTAAATTCTGATTTGGACCCTTATTTTAGTATATCTATGGATGGTGCCTTATTGTTTAGAGGAAGACTTTGTGTGCCTGCAGTTGAAGAAGTTAAAAAGGAAATTTTGAAAGAAGCACACCAGTCGATCTTTACCGTACATCCAGGAGGTACAAAAATGTATTAGGATTTGAAAGAACATTTTTGGTGGATTGGATTGAAGGCTGATTTAGAAGATTTTGTAGCTAAGTGCGAGACTTGTCAACGTGTTAAAGCTGTTCGACAACCTCCGTCTGGATTATTGCAGCCCCTACCCTTACTTGGTTGGAAATGGGAGAACATTACTATGGACTTTGTGACTAGCTTACCTCGAACAAGTAGAGGTAATGACACTATGTGGGTAATTGTTGATAGATTGACCAAATCAGCCCATTTTATTCCTATGAAGATCACTCACACTATGGATAAGTTAACTAGACTTTATGTGGACAATGTTGTTCGTCTACACGGAGTGCCTGTGAGTATTGTGTTTGATCGTGACCCTAGATTTACTTCAAGATTTTGGAATAGTTTGCAGAAAGCTTTGGGAACCTAGTTGAATTTGAGTACTGCTCATCACCCTCAGTTTGATGGACAGTCTAAGCGGACTATTCAGATTTTGGAAGATATGCTTAGATCTTGTGTTGTTGATATGAGTGGTAATTGGGATGAACATTTATCTTTGGTTAAGTTTGCCTATAATAACAGTTATCAGTCGATGATAGGCATGGCTCCTTTTAAAGCTTTATATGGAAACACTTGTAGGACACCTCTGTATTGGACTGAAACTGGAGAAAGGAAAGTATTAGACCCAAAAATGATTGAAGCTACAAGTGCGATGGTAGATATGATAAGAGAAAGGATTAAGCCTGCTCCGTCAAGACAAAAATCTTATGCTGATAGAAGAAGATCAGATTTTAAGATGATGCCCCATACTTGAAGACAATGTTGGATATAGAGAAAAGACTACGCCTTGATGAAGAGAAGATTAGTTGATGACCTTAGAGCTTGGTGGGCTATGATTTAAAACCATTTTTCCATGCTAGGTAAGTTATAGAATGTGTGTTTATAGTTTCGTCAGATTCCGAGTAGTGGAAGACCCTCAAATCTCTGTCTTTGGATTTGCTTGTCTGCTGGGTCAACTACTTGGGTCGACTGGGCTAGGCTACCCAGCCAATCGACCCAGAGATGCTGAACTCGAATAGAATATTCTGTTTTGAGTATCTTGCTATATATACTCCATGACTTCGTGATTTTAGTATCCCTAGCCTCCATAACACTTAGAGAACGAAGGGAAACCATCTCCAAGCCTCCAAGAGTGAAGAAGAAGACCTAATCTTGCAATCTTGCAAACTCTCTCTCTTATTCTTCAATTAAAGGTTAGTATTCTATCTTTTATGTTATTGATTTATTCTTTCCATGATCACTCTCATCTTTGAACTGAGATTATGATGAAGATGCTGCAACCTTGTAGTCATATCTTTACAATCTCTTTTCATTCTCTTATGCCATGATCATCTCATTCATTCTTAACATGATTCTTATGATTTCTTCTTAAACTATGATCATATTCCTATTTTGATTTATTCTAGCATTATAGATACTTCTCTATGATTGTTCATACCTCTGATCTACTGTGTTTTTGTACTAGAATGAGATCTTATCATCTCTAGTTCATCTCTTTTGTTCATAGCATGTTTCCAATGAAAACTATGATTTTTACCAAAATAGAAACTATGATTTCAAATTAGTAAGTAATGGTTTTAATGGTTGTTTGATGTCTAAATTATGCCTTTTAGTGTTAGACTATTGTGTTAGACAATCTCTCCATGTTTCGTCGCATTCCGGATTGTGTAGCATAAGTTTCGGATCAAGATTCTATTCTTGAATTCGGATTTGCTCTTGGGCAAACTGCCTGGGTCAACTGGCTCAGTCAACCCAGCCAATCAACCCGCAAGAACAGAATCTGATTTCTTCGTCCGATTCGATTCGATTGGTGCTTATTCTTTTAGGACTACTTCTTAATGAGTGTGTGATGCTATTCTAGGGTTTATTTGCTAACTTTGGATTCATCCTCTTGTCCGTCCTGAATATATTCGAATCTATTTAAGGTAAGGAAGTTGTTACCATATTAACATAGATTGCATAGATTTAGTTTCTAATTTGGGAACTACTTAGATTTGCTACTGTTATGTTAGTTTCTATTATGATATGAATGCTGCAAGTACATTAGGATCTTATTTCCTTATTTACTTTATGTACTTGATTATGTATGAATACTTACTCATGTATGTTTCTTATTTATTTAATCTGTCATATTATACTCTTTCATATGATGAGATATCTGTCGTGGATGATATGACTAAATTATAATTGTGATTGTTTAGGTATGATTTGGGATTGGGGAATGTCCTTTTGACATTTCTGTCCTTGGACCTCATTGGGAGTAGTATGGGATATTTCCAATGTTGCCCTTTGGCGCTTTCCCGGATTATTTGTTGTCATACCTAAGACTTGTCTAGCAGTGTTTGGCTAGGTTATACCCCTATTATATCAGACCCGATTTGGAAGGGTATTGAGACCGAACGACCCATGGTAGCAATGGGGATTTATGGGCGCTCAAGACCGGTAACCAACCCATGAGGGGACATGAATCGCATTGTGGGGGCCATTTATAGGTAGAGTTGCATATGGATAGACTTGGGTTCATGGGCGTTCAAGATCGGTAACCAACCCATGAGAAGAAATGAGAGCTTCCCATTTACTATATGTGGATGACCTATAGGGTTGATGAGTCCGTAGTCTGAGACTTTGCTGACTCTAGTGTGAAGGATACCGGAAAGGATCGCCAGGGGCGAGGAATGGACGTATCTGGATCTAAGTTGATATGACTAAGTAGAAGACTTGCATTGGGTTAGGCTTTACTCTGATACGCGCCAATACTTAGACCAATGGTGATGTGAGAGAGAGGTGACTTAACCCCCAACCAAGGAATGTCCAAGAAGGATGCAAGACCCAACTACCACCGGCAAACCCAAGATGCTAAGATGGCTGAGGTGGAGAGATTGACCTACCCAAAGAAGTATGGTGCTATGACTATGTCTGCCTATAGAGACCAGCATACATAGAGTTAGACTCATACATACATTGTTTGTCTTATATCATATCATCTTATGCTTTGTTTGTGTTACTATGTTATTTATGCTATTATTGAATAACTTGCCTTGCTGAGTTTCTTTTGAAACTCACTCCTTTTTGTACAATATCGTTTGTTAGATTATTCTACAAGTCTTGATGGCTATGAAGCACAATATGAGGAAGTTCAAGATGAAGAAGCGTACCATACGCAAAGTGTTGGCGACTACAAAGATTACATTGAGGATCCCTCGAGTGGTCTCTCTTGTTACCAAGATTAGCCCTACTGTAGAGTGGGAGCGTCTGAGCGTAATCGATGAAGTCCATGTTTATGAAGACATCCTTTATAAAGTAGAAAATACTCTAGCTTAGTTAGAATATTTTTTTTTTTCTTGTCTTTAGAATCAGTTGTGATCCCTTTGATTTTCGAACTACATTCCGTTGTACTCGTGGACTGAGATTCCGCCTCACTCTACTTTTGATTTATATATCTATTGGTATCATTTCCGCACTCTGATGATTATCTCGTTACTTAACTATGATTCATTTGAATAATATTGTTAACATTGATTTAGTCTTGTTCTTGATTATATTGTTGTGAATGTGGGAGGTTGATTTTACTAACTATTGGATCTTGTGGACTATGGATCACACACTCGGGTATGCCAGATAGGGTATTGGCTGGGTGGATGTGACAGCTACGGTGAAGATCAGAGTTATGGTGCCAAAGAGGATTACTCTACGTACCAGGGTTAGGCCTACTGTAGTGAGGGAGCGGCTGTGCTGGGCTTTCTTTGTTCACACTTTTGAAAAGACAATTATCAAGATAGAAGAAACCGTTGCTTAGTGCCCCATTTCCCTCGATTTTTTGTTAAACATTTGGGATATGTAATTAACTTTCTTGAGTTACTCTTTAAACATGGGATTGTAACTTAACTTGATTTTACTACTTTTTCGCTGCCTTTGAGAGAGTGACTTTCACTCATTTTCTCATTCTTATGATTAAACTTATACATTTGGTATCACTTATTTTCGCACTTTGATTATTTGATCTTATCTTATTCATGATATCTATTATTTATTGCTTTTACCTTGATTATCATTGTTCATGATTGTGTTATCGCGAATGTGGGAGGCATGGTCCCTCGATGCTTGATCCTTGGACTGTGGATCACATTCCCGGGTATGCCAGATAGGGTACCGGCTGGGTGGATGTGACACATGTGGTTTCAGATGAAGGTATTCGTGTTGACCCCGAAAAGGTGCAAGCAGTTGCTGATTGGGAAAGACCAAAGACTATGACGGAAATAAGAAGTTTCCTTGGTTTGGCAAGATACTACAGAAGGTTTATTGAGAACTTTTCTAGGTTGGCTGCTCCCATTACTAAGCTGACTAGAAAGGAAGAGAAGTTTGTTTGGTCTGACGCGTGTGAGAAGAATTTCGAAGAATTGTAGGATAGATTGACAAGTGCCCCGGTTTTGACTATACCTGATAGTTCCGGCGGTTTGACAGTCTACACCGACGCGTCGAAGATTGGTTTGGGTTGCATGCTGATGCAACATGGTAAGGTCATAGCCTATGCTTCTCGGCAATTGAAAGATTATGAGCGAAATTACCCCCTCACGATTTAGAGCTTGCCGCTATTGTCTTCGCTTTGAAGATTTTGAGACATTACCTCTATGGTGAGAAAATTTTCATTTTCACGGATCATAAAAGTTTGAAATACTTCTTTACCCAAAAGGAGTTAAATATGAGACAAAGAAGATGGTTGGAATTGGTCTCTGATTATGACTGTGACATTCAGTATCACCTTAGTAAGGCGAATGTGGTGCTGATGCTCTTAGCAGGAAAAGTCAGAAGAAAGTACTGGACTTGAATTGTCACATCCACCCAGCCGGTACCCTATCTGGCATACCCGGTATGTGATCCACAGCTCCGAAGATCCATAGTCCAGGGACCACACCATCCACATCGACGATAACACAATCATGAACAATCAATATTAAACTAAAAAATCGATAATAATAAAATTTGGAAATGAGATACCAAAGATAATCAGAGTGCTGAAATAAAAACAAGAAGGCAGTGGGTGGAATCCACTCCTTCAATCAAGCGGAAAGTGAGGTCAAAACTAGTTAATTACAAATCTCAAGTTGTGAAGATAAATTAAAAGTTATTACAATTCTTCCAAGTTTAACTGACACAAAAGAGGGGGGTGGGCAGCTACGCATAAGTCTCCTCCACAATAAATAAGTTCTCTTCAAAAGTGAAGACCATAGAGATCCAACATGGCTGCTCCCAAACTATCCAAGGGATAACCCTGATACACCGAAGGATCTTCTTTGATACCTTAATCGAAGTCTTCATTGTAGCTAGTCTCCGGATAGTGGTATGGGGTATCCGGGTCCGCCTCGGGGAACATGCCATCAGAGTAATCACTTGTAGAGTAGTCTAGCAACATATTGCAACAAAAGGTAGTTATTCCACAACACATAAGCTACATGATAACAATAATGAAATAGTGCAAATGATATGAGACATATGATGCAATATGATTCTACTCTAAGTATGCTGGTCATCTATGGTAGACATGCTTTAAGCCGTAGCACCATACTTCTTTAGGTAGTCTCAGTCACTCATCACCGGGGGGAATTGGGTCCTGCATCCCTCTCGGACAAATCCATGGTTGGGGTTTCGGTCACCACTCTCTCACATCACCATTTGGTCTAAGTATTGGCGCATGTCAAGGTATAGCCTAACCCAATGTAGGTCATCTACTTAATCATATCATGTCAGTTCCAAATACGTCCATTCCTCCCCTCTCGAGATCCTTTCCAGTATCCTTCACACTAGAGTCACGGATAATACTCACCGGACTCATCAACCCTATTGGTCATCCACAAATGGTAGACGGGAAGCTCTCACGTCCCCTCATGGATCATTTCACCGGTCTTGAGTGCTCGTGAGCCCAAGTCTAGCCATTTGCAACCCTACCAATAAATGGCCCCTTTCGGGTATCCGCAATGCAATTTATGTCCTCTCACGGAGTGGTTACCGGTCTTGAGCGCCCACAAATCCACACTACTACCACAGGTCGTTCGGTCTCAATGCCCTTCCGAATCGGGTCTGATATGATAGGGACATCCTAGCCAAACACCACTAGACAAGTCCTATGTATGTCATCCAATAACCCGGGAAAGCGTCGATGGACATCTTTGGAGAACATCCCATACTATTCCCTCTGATGTCCAAGGACAGAAGTACCAGTAGGGTACTCCTCAATCCCAACTTATACTTAAGCAATCACATGCCCAAGTTCATCATATCAATTCACAAGATACAACATCATAGTAAACATTCTATTCATGACATTGACATAATTTATCATATATTGAAATTGATAATCATAATAAGACATTGAGACAAAACTAATGTAAACACAGAGCTACTGTTAAAAGACATATGTAACAAGTCTAACATGGTAAGAATATGAAATAGAGACTATGTTCACTAGGTTAGGAACACCAAGTCAAAATTTCACATCCTATGTAATTATAGCAATAACTATCCTTACCTTGAGTTGGGGAAGAAGATGGTCCAAGATCATAAGCAAGTGGCCCAATTAGTCTTAAAACCCTAAACAAACATATATGAAGGATTAGATAAGAAATTAGAATAATCGGAGATCGAACGAATCAAAACTAGGCAAAAGTTGCTGACACCAACTTTGTTGGTCGATACATTGGGTCGATGGTATCGACCAACAAGCATCGACCCAAAGAGTCTCGAACAACAAGCTGGGTTTTTGGGTTTTGGCCCAAATTTGGTCTTTCGGGTCTCAGATCGATACGAAACTTGGGGAACAGTTCAACTACAACATAGGGACACTAATTATCAAGGAATTAACATAATCTAATGGTCCATTTAGAAATCCCCAAATTGGCATATCAAGTTCAAGAGTTGGAAATCATGGCATTGGTTATTGCTTAATGCAAATTGGGGGAAAACATAATGGATTAGGTAGGGAATCACTTAGGATCAATATTGAGATCATATGCAAGGTATAGATTAGGTTAATCATAGGCTTTAACTCAGTTTTGGTAAATAAAGCAAGTTGGTGAGTAACGAATCATGGAAATGCATAGTTAATGATCAAGAGGTAAGTGAATCATAGCAAGATTGGGGAAAACATTAATGTAATAGGTAAAGAAGACTTATGGCAAGGTGTTTGCAAGGTTGCAGCACCTTGGCCATGGTCCCAACAGTAAAATAAGAGTAAAGATGAGTGAGAAAGTGACTAGGAGAGAGAGTCATACCTTGAGAGTAGAGCAAGAGAGTGGAAGTGAGTAGTTGACAATGATTAATGGGGAAGATGCTTCACCATTACCAAGGAGGAGTTCTTGAGAGGCTTTTCCACGTTCTCAGGAGTTGCAATCATTGGAATAGGGCTCCAGCGTCGAGGAATGATTAAATAGAATGAAGAATATTCCAAAGAATTTAAACCTAGGTTCAGCAACACTGTTGGTCGATACATTGGGTCGATGGTATCGACCAATAGTATCGACCAATACATGTTTCTGCAGAATTTTTCAGAATAGTTTAGCAACTTTAGGTGTGGACTTGGAGGGCTATACAAGGTCAAATTGCATGGGGTTTTCTCCTATAGTTCACACAAGAAGTCTAGTTTCGGGGAGTACCTTCGGATTGTGCACAGGAGTCCGTTTGATGTCTCAACTGTCTCACTCTTCATCAGTGCGCAGATTCTAACTTAACACTGATAATGTGCTCAAGGAAGGAGCAACATCATCAATATCCATAGACTGGAGTTCCGACACCACGTCATCAAATAGTAGGGTCCATAAGTCCCTCCTACCACCACTTCGGGTGTTTGGACCTACAAACACAACAATTTTCGGGTCGGGTCAAAGTTAGGTAAAAGCTAGATTTTACATTCTCCCCCCCCCTTAAAAGAAATTTCGTCCTTGAAATTGAAAGCGTACCTGTGCTTCCAAAAAGATGAGGAAACTTCTCATTCATTTCGTCTTCCTTCTCCCATGAAGCTTCTTCCGGGGTATGATTCTTCCACCGAATCTTCACCAAAGGGATGGTGTGATTCTGCATTGCTTGTCCTTTTTATCTAGGATTTCGGCTGGTCCTTCATCGTAAGAAAGATCAGCACTAAGTCCTTCGGGTGCTTGCTGTAGTATGTGTTCCGGGTTCTCTATGTACTTTCGAAGCATCGAAACATGGAACACATTGTGAACTCCAGCAAGAGATGGGGGCAAGGCCAAGTGATAAGCAACAGGTCCAACTTTCTCCAAGATTTCATAAGGTCCAATGAAGGGAGGGCTAAGCTTTCCTTTCACATTGAATCTCGTCACCCCTTTCATAGGTGACACTTTAAAGGAAAACTTTCTCTCCAATTGGAAACTCCAAATCGGTCCTTCTCTTGTCGGCATAAGATTTCTGTCTTGACTGGGCAGACTTAATCCTTTCTCTAATCATGTCGACCATCGCACTTGTAACTTCAATCATTTCCAGACCTAAGACTTTTCTTTCACCCGTCTCAGTCCAATACAAAGGTGTCCTACAAGTGTTACCATACAAAGCTTTAAATGGAGCTATGCCTATTGCTAATTGATAACTGTTGTTATAGGCAAACTCAACTAAAGCTAAGTGTTCATCCCAATTTCCACCCATATCCACCACACAAGATCTAAGCATATCCTCCAAAATTTGAATTGTCTGCTCAGATTATCCATCAGATTGTGGATGATGAGCTGTACTCAGATTCAATTGGATTCCCAAGGCTTTCTGCAAACCATTCCAAAACCTTGAGGTGAACCTAGGATCACAATCAGAAACAATACTCACAGGCACTCCGTGCAGACGAACCACATTGTCCACATAAAGTCTAGCTAGCTTGTCCAAAGTGTAAGTGATCTTCATAGGAATGAAATGGGCTGATTTAGTCAACCTATCAACAATCACCCACACAATGTCATTTCCCTTGTTTGTCCATGGCAAGCTAGTCACAAAGTCCATGGAGATATCTTCCCACTTCCAGCTAGGAATAGGAAGGGGCTGAAGCAACCCGGACGGAGGCTGTCGAACGGCTTTAACACGTTGACAAGTCACACACTTGGCAACAAAGTCTTCAACATCCTCTTTCAAACCATTCCACCAAAAATGTTCCCTTAAGTCTTTATACATTTTGGTACCTCCAGGGTGTATTGTAAAGATCAACTGGTGTGCTTCTTTCAATATTTCCTTCTTGATTTCATCAACAACAGGCACACAGAGTCTACCTCTAAACAATAAGGTACCATCTAAAGATGTACTAAAAGCAGGGTCCATTTCTGAATTTGTGGCAATCTTATCAATCTTCTCTTTTAACTCAAGATCAGAATTTTGCAAAGCAACAATCTGGTCTCTAAGGGTGGATTTTGCCGTCATGGCATAAAGAATACAATCCAAACCCTCAAGAACCACTTCTAAGCCAAACCTTACCATCGACAACAACAAAGTTCGATTCAAAGCATTCAAGTCCAAATCCTTCCTTTGACCTTTCCTACTAAGAGCATCCGCAACTACATTTGCTTTACCTGGATGATACTAGATGTCACAATCGTCAGAAACCAACTCCAACCATCTTCTTTGTCTCATATTCAGCTCTTTCTGGGTGAAGATGTCACACCCCGCCTGCCGGGCCCGGTTAACCTCCAGACAACCCGTGGGTGCGAACCGTCATAGGATCCATGGTTTTAGTCTATCAACGATAATAAATACAAATACAGATAATCAAGATCAAGAATAGTGCAATAATTAAAAGAAAGGTTACAGGAGTCCAAATACTCTAATAAATATCCAAGAAATAATCAAAGGAAAGAATCAAGAATCAAATGTAATATCGAGTTCAGCAAAAGCAAAATAAATAACTAAATAATCTTCTCTCAGGTTTTCTTTTATAAATCTAAAAACGGGTTATCTAAATTAACAAGTAAAGATGTCCTCCAATCTTTCTCCATACGATCATCAAAATCCTGGCAATCTGCCTCTGTCAGCCATCAATGGGTGCTAAAGGTGCACACAAGCATCTTCAGGAGGCTTCATGCTCTACAAGTTCATGTATCACTGTCTGTGTCAACATCAGCTTCATACGAGAAAGTTCTTTCATACGAATCATCTCCAACGTCCGACGTTGTGCAACTATCTGTACAGTTTATATAATATATACAATGAAAGGAATGAGTTCCAACGAACTCAGTAAGGAACAAGCAATTCTTATATATATGTCAATACAATCCACAAATGCACAGATGAAATGATATGGATGGTATGCAGAAATATGAATGCTACTAAGATCTAACTATGCAAGTCTCTAACAGCTAATATGCTTTAAGATATACACCAGCCCTCCTTTGGGTAAGTCTCATCACTCTGATCCGGCAAGGACTGGTTACCTCTATAGGGATCCTGGGCAAAGGGGTAAGTCCACACCTGGCTCTCAAACCATGGCTGGGGGTTAAGTCAACACTCTCTCACCACGACCATTGGCAATGAGTACTGGCGCATGTCGGGGTTTCTAATCCAATGCAAGTCATAATGGCAACATACTATATGGAGTCCAGATACTTCCCCTATGGCACCAACCAACTCGGTTCAGTATCCTTCGCAACCTAGGAGTGAGAACCCTCACGGACTAGCTACCGTTGTTGGACTCCACTCCTTAACCCTATGGTCATCCACATATTGTTGGGGCGGATGCTCTCATGACTCCTCACGACACCCGGTCCGTTCCTTGGACGTCCATGAGCCCAACCCTAACATATGCAACCCTACCACTGCATGACCAACAGTGGACCACTGAGTCTCCGCACGGACTGGTTACCGCTATAGGATGAAACATAGTCACGTCACCATTGTCACGGGTCACCCGGCTTCAATTCCCCTGCCGAAAGGGTAATAGCATGTGGGGTACCTAGCCATGCAATTCTAGACTCTCCTAAGTATGTCATCAAGTAATCATGATAGTGCTAGAGGCATCAGTGAGCATGTGTCCCATACCACAGCCTCTTGATATCTCCAGCCAAGATATTCCAATGGAATACCCCTTCCATCACAACTACACTACATCACTCTTTATCATATCATGAACAGTTGTGCAATATCATAAAAGATGAAGTACATCAAGGAATACCACAAACAGCGAGTATACAATAAGATTCACATGCTTTATACAATTACAGCAAGTTACATGATCAAAGAATAGTAAATAGAACAACTGAATCATCATGTATATGTAATTGCATATAAATAAGAATGCATGTCCTTACCTGTAATTATGTAAAATTCCTCTAACTTAAATTCCAGAAACTATTATAAGACTTTTACTTGAAACAGAGAACACATAGGCATAAGGTTACAAGAATATATAAGAGTCAAGAGTCAAAACAAATCCAAAATCAAACTTACACAGACACTGGAAACCGGCCGGTCGCTTGAGCCGGTCGCTTAGGTTGAGCGACCGCCACTAGTGACCGCCCCCAAAAAAGAGAGTTTCAAATCCGAAACTCAGGCTTTTGATCATCCATTTTCAATCCGGATTTCAAGTGATCATGGCCTAAGTCTCGAATCTAACACTCCTAAAGACAATAGGTGAAGGGAAAACTAACAAACATCATAAATGGATTACCCAAAAACTCTCCCCTTGACTAGATCTATCCATTAACAAATGCAGGGATTGGTTTCTGGACAGGATCTCATCAAGAACATTGGAAAGGGAGTACAACAAATCAAATGGGTAACCACTAACAAAAAGGGGATGGGTTCATATCAATCAGAGGTTAAAAAGAAGAGAATTGCAGATGGAGATTCATTACCTTAATCAGAATCACCAAGAATAGAAGAGAAAACGTTTCATATCATTAACAGCACTTCAGACCTGAATCCCGCACGTTTCCACAGCCGCCTAATCGCCCAAAATAGCAATCCCAAACATAATAATGCGTTAATAGGGCGAGGGATGCTATTTATAACGAACAGAGGGCAAAATAGGGCAAAACCCCGAAAACAGAACCGGGCGGTCGCTCTCCAAAGGGTCGCTTGGTTCAATCGACCGCCACTAGCAACCGCCCCCATGTATATTGCTATACAAGGGTGCTTTGCTCATGGGGTTGAAGACCAAGTACAACCTAACCCAAATGAAGACATGGGGGAGATCATAGTCCAGAAAATCAATCTCAATAGGTCAATAATAAAGGGGTTAGGGTTTCATCATAACATTTGGCTCATGAAAAGGTTATGATCACGGAAAGAGAGGGAATGATTGTTATCAAGAAAATAACAAGAAATCATAGGAAATCTAGTTTAGGTTAATAGAAACATTACCCATGAGGTTTCCCTCACATGGAAGGTTACAAAAGGTTTCCAGAAAGATCATTCAAGGGTTAGGGTTAAGGTTTCAAGAATCTATTAGCTAGGGTTAAGATCATGATGATGATCATAGATCTCAAAGAATAGAATGAGATCATGGAATAGATGGTTGCAAGGATGCATCATCTTTTTCCTGATCTCAATCAAGAACAAGAACGAAGAAAGAATAATTAGAAATCCTAATTAGGTTAAACATGGATCATGAAGAAAATATAGTTTGATCAAGGATAAAGAATTAGAGAATGATAGGTTACAATTTTAGTAAAGAAAACACATTGATTGGCTGTTAACAAGATCAAACTAAGGGTTCTTGGTTTGATCCAAGAGGTTAGGGTTTCACCCTTTTTTTTTGGCTCCCAATGAAAAGGTTGAGAGCACCGGATGAAGGGAAGTAAATTTGTCACGCCCTCCCAGCCGGTACCCTATCTGGCATACCCGAGAGTGTGATCCACAGCCCGAAGATCAGGTATCGAGTGATCAACCTCCCACATAAACAATAACATAATCATGAACAATCATAACAAGAGTGCGGAAGATAAATCATAGATCCAATAATGAAAGAATGAATCATAAACGAATCAGAATAATAGATATAATCAGAGTATCAAACAGATAAGTAAAGTGAAGCAAAAATCCCACTTTACATCCAGCGGAAAAGTAGCTCTAAGGAATAAACTAGACAAAATCTAATCCCAGTAGCAAGTACATTGGGTAACTAAATTATTCTCCACTTTATAGACGACATCCTTGTATGTATAGATCTCATAAATAGCACAAGGACGCTTCCACTCAATGGTCGGACTAAGCATCGTACGGAGCATAACCACTCGCGGGATCTTCAGAGTAATTGTGGTAACCGCAATCACCTTCCCGGAGATATGTCTCTTCGCCTTGCGCTTCTTCATAGGGACCGTCATAATACTCAAGACTGCAGGATAGTCTAACAACATTGTACAATAAAGGAATGAGTTTCAAAGAAACCCAAGAAGGCGCTTAAAATCCATAATAACATAAATGGCAGGATTCCGTAACAAACATAAATGCAATATGATATGAGACAAACAATGAATGAATGAATCTAACTCTATGGATGCTGGTCTCTATTGGCGGACATGCTTTAAGTCATAGCACCGTACTTCTTTAGGAAGGTCCACTCACATCCTCAACCATTTAAGATATCTTGGATTCTCTCACGGATCATTTCACCGGTCTTGAGCAGCCGATTGGTAATGGGTCCTTCATCCCTCGAGACAAACCTTGGCAGGGGGTTAAGTCAACACACTCTCTCACAACCATTTGGTATAAGTACTCGGCGCATGTCGGGGTAAAACCTAGCCAAATGCAAGTCTTCTACTTGGTTACATCAAGTCAGATCCAGATACTTCCATTCCTCGTCCCCGACGATCCTTTCCGGTATCCTTCACACTAGAGTCGGCGTATCCTATGGCACCGACCAACTCGGACTACGGACTCATCAACCCTATTGATCATCCACATATGGTAAACGGGAAGCTCTCACGTCCTCTCACGGGTTGGTTACCGGTCTTAAGCGCCCGTGAGCCCAAGTCTAACCATATGCAACCCTACCAATAAATGGCCCCCACAATGTGATTCCTGTCCTCTCACGGGTTGGTTACCGGTCTTGAGCGCCCATGAATCCCCATTGCTACCACGGGTCGTTCGGTCTCAATACCCCTCCGATTAGGGTCCGACATAACAGGACATCCTAGCCAAACACTACTAGACAATCCTAGATATGTCATCCAACAGTTTAGGAAGGTGTCCAGAGGGCATCTCCGGAAACATCCCATAATATTCCCGTAGTAGTCCAAGGACAGAAGTGTCGAAAGGACACCTCTCCTTTCCAAACCATACGTAAGCATACACATGCATCAATTCATATCATCACATATATGGTAACTACATATATGGAAAGAAATCGATATTCCAATCACTTGTATAACTTTGGTAAGTAAATCATACATGAATCAATTCAATATGAATAAGTAATGCTACCGTAATCAAAGTTATGCAACAGTAGTATATCATTGTAAGAATCTAATTTAGGAAACATATTCATGATATTCAAATATAGAAACTAGATTCATGCTATCTATGTAATTAAGGAAATAACCATCCTTACCTTTTATAACTCGCAAAAGGATCCTAAGAAACCAAGTAAGATCTTGGCAAACTTGAGAAGAAGGTCCTAAACAAGTATATACAACATATTAGGAAAGATCCCTAACAGAAAATATATCAAAACATCCGAAATGTACCAATTCTGGAGTTGTTGTACTCATTGGTCGAGTGGATTGGTCGAGTGGTCCAGTCGACCAATCGTCGACCAATGCAGATGACGAGAGCCTATAAAATCAGAGTTTTAAGATATGAAATCCGAATTTGGTGGTTCAAAAGGGTACTAATCAAGGGGTAGACTACATCAGTAGTATTCTAGCATATAGGGGACCTCAAAACACTAATCAAATCAAGGTATCAAGATCCAAATTAGGAAACAAAAAGTTACCATAATTAACTCAAACATGGATCTTGATGAATTTGAAATAGAAAACAAGGACAAGAACTATAGGAGGATGGATCATTGCTTTCGGTAATGAAAACATGAAAACATGCATAGGTCTTCATGGAATAAGGCTTAGAAGCATAAATCTAAATAAGGAAATAAAACCTACCATATATGTAACTATCATGCATCATGAAGAACACATAGTAAGGTAGAAGAGAACAACTAGAATTCTATGGATTATGGATCATGGAAAGAAAACACAACCATTAACCACTAACATGATCAATGAAAGAAGATCCAAAGAGATCGGAATTCAGATTAGAAGATTAACAGAGATTAAATCATGGTTTGATCATGAATCCTTCAAAAGCTTGCAATGATCATGGTTAAGATCATTGTTCTAGCCTTAAATCCTTAGGATGATCATGAGAATATGTTCAGAGATGTTTGCAACAGAGGATGCGGCATCTCTTCTACTGTCTCAACTCAAAAAGGAAAGAAAAACAAAGATGGAGGAGAAAAAGAGAGAGTAGACATACCTTTTGATGCAAAAAGAAGAGTTCCGACGAAGATCCGTCAAGAAAACACCAAGGATGCAAGAGAGATGACTTGCAGAGGTCTTTGGTTCGTTCCAGAGGGTTTGGAGGCAGCAAATACGAAGTGGACTCGAGGTTGGACTTAAATAGAGCAAGAATCAACCTAATTGCCAAAGACAGCACTCATTGGTCGAGTGGATTGGTCGACTGGCCCAGTCGACCAATCAGTTGACCAATGCTGACAGCAAGGCCAAAACAGGGAATTGAAGGTCCAGAACAAATCCAAACCTAAAGGGGTTTTGCACACAAGTCAAGTGACTTACCTAATAGGTAGAAATGCCTTCAAACCAAGATAGAGAGCACTCCAAGTCCATCAACTAATTAGATCTTCATCAGGATTCAGTTTCCATAAATAGAACCTCATCATCAACTTTCATGGATTCAAAGCCAGACACCAAGTCCTCTCTTGGGATGGCCCAAAGCTGACTTCTTACTTTACTTCGGGTCATCGGACCTACAAACAACAAGGTTTCCGGGTCAAGGTTAGGGCTGGGTTTCACAAAATTGATAGCCAATAAAACAAGAAAATAAAGATGATCAAGTTTAGGTTAACACAAATATCACCCAAGGGAAAGAGAAACAAAGAATGCACAATCTGAAAAGGTTTTGGGGAGTTTCCAACAGATAAAAGAACATTAAGGTTTTAGATATGGTTACCTCTCATGAAAGTTACCCATAATTAACTCTCACAAAAACAACCCAAGATAGATAAAGGAACATCTCATTAGTATTTCAAAATAAAGAATGGAATTAGGAAGGGTCTACCAATGAGAGAAAATAAGGTTCTCAATTAAAGTGAAAGGAAAGAAATTCAAATCATATAATTAGGGATTTACTAACAAGAATCCGTGTATCCCACGGAAAGACTAAGGAGAATAAAGATTCACCCTTAGGGCAAAGAATTTACAATCAAGAAAGGTTTTGGGGTGGGTCCAATGAATTAAAAGAAATAAAAAGGTTCCCAATTGGTTACCCTCTCATGAGAGTTACCCAAGAATTTCCCCTCAAAATCTCTCCCTTCTAGTTTTCAATGGTCCAAGGAATATCAAGGATCAACTCCTCAATCATGAGGACACAAGGGAAGGTCATGGTAATAATATGAGACCTTCCCACAATCATAAAGATAGGTAGAAAATTAGGGAAAGTGTCATCAAGATCTTTGGTGGAATCAAATTTAAGAATCATCGCCATATGGCTTCAAGATCATAAAGTGAATTGGGGAATTCACTCTAGGGCTAATAGAATTAGAGAAGAGGTCATTACAGTAGTGTAATTGTCACACCCCGCCTGCCGGGCCTGGTTAATCGCCCGACAACCCGTGGGTGCGAACCGTCACAGGATCCATGGTTTTAGTCTATCAACAATAATAAATACAAATACAGATAATCAAGAGCAAGAATAGTGCAATAATTAATAAAAAGGTTACAGGAGTCCAAATACTCCAATAAATATCCAAGAACGAACGAAAGAGGGAAAATCAAGAATCAAAAGTAATATCGAGTTCAACGGAAGCAAAATAAATAACTAAATAATCTTCATCTTCAGGAGGCTTCATGCTCTACAAGTTCATGTATGTCTGTGCCACATTAGCTTCATACGAGAAGGCTCTTTCATATGAATCATCTCCAACTTCCGACATTGTGCAACCATCTGTACAGTTTATATAATACATACAATGAAAGGAATGAGTTCCAACGAACTCAGTAAGGAACAAGCAATTCTCATATATATGTCAATACAATCCACGAATGCACAGATGAAATGATATGGATGGTATGCAGAAATATGAATGCTACTAAGATCTAACTATGCAAGTCTCTAATAGCTGACATGCTTTAAGATATACACCAGCCCTCCTCTGGGTAAGTCTTATCACTCTGATCCAGCAAGGACTGGTTACCTCTGTAGGGATCCTGGGCAAAGGGGTAAGTCCACACCTAGCTCTCAAACCATGGCTGGGGGTTAAGTCAACACTCTCTCACCACAACCATTGGCAATGAGTACTGGCGCATGTCGGGGTTTCTAATCCAATGCAAGTCATAATGGCAACATACTATATGGAGTCCAGATACTTCCCATATGGCACCAACCAACTCGGTTCAGTACCCTTCGCAACCTAGGAGTGAAAACCCTCACGGACTGGCTACCGCTATTGGACTCCACTCCTTAACCCTATGGTCATCCACATATTATTGGGGCAGATGCTCTCATGACTCCTCACGACACCCGGTCCGTTCCTTGGACGTCCATGAGCCCAACCCTAACATATGCAACCCTACCATTACATGACCAACAGTGGACTACTGAGTCTCCGCACGGACTGGTTACCGCTGTAGGATGAAACATAGTCACGTCACCATTGTCACGGGTCACCCGGCTTCAATTCCCCTGCCGAAAGGGTAATAGCATGTGGGGTACCTAGCCATGCAATTCTAGACACTCCTAAGTATGTCATCCAGTAATCATGATAGTGCTAGAGACATCAGCAGGCATGTGTCCCATTCCACAGCCTTTTGATATCCCAAGCTAAGATATCCCAAAGGAATACCCCTTCCATCACAACTACACTACAATCACTCTTTATCATACCATGAACAGTTGTGCAATATCATAAAAGATGAAGTACATCAAAGAACACCACTAACAGCAAGTATACAATAAGATTCACATACTTTATACAATTACAGCAAGTTACATGATCAAAGAATAGTAAATAGAACAGCTGAATCATCATGTATATGTAATTGCATATAAATAAGAATGCATGTCCTTATCATAACAGTAGCAAATCTAAGTAGTTCCCAAATTATAAATTAAATCTATGCAATCTATGTTAATATAGTAACAACTTTCCTTACCTTAAATAGATTCGAATATATTCCGGACGGACAAGAGGTGAATCCAAAGTTAGCAAACAAACCCTAGAATAGCATCACACAATCATTAGGAAGTAGTCCTAAAAGAATGAGCATCAATTGAATTGAAACGGACGAAAAAATCCAATTCTGTCACTGCGGGTTGATTGGCTGGGTTGATTGGTTCAGTTGACCCAAGCAATCTTCCCAGAGAGAAATCCGAATCCAAAAATAGTATTTTGATCCGAAACCTATTCTATACAATCCAAAATGCTACGAAACTTGGAGAGAATGTCTAACACAGTAGTCTAAGACTAAAAAGCATATTTTAGACATCAAACAACGATTAAAACCATTACTTACTAATTTGAAATCATACTTTCTATTTTGGTAAAAATCATGGTTTTCATTGAAAACATGCTATGAATGAAAGAGATGAACTAGAGATGATGAGATCTCATTCTAGTACATGAATACAATAAATCAAAGGTATGAATAATCATGGAGAGGTATCTATAATGCTAGAAGAAATCAAAATAAGAATATGATCATAGATGCATGTAGAAAACATAAGAATCATGGTAAGAATTGATTATGATGATCATAATATGAGAATGAATGGAGATTGTAGAAGATACAATTGCAATGCAACATCTTCTTCATAATCTCAGATTAGAGAAGAGAAAGATCATGGAAAGAATAAATCAATATCATAGAAGTAAAATTATTAACCTTTGATTGAAGAACAAGAGAGAGAACTTGCAAAATTGCAAGGTTTGGTCTTCTTCAACACTTTTGGAGGCTTGGAGATGAATTCCCTTCGTTCTCTAAGTGTTTTGGAGGCTAGGGATACTAAAATCACAAAGTTATGAGGTATATA
This sequence comes from Hakea prostrata, assembly GCF_041222555.1. Classification (NCBI taxonomy): domain Eukaryota; kingdom Viridiplantae; phylum Streptophyta; class Magnoliopsida; order Proteales; family Proteaceae; genus Hakea; species Hakea prostrata. Next base: position 38,223,271 of record NC_142601.1, on the reverse strand, counting down.
TAGCAAGATAACCTAAACAGCAGATTCTGCTCGAGTTCAGCATCCTTGGGTCGATTGGCTGGGTAGACTGGCCCAGTCGACCCAGGCTAACAGCAAAGCCTGAATCAGGGATTTGAGGGCCTTTCACTACTTGGAATCAAACGAAACTTTAAACACATATACTATAACTTACCTAGCATGGAAAAATGACTTCAAATCATATCCAACCAAGCTCTATGGTCATCAACCAATCTTCTCTTCATCAAGGTGTAGTCTCTTTTCTAAATCCAACACTGTCTTCAAGTATGGGGCATCATTGCCAATCTCCATAGGTTCGGAGTCGAACACTATGTCTTCTAGTGATATGGCCCATAGTTGACTTTCACTTCTACTTCGGGTCTTCGGACCTACAAACAATAGAGTATCCGGGTTAAGGTTAGGGTCGGGTTTCACAAGTGCTTACAGGCTTAGCACCCTACATGTTGAACCTTTTAAGCACCCGTTCAACATACTTTTCTTGTGACAACCATAGCTTCCTAGCCTTCCTGTCACGAACAATCTGCATGCCCAATATTTGTCTAGCTGGCCCTAAGTCTTTCATATAAAAGGACTTGAACAACTGTTCTTTCAACTTCTTAATCATACCTGCATCTTGCCCAATGATCAACATATCATCAACATAAAGGAGAAGAACAGTGAACTTACCATTTGGAAATTTTCTGAAGTATACACAATGAGTTGCTTGAGTCCTCTTATACCCAATAGCAACCATAAGTAAGTCAAACTTCTTGTACCACTGCCTTGGTGCCTGCTTTAGTCCATAAAGACTCTTCTTTAACTTGCAAACCAAGTGCTCCTTCCCTTTGACTTCAAACCCTTCTGGTTGCATCATATGAATTTCGTCATTTAAGTCACCATCAAGAAATACAGTTTTCACATTTAACTGCTCAAGCTCAAGATCCATGCTAGCTACTAAACCCAAAATGACTCGAATGGATGTCAATTTTACTACTAGAGAGAAGATCTCATCAAAGTCAATGCCCTTCTTCTGTCCGAAACCTTTCACCACCAAACGAGCCTTGTGTTTCACTAGCTTCTAAGATGCATCTCTCTTCATCTTGTATACCCATTTGTTCCTTAATGCTTTTCTGCCTTTAGGAAGTGCTACCAACTCATAAGTATGGTTCTTATGCAAGGAACTCATCTCTTCTTACATAGCTTTCATCCAACTAATTTTATCACTTGTGGATCCTGCTTCCTAAAAGCTTTCGGGCTCCCCCTCATCAGTAAGAAGAATATACTCAGAACTGGGATACTTTTGTGTTGGTCTATGCTCTCTTGTGGACCGCCTCACTTGAGATTCCACAACCTCTTCTTGTGGGGGTTGCTCCCCCTGCTCAATATCCCCATGATCCATAGAATCATCTGTCACAATCTCTGGATCATTAAGATCAACCTGTTCTTCATGAGTAGGTTCTCCTCCTGGAACGGATGTGGGATCAAACATAACATTCTCAACATGAGTAGGCTTCTCAGACTTCTCAAAGTGTGTAATATTTTCAGCTTCACGAAATATTACATCTCTACTTCTGAAAACCTTCTTCTTTTCTGGATCCCATAATTTGTACCCAAACTCTTCATTTCCATATCCCAAGAATATGCAAGGAATCGCCTTGTCATCAAGCTTTGATCTTTGCTCCTTTGGTATATGTGCAAATGCCTTGCAACCAAACACCTTCAGATGAGAGTAGGAGGCATCCTTCCCTCTCCATACCCTTTCTGGAATATCAGACTCTAAAGGAGCTGATGGAGACTTGTTCATCAGATAACAAATAGTGTTGGCTGCTTCTCCCCAAAATGCTTTTGGCAACATAGCCTTCTTCAACATGCATCTTACTTTCTCAACAATGGTTCGATTGTATCTCTCTGCTACCCCATTGTGTTGAGGGGTTCCAGGAACTATTTTCTCATGTCTGATGCCATACTTAGAATAATAGCTCTTGAACTCTTTTGATGTGTACTCTCCTCTATTATCACTACGGAGACACTTCAAAATTTTCCTATTTCTCTTTCGGTCATGACATGGAACTGCTGAAAATAATGGAGTGCATGGTTTTTGGATTTCAACAAAAACAACCACACCTTTCGTGATGCATCACCAAAGAAAGTAATAAAATATATATTACCTCCTAACGATGGAACCTCAAATGGACCACAAATATCAGAATATACCAATTCTAATAAATTTGACTTCCTACCATAATGCTTTTGAAATGAAACTCTATGTTGTTTGCCAAATAAACAATAATCACAAGGATTCAAAAACATACCTTTGGCAAGAGGAATCAATGACTTCTTTGCCAAAACTTGCAGCCCCTAGTCACTCATGTGACCCAGTCTCCTATTCCATAGATCAGGTAAGAAATCATCCTGTGCTGCATTTAATCCACCTTCACATATTTTCACTATTGTCTTGTACAAAGAGCAACAGACATCTCCTCTAGCAACCACCAATGACCCCTTGGTGAGCTTCCATTTTTCATTACTGAAGGTACTCTCAAATCCTTTTCTATCCAAGGCAATCCCCGAGATCAAATTGAGACGCAAATCAGGAACATGCCGTACATCTTCCAAAGTGAGTGTGTAGCCCATATTTGTCACTATACAAACATCACCAATACCCACAATATTGCAAGCACTAGTGTTCCCCATCTTCACAGTTCCAAAGTCTCCTGCTTTGTATTTAGTGAAGGACTCCCTAATAGGAGTAGCATGATAAGAAGCTCCTGTATCAATAATCCACTCAACTTGGTGATCTGACACATGCAAACACTGATCCTCACCAAAAGGAAAAAGAACTAAAGCATCATCAAATGCTATAGAGGTGGTGTTATTATCATCATCTTTCTTCTGACTGCTCTCTTCACTTTGCTCTCTTTTCCAAATTCTGCAATTTCTTTTCATATGCCCCTCTTTGCCACAATGATAACACTTGAATTTTTCTCTAGATTTTGATCTATCTTTTGATTTACCACGACTCTTGGCTTTATCACGACCTTTGTTGAACTTGTCTTTGCTCCTCCCCTGTTCTCTGTGACAAGTGCTTGTGCATCATTTGAACCCATGGACTTCCTTCTTGTCTCTTCATTCAACAATGCACTGGTAACCATGCTCAATGATAGTTTACCCTTTGGAGTAGAATTGCTAACTGATACAACCAAAGTCTCCCAAGAATCTGGTAAGGAACTCAATAATAATAAAGCTAGCAACTCATCTTCAAGCTTCAACCTTATTGTGTTCAACTGATTCACTATGCTTTGATATTCATTCAAGTGTTCAGTAACTGAAGTATTTTCCTTCAACTTCATATTAACAAGCTTTCTCATCAGAAAAGCTTTATTCCCAGCTGTTTTCCTTTCATAGAGACTCGCTAACTTTTTTTACAGTTCTTCCACCGATGTCTCATCTGCAACATGATGGAAAACACTAATGTCCAACCACTGTCGGATCGTGCCAATAGTTTTTCTATTCAATTTGGTCCACTCAACTTCAAACATCTCTGATGGTCGATTAATATTACCTTCAACAGGTTCATATAAATCTCTATAAAATAATAGATCTTCTATCATAAGCTTCAAAATCAACCAATTTGATCCATTAAGCTTAATCATAGTACTTGAGGTACTTTCTATTTTAATTTACACATCTATCGATCAAGCTCTGATACCACTTTGATGGGGCTAAACAATATGCTAGTGTAAATTAAAGAAATAAACACAGCTGTAATGGATCAAGCATTCAACACACAAGCTATAATAGACACACAAGAATTTTTAACGTGGAAAAACCCGCAAGAGAAAAAACCACGGGACCGTTATCGGAGTCCACCCAAAACTTCTACTATCACTAAATGATAATAATAATGAGTACACAATCAATATCCCATCTCTAGATAACACTAGAGGAACTCAAAATCACAAGCACATCATCAAATAACTGGAAATCATATAGAACGGAGAAAAGTCACCAGAGAGGCTTCCTAAGAACTATGGTAGAATGATATTCTGACCGTTGGATATGAAGAGCTAGGTGCTACGACCATTCCCTTCAAATCTCACTTCATTCCAGCAACGTATCACCATCGGATTTGCCGAAGAAACCAGAAAATCTCCCTCTTTCTTTCTTCTCCCGCTCCGGCTCTCTCTCCCTCTTTTTCACATTTTTCTCTCTCTCTCTCTCTTATGCTGCTTTTTCTTCTTTTCTTTTCTCATCTTTCTTATGCGGCAACCATATATATATAGGAGAGTGAGGCGGCAATAGGGTTTCTTTTGAAACCCTATTGCTTCACTTAAAGCTGGGCCCCACATGGCTTTAATGGACCATGGGCCGGACCCAACACAAGGTTCTTAGTTTCTTTAGATTTTATATTCCCAAACGCAACCTTCTTCCTCCCCTTAGTTGCCATCTCAAGCGTCGTCTCCTTCTTCATTTGGTTTAGCGCCATAGATATCTCCGCCCTAGCTCGATCACTCCTCTAACTATTTAATCTCTGTCATGTTGTCCTTCACGCTGTTATGCTTTTTCCATCCATAAACCTGAGGGGTGAAACAGATCTTGTCATCTACTACCATAAGTTGCAAGAATTCGATCATTATCTTTCACCAAACATTAAAAAATAAAAAATAACCAAAATCATGATCTGTGGTAATGTCAAGTTCAAGTCCACAAGTGTTGCTTTCTCCGTCTCCTCGTCCATTGATGGAGGAGCCATTGCAAGGACTATAGTAGCAATTGCAGTAGAAGACTTCAGGGAAGATGCCAATGTCTGGTTTGTGGTTTTGATTTTGAGGGAAAGTGAGATATGTGGGAGTTGGACTTTAGGTTTGGACGTGGAGGTGTAGGTGATTGCTTGTGATTGGAAGCAAACAAGATGTGATGTGATTAGCGCTTATTTGTTAAAAAAAAGAAAACCGAACTGCCCCATTTTCATCATGTGGGATTTTTTTTTCAACCATTACCTATTTGTAACAAAATGAAAAAAAATGCAAAATGAGTAGTTGGGATTTCGACCTTGACAACTCGATTCGATCGTGGTTAGTGCACAGTATTGAAGTTGAACCCATCATTAGGGGGTTAACTCATGAGATGGTTCTAATAATATTTTCAAAAGGAAAATAGGGAAAATTTTATAAACACCCCCAAAATAATTGAAGACAAGGTATTAGGCACTTTAAAACCATGCAAAACAGCAATGATCATTTAAAATGTCTCTTAAATTTGTACAACATTACATTATGTTAACAAAATCTATTAAATAATGGTTAGATAATCTCATAATTCATAAATTGCCCTTATTATTTTATGACTTTACTATGTTGCCAATAGTAAAATAGAATCCTAGATTGTATCTTCTCTCTTCTTGCATGAGTTCCTTCTTCCTATCTACATTATTATTATTTTTTTAAATTTTTTTGTAGAAAGCAAACTTATTGAGAATTAGCCGAGATTGCATGACAAGAATCACAAAGCCAATGAGTGGAAAATGGCTATACAATGGCATCCTCAACCAATTGGGTCTTCTAGGCTAGAAGATCCGCTTAAGTATTGCGGTGTCTAATAACAAAAGAGAAAATACACTCATCAAAAAACTAATACAGCTAAAGGTGTACCATTTATCAAAAGAAAAAAAAAACTAACGGTGTACCCATAATTTCTTCTAAGCAGCTAATGATTTTAACATAAAAGAGTGATTGATAATTTGTAATAGTTTTGAGGCCCAAATTTTTTTCTTTCAAAAGAAACATAACAAAAAAATATGAAAAGTGAGGTCAAGGATCCGCATGAATACACCTGTCAAATTATGGTTTTTCTTTAGTGGCAATTCAGCTTTTATTTTATTATTATTATCTTTAATAATAAAATTCAGCTTAGAAAAAAGTAGCTTATATATTAAACAAGATATGATGCAACGCAATCCACCCAATCAAATCGTTCCTTTTTACCAAAAAATACTACTTCTTTAGTTGGTCAAAATATATTTTTTATTTTTTTGATATTATCAAAATATTTATTTATTTACTTTAAACTTTAAAGAATCCAGTAATGCAAAACGCTATAATCTTTTTAATTTATTTCCGATTTTCCAGCCTTCGTGACGAAGTTTTGATTTTATTAATTTTGAAGGGTAATATAGGAAAAAGAGAATTCCTGCAGATCCTCTGTCCGCAAGCCTTTTGAGCTTTCCTCCCTATTTTGAAAGTTCAAACGTTTTCTTGCGTCTTCACATTTTTTCCTCTCGCTGATCTGCATTTGGAGATCTGACTGGTGAAGACCCCAACCTCCATTATATAAGCGTTTCCTCCTCTGTTTCTACAGAACTCAGTTCGATATAGTTGGTTTAGTTTCTGTCTTTTGTTGACGTTTCAGATCTGGTTCTTCTGCATTTCTCAGCTTCGAAGCAATGGGGCTCCAATTCTCGAGACTTTTTAGTCGCCTCTTCGCGAAGAAGGAAATGAGAATCCTCATGGTTGGCCTTGATGCGGCTGGTAAAACTACCATTCTTTACAAACTCAAGCTCGGCGAGATCGTTACCACCATTCCCACCATTGGTGAGTTCTGTATCTTTCTATCAGTATCCGTTCATGAATTTCCCCTCTATGTTCTGATCTCTTTTTGTTTCGTTAGTTTTGTAAATTTGTTGATCGCCTTTTTTCCCCCTTCGGAAAGGACAGAATGATTAGCTTTCTTGGTTTAATCCATTCATCTAGGTTCTTTGAGGATAGAATCATACCGGCATTGCATTGTTTCAGTGTTTCTTGTTCTAAATTTGTATTCTTTTATGTTCAATTTTTTGGATGGATGAGAAAGATCCTGGATTCCATGAGGGGTTATGTATTGTTTGGGGTGATTTTCCCTTATTGCGCTTGCGGAGTTGCGTGTGCCCTTACTTTTTGTATACTGTTGGATCATATGAGGATTTTATGCTACTGACATCTAAATTTTGGTTCCCTTCATGTCTGCATGTTGTGCAAATGTTGGATGAGAAAGTGTAAAATATAATATTGCAAAAGAGGTCTACCTCTATGCAGTTAAATGAAAACATGTCATTTCTCTTAAAAAAGGACGTGGAGAATTAGGTTCTTTTTTGTCCTTGAAATATTTGCTTCTTTAGATATTTGAACTGAGTGTTGGATTTTGCAAATTTTGGGTATTTATTGGCAGAAACCGCTAACTAGTTGGAGGTTCGCTTGACCTCTTGCACCATGTCTTACGTTGGTTTCTTCATCATCCATTTTCAGCCTTATGTTTTAGTTGAATACTAGCACAATTCCATCATCAGATCTTTGTGGAATATCAAGTGCTAAACTGTTAAGAAGTTACTGTTCTCCTGGTCAGCATATCAAAGGTTGCCACACTGGGGCTGTTGCTGGACGCAGGAGTGAATAATTTTAAGCATCTAATTTATATGATGAGAGTTATTAGAAACATTTGAGCTATTCTCCAGGATAAACCTTTTTTTGTTTCATGTATGTACCTTGGTGTTTGGTGGTTGTGATATGGAGTTTGGCTGACTGTTCTTGTTATTATGCCTTTTGAAAATTAATATGTTCTTGTTTGTAGGTTTCAACGTAGAGACAGTGGAGTACAAAAACATTAGCTTCACTGTTTGGGATGTGGGAGGTCAGGATAAGGTAAGAAATGATGGAACATGGAACCATTCAACCCATCAAAATAAAAGTGGAAATGGAACTAGTGATTGTGTCATGCTTCTATCTCACCCGTTTGTTGTGAAAAATTAGTTTTACCGGGCATTGGTTGTATTTTGAATCTGATTGATTGACAGTCATAAGAGGCCTGGGATAAGGAGGTTTACTGGACTGACGTAATAGGAATTTTGTTGGACCTGGACACTGCAATTTGAGGGATGTCCCTTGATACTCTGAATTGTTTGTCACACTGTACAATCATCCTGGAATTTCTCACTTGTAGGTCACCTGGAATTCATGTGGAGGTGTGTGCACTGAAAATGCAAGGTGGCACAAACCTCATTTGTGAAACAGAAAAGTCTTCATAGCTATCGCCTCTGCTGTGGGCCAATCAACAACACTGTTGCTCTCTCAATCATTCAAATGTCTACTTTATCCAGTTGAGACATCCCCTTGCTGTAGGAAAGAAGCTAGTATTTCAGCTCTTATGTGGCTGGTTGACATTAGAGTCAACTGAGAGTGCTGATCCCCTGCTATGTTTTTTGGAAGTGAAAAAAATCCTATTGTCTTGCATTTGAATTCCTCTTTTAGTTTTAATTATGTTATTTAACTTATGATATTATGATATGATGGTTGGTAACAGATCAGACCATTGTGGAGGCACTACTTCCAAAATACACAGGGTCTTATCTTTGTTGTCGACAGCAATGATAGAGACCGTGTCGTTGAGGCAAGGGATGAGCTTCACCGGATGCTAAATGAGGTAAAATGATTTTAGGAGTATATCTATTCTACAAAAATGTTACATGAGTAAAGCCTTTCTGCTGGCTTTACCATGTGTGAAGTAGCTGCTATTCGTGCTTTGTGCTACTGTCTTGTTCATGTTGTTTTATTTCCCTGTTCTGTCCTCTTGTTATCAATTGTTTATTGGTAATCATAATGAGAAATATACATGTTGATTCAGGATGAATTGCGAGATGCTGTCTTGCTTGTTTTCGCCAATAAGCAAGATCTGCCGAATGCAATGAATGCTGCAGAAATTACTGATAAGCTTGGTCTGCATTCCCTCCGTCAGCGACACTGGTAAGTTTAACATCATGTCTTAATAATTGAGCAGTAAATGGGAAGGGCTGAATTGTAAGGGTGTCAAATGGGACAATTCTAAGTGGGAAGATTCCTAATCGGCTCTGGTCCTAAGGGGCAATCCCATAACTGTCCTGTTATTTGTTCCAGAACTAGGCACCTGTCCTGTTTAATAGTGGGATGGTCTGCTTTTGGTTTTCTAATGGTTCTGCGATTCAATCACTTTAACAGGCTTAAAATTCCAAGTACAATTAACTTCCGAAGCATCCAGACAATTGAATATAAATAAGCTTTTGCATAATCGAATGTTGATCCTTTCTTTTCTTAGTAATTATGATCCAACACTCACTAGTTGTAGCTATTAAGTGTTAATTAGGGTTATATGCATCTTAAGCAGGGTGGTTCAAGTTCGACCTGTTCTTTTTTGGTCTTTCAGTTTTGGATCTGTTCGGGAAATCTTCCAGTATAATAATGGGTAGGTTTGTTAAATCTGGGATGGTTCTTAGTTCCTTCCCAAAATGACACCTTTACTTTGCTGTACTTCTTTGGGCAGGCCTGCCTAATGTTGATCCATGTACATGTAATAAAAATTTTGAAAATAGAATAAAATAGATAGATTTGTGAATATCTTTTAATACCTAGGAAGACTTTATAGCTTTCTACCCATTATTTCATATAGGAAATAGATAGGCTCAAGTTCTTATTCATAATCAGTTTTAGAAACCTTGCATTATTTTGATAATATAAGCCTGATTGAGAAACTCTTCACATCAACATGGAGGTTGAAAATACAATATTACCCTTCCACTGAAACTACAAAATTTTAATACTACCCTTTCCTTCATCTCCAATCTGAAACACCCTATATTTCCTCCACCACAAGCACCACACAGCCACTGTCGCTGCCATCACCACCTCCAGTGTAAACACCACAACGACTGCAGTTGGGGAGGGGGATTGGTTGGGATTCGGGAAATTACCTTGTTAACAAAGGAAAGAACTAGTCAAAGAATAAGAACTGGAATGTCGTTTTGCAGATTGAGATGTTCTCCTTTGAGAGACTAGGTGTATTGTGACAATTTCTACTTCAGCTAATTTATATTAGCTTCGACTCTTTGCACAGACGGTGTTTCCCCATCCCTATCCCCTCCAAGACTCCCAAGAGGAAGAAGAAACCCTTTATTTTGGCCACTCCATGTAATGTCAGTTCCTTAAAAAGTGTTGTATAATATCTGCTAAAAATGGAGAAGAAAAACTTAGTGCAGGCTCACCACATCACCAAGTCTAGGGCATAATGATACCTGGCTGTTGACATGCTTCATAAGTTCTCCATGGTGTAGCAGCTTCTCCTGGTAGAGATTCTCCCAACATTCAAGTCGATGAACCCCAAAGCTGGGTGCTTTGGGACAAACTCTCAAATTGCTTTGCTGGCAGATTTCCCAGATGTGGGGAATTTCAGTGGCTGGGGGCTGTGGTTGCAGGAGAGTCAGAAGAGCTGCAGTGCAGGCAGTGGTATGTAGCACAGTGGAGTATTAGAAGACGTTGCCCCCAAAAAAGAAGTATTAGAAGAGGTGGAGGAGATGACATTTAGTGAAGACCAATATCATTCTCTCTCATTTTTCTAGAAAAACCTGTGGAGACCATTTGATTATCATCTAAAAGTCACCTCTCTCTTTTCTTTCACATTCTCTTCCTAACTCTCTCTCTCTCTCTCTTTCTTCAACCACCCTCTCAAAAATCGTGTCATGTGAAACAGTTGTTAGAGACTACAAAAAGTAATTCCCTCTACTATGAACCCTTTCATGGCTCACACCCATCTCCAACTTCCTCCCAAAAAAATAAAAAAAAAAATAAAAACGAAATAAAGAAATAAAAAATAAAAAAGAAAGAGAAAATTCTCCTGTATGTACTATTGATTTTAAAATGCAGTTTGGGATGACATTTTCGTATCAGCAGTGCGATTCATTCTCGTTCTGAATTTTGTGATATGAAAATGTTGATCAGGGATAGATGAAGTCAACAAAACTGTAGGGTTGCTGGAGGAAGAAGAAGATTTTTTTTTTGGGGGGTGGGTGGGTGGTTGGGGGCGCTGAAGTTGCAGAGATTGTAGATGGGAGGTCAGACCAGCAGCAATAATGGGGCAGAGTTGAAGAAAGAAGTAGGGTCAAAGGGTGTTTTTCTGAAGGGATTATAATATCCAGGGTTAATTTGTGCATTATGAAAAACGAAAATCTCTTATTGCCACCTCAAGTAACCAACGGAAGTTAACTTTAGGGGTTACCAGCAAGCCTATCCAAATTAGAGGGGTTCTGTTAGTTATTAAGTGAAGGCAGGGGCTGACAATAATTTTGTGAAGTACAAAGGGGTGTTAGTGATTATCTGTGAAGCATATGAAGTCAATTCTCCATGCAATCAGATACATTGACTGTTTTTAAAAAGTGATGAACATCATGAAACAACTCAAAAATTGCTGTGATTATTTGTATAGCTGACTTCTTACGTGGTTGAATCTTTAACTTATGAGAGAATCTTAGGTTCTATACATCTTGGTGCTTGAATAGTCAGATATTTAATCCTATAGCCCCCCCCCCCCCAAAAGAAAAGAAAAAGAAAAGCCTCCACCATAAAATTAAAAAATTAAAATAAATAAATGCAATCATGGATCTGTTGAACTGAATATCCATTCTACTGTAACAAGGGCTAGTTTATACTATGTGTGATTCTGACTATTTTGATGTAAAATTTCTCTTCTAGTTGACTTGAATTTGATGTCAATTTTCTCTATTTTAAATCATTCATTTGCATCTAAGTTTTGCCTTGACATTCACTTGAAAACATGCAATTACTATTATTATTATTATTATTATTTCCTTTTCTTTTTGTAGGGTGTGGGGAGCAGAGGGGAGGGCAAATGTTCTAATTCATTAATTTCACTCTGAAACCTTTTCGTGCTTATATTGGATGATATTATGATTTACTATAATGAACTTGGTTAGCAAAGAGGACATGGGAAGAATTTAAACGATCAATCTGTTATTGACTTGTTCTGTGTATCTTTGTGCTCTCTTAGCATCCAACATATACAAGAGGCTTTTTAATATGTTGGCTTGAAAAATGTGGAATGTGATATTCTGTAGGCAACATCTTGAACTTGTAATCTGTTAATTGATGATTCAAAATTATTCTATTACCAGGTACATTCAGAGCACCTGTGCTACATCGGGTGAGGGATTGTATGAAGGACTGGATTGGCTCTCCAGCAATATTGCCAACAAGGTAAGAATGAAAAGTTTAATTAAAAAGACAAATAAAACAGGCAATAATGATAAGATGTTAAGAGGGAGTCATATCGTAGGTCTTTGTTTTTGGTAATAAAACTGCAGGCCTTCGCATCCTTAACTAGTGGATATCCACTTTTTCCTGGACAAGAATTATAAAGTATTGGAGATGGGATGGAACTAAGCCGATCTGGCATGAACGTCATGATGTGTGCCCAATATTATGAGGCACCAGCATGTATTGATAAGTTCGGTGTTACTTATTTCCATAATAAGAGAATATGGAATCTGATTACTCCAAACCGGATAGAAATCTGAAATGCTCAATTATATGATGCTGTTAAGAGTGTCCAATCATGCCAGTTAGGCATTGGGCAATGCTGTTTTGGTCTGTGCTTGGTTCTATGGCACTTAGGCTTTTACTTTTAAATAAAAATTAATGTAATGATCCTCTTTTATTAGCTCGAAAGTTGGGATTTAACTTGTACATGGAAGTAGATGGATTGGGGAGTCTTTTTGTTCTTTTAGATGTTTCTTTTATGCTTTTTAGTCAGGAAATCCAAGTGGACTAGATTTCTATTTACTTTTGGGTTTTCTTCATTTGGACCTCCTGAGGTTCAACCTAATGGAGATTCTGTTTAACCTCTTCTTTTTACTTTCTTTGCTCTAGGGTCCTCCTTTGTTGACTTGGTAAAATTAAACAGTAATAGACTATCTGTCTACCTGTTTTGGTAGAAGTTAAGAATTATTGCTTAGATTGCAAACCTCATGTTTATTCAACTTCTTCAATCGGGAACTCATTTAACTGACCACTTGCTTCATCTCTTCCAGGCCTGAACTTTATCACTGCTGGTGGAAAATTAGGGAATTACATGGGGTTTTGCGTGCATGTGATTGCTGGTCACGTACCTTCTATTGAGGAATTGCTGAATTGCTTCACCGTCCCCCCGGGGGTTTTTCCAGTGCTATTCCTTTTGTATCTCAAACAGGATTCATGGTCATATTCTGTATTACTCTGAAATTGTTTTGATTTTTCAGATATAGTTTGTACTTAGTTTTCTTATTGTGCTGGAATTTTCAGATGCCCATTTAAGCTACGTTTTATGAAATAGGTAGTCTTTGCTTTTCCATCAATGGATGCTATCTCAACCATTTGTTGTCGAATTTGGCCAAGTTGGTTTATCCTATCAATAGCTTGATCTGGTTCCTGTTGGTTTTTGGTTTGCTGCTCAGTCTGCCCTGCCTGAATCTGTTTATGGCTGTCAAATTCCATACCCCCTCCCCCACCTTTTTGTCATCATTAAACCAGTTGCAAGGAGTGGGGGCCTATGTAAAAGGGTGGATGGGGAGGAGGTGTGGGGGACGGATGTTTGAACCTAAGATCTCATTGGTCTTATTATCTTTGTATAGGTTTATTAGCACCGTTATACATGAAGCACTTCCACTTTCGGGATGTGAATTAGGTAGAGGACTAGGTGTATCAACCGATCAGACTTGGTGGGACTAGGTGAGACTTACCTGGGGCCTCATGGTTCATAACTGTTGTACAGCCTGACTGTTCAAATATTGGGCCTCGGGCCAGGCATGGTCTGGCTCAGTTAGGCTATAATCAGGGCTTAAGCAATGTAAAATTGGGCTATAGCCCTATTTCAATTAGACCTGTAAATGGATAACCGAAATCCGCCTCCGAATTCGCATTCGCATTCGTATTCGTTTAAGGTATTTGTATCCAAAAATTTTCTTACCGGAAAATATCCGTATCCGTCCGCTAAGCAACCGGATTCGGATTTGGATATTTGCTTATCGGATCGGATAATATCCGGATAAATTTTTATCCGGATAGAGTAAAGTATTTAACATTTTTTCTTTAAAAATAGATGATAATCGGATTCGGATACCGGTAATCGGATTCGGATACCGGTATTCGGTAATCGGAAATTATAAATTTATAATAAAAAATGTAAAAAAGGGACAATTATCTATCAATAATCGGATATTTTATCGGATCGGATTATTATTGGATATCCGATAAAGTTTCGGATTCGGATAGCGGATTTGCTAATCGGATTCGGATTCGGATACTGGTGTATCCGAGCCGAATCCGGTCCGTTTACAGGCCTAATTTCAATGACAATGGGAATTTATACGTTTGAAAAAGTGTAGTGCCATGCAGCCATTTATATATGTCAATTCAGTATGGAATTGGTATTTGATAATGGTATCGATACGATACTTAGTAATATTGTTATCATACACCGAATTCCAAATGGTGCAAGTATTTTATACGATTGTTGTATTATATTTATTCGGTATAAAATGATTGTGATATTTGGAACGGTATCCGTGCGGTATGGTTCCTCTGTATCATTGTCCACGCTATTATCGTACCATTTAAGAATTATATTATACTGATGCCGTATCATATCTTTTCTGTATAGAATGATACGATATTGTGGCACTGTTTGGTTTTGGTAGACCATATATGGTATGATTTTTTTTATTTTTTTTTTATTTTTTGTGAGGGGGGAGAATATGGTATGAATTGACATAGTTGTGGATAAATCACCCATCACGGGTTTGCATTAGACCAACTGACGGTCCAAACATTTATGAGGTTAGACCACAGGTCATGTAAGAATCTAATCATAACCATTGATTCCATGGCACTCAATTTACAGTCAGGCTTGGTCAGTAAGAAGAATCTATACATAGGGTAGGGATTAAACACGAGCAAAAGGTAACACTTTCTTTCATTCGCTCAAATCTGGCAAACTTCCCACTTTCAGATAATCAAAAGCTTAGAGCTCACTCCAGCTCTAGAACAATTATTCTTTGCTCTTACTGACTTGGCTATCGAAGACGGAATACCGATTCAGCTGATCGGCTCTGTTTCTAACCGCTTCTCCAATGGTTTTGCAAGTGAGTGGATCTCGCATCAGGTTGAACCAGATTTGAAAAGTTTGGTGTGAATCACAGTCTACAACTCCGGCAAATTCGACACCAACAGACACAAAATGGTATGTTTGAGCAGAAAATTATTGATATTCAAACTCGTACCAAAGAGATTTCGAAGGTCCCCGCAATGGGATCACACATTTAATAAATGGGCTGGGCCAAGCTGTGGTTGGCACGCTTGGTCTGTTCTGCCCGGTAGGTCCTAGAATTGACACTCTGAGCAATTTGGTTATTGCAGGGCAATTTTCACATTGCTGGAAAACTCAACAAATTGTTTTCATCCAAAAAAAACTACTATCCCTTCCAATAGGATTTGTATTGATTTGGTTCAATCTATATGATTCTAATCTACTTGATTGTAAAATTAAGGATTTAGCTACACAGATAATGTGTACCGGTTTTATACCATACAGGGAAAAACAAGACACATTTTGTCATCTTGTCAATGAATTCTGGTTATTGATTGTTGATTTGAAAATTGATTTTAATGTTTTGTGTCACGTGAGGATAGCTATGGGCAAAAGGATTCTCCCATACCCATAAATATAAAATACAAAAAAAAAAATCTGTTATGAATAATATTTATTTATGGATGCCATCATCTCCAAAGAATCATATAAAAAAATGTTTCCAAATGAAAATCTCAGCCACCTCAGCATACAATCTTGGAGATTCACATTCCCATATTAACTGAATATCACAATAATGTATCATTCCATATCAAGATCATCTTATTGTGTGCAAAAGTCATATATTGTATTTCGTTGTAAATTCTAATATTTCCGTATCAGAGAATATGTTACTTCTACTATAAATATGCAATGCACTAAACTCAATAGAAGAGTTTAATTCATCTTGTCCTAATTTTCTTCTTTGTATTTAATATATCTTCTTTATTTTATAATATGTTATCAGCACGACTTCATTCAATGTAATTGTGTTTTGAAATGAAATATGACAAATTATATACCATTATGCTTTCTAGTCCAAGGTGAAAAGGATAATCGACATTCCCACGCTTACTTTCTATAAATAATAGAGTCTGTCTTGTCCATCTTGCAATGTAAGTGTATTGTGATTAAGGTATATGATTTATTGAATCTTAAAATTAAACAAGTGATAAGATATTATATTATTAAGTGTTATTAGTATAGGTTTCTTTGAAAGTTTTATCAATGATTTTTTTATTTATTAATTATTTCATTGATAATTGTCATTTTTTTAATAATTTAGATTTTACTGATAATGTTTTTAAAATTTTCATTTTAGTGGTAAGCTGAAAACATATGAATCCTCGATGTGATAATAAAAAATTCATAAGATATAGTGTAGGATTCAAGGTTTCAATTTTTAATTTTTTCTGTAGCATCTAATAGTTTGCTATTATCCTTTCTTACATTTTAATTTATGTTTCTATATTGTACATGCTTAAAATGTATCACACAGGACTAGGAAAAATATATGCTTAAAGTATAATCAAGGGCCAGTGGCGGAGCCACGTAGGGACCGGAGGGGGCCATCCCCCCCCCCCCCCCGGATTTTTGAAATTTTAAAAATGCCTACATATTTTCCTAATTTTTCTCACTTTACGTGTGAAATACCACTATTTGGCCCCCTCCAAAAATTTTTTAAAAAAATCTAAGATATAGATGATGGGTACAAATGTCATTCTTAATCATAATCAAATGGTTATCATTAAACCCCTAGTTTTAAGGAATAAAGGGTTAAATTCTAATTAAAAATTAACTCACTTTCCATGAATTTCTCCCTATATTCTCTCTCATATTTTCATTCCTATTTATTCTCTAATGAATCTCATCTTTTATTCATATTTCTTCTCTCTTTTTTTCTCACACGTCTCACAAAATATTGGAGTAATTAGCAGACATTGGAATTTTTCGAAATCTTCTCCACAGTTATCAGTATTCACTATCTCTTTCTCAAATTATTCCTCTCTCTCTCTCTCTCTCACATTCACCACGATTTTTCTAATATTCATTTAATAAAGTATAATTTTTTTCTTTTTTATTTAGTTGTTCTTTCTTTCTCCTAAAATTTGATTCTACTTGATGCGTCCAAAATCTGCTCAGCCCTTAGATCTCCTTGTGATGACCTGCAAAACGAAAGCGTCAGACATGGCCCGACAGAGGGGGTCGGTAGTCCACCTCCGAAGGCTAAGTTAGTTGATGAACTTAATCACAAACGGCTCTGCTAGAAGCACAGAGCTAAGGAATGAAGAACGGGGAAAGTGATCTAGATCGTAAGCCTCTGATAGTTTACGTCTACCAGTGTGTATGTGGATCTGAGTCCTCTTCACCTCGTAGGCAAGTAAGGTTTATATAGAGTGTACCTTTGAATCTCCTTCGTTGGATGCACTCGAACTTTCTTTGAGTAGTCGTTGGATCTTAACAGTTAGATCCGTTGAGCGATAGACTTCTACTAGTTTGAACTAGTAGAGGACTCCTGAGATAACCTCCAGGTTATCCGATGATTATCCCTTCGATAATGATAAGTGACAGCCGCCAATTTGTGCATGCCGTCATTAGGTTAATTAACCTAATCCATAAGTCGGATTAGGGCGTGCTTGTAGCTGCTTTAGTTTTCTTCCTCAGCAAGCTATCTTCTGGATCCAGTTCGCTCGGAAGTGAGTCGATTCCCTCCGTCTCGACCGGCGTCGAGGGTCAAACCGAGTATGAACCCGATTCGATCATATTTCCTCCGTATCACGAGCCCCCCAGACCAAGCGTTCGGTCGATCCCGAGGGCTTGATTTTTAACTGGGTTCTTCGTCAGGCAATAATCTCTGCGTATCCCAATAAATGTCATATCACATTTAATGCGGTGGTCACTTTTCCTCGAGCGTTGTGAGGGCAATGCCACGCGTCTCTTTGCAGTCGATCTATCGTGGCTCACGTAACCCAAGCGACGGTTTCCGAAAGCCTGTTTTGGATTCGTGAGTTCAAACTTTCAAAACGTCTTCTAATCTCGATCGTTGATGCTGAATCAATCTCGATCGTTCAGATCCCCCAACACTCGTGCGGGTATTTTAAAAGCGGTTCGTTGTCTTCGTAGGTTTCATTCTTCTTGTCTGGAATTTGAACCTTCGTCGTCTGCTTCGCGCCTTCTCGCTCTTGAGCCTTTGCTTCACTGAATCAGTAAGTTTACTGATCCTTTTGCAAAGTTTAAACTTCCTGTCTCCAGTATTTTTTTTTTTGTACCTTACTGAAACTAGTAATGGAGGATAATAGGGTTTCCCTGGTACCTAGTGTCAGTAGTGGTAACGAAGCTTTTGCTTCCCTTCCTTCCGAGCAGTCGGATAGTGATAACAAAACCCTAACTGTCCTCTAGCATGAATTTGCTGAAGTTTCCCAAAAAAGTTTAGAAAGAAAAGCCGAAACTTCTTCCGCCTCTCCTGAGTCTGGATCTTCCAAGACTCCTAGGGTGACTGTCGAGTCTTCTAGGCAGTCAAAGCAAACCTCCAGGTCTAATGGCGGACCTGGCTCTGGCCCCTCCGCTTTCAAGGAGGAAACCCTTCTTTCAGCAATCCAAGATTTTGATTTTCCTTCTTCTTATCATATTAGGGCTCCCCATTCTGATGAGAAGGTTGATTCGACCCTTCCGGGCGAGTTTTCCCTGTACATAGATGCACTGGAAAGCGGGGTTCGCTTTCCTTTTTTCAATCCTTTGTTTTCAGCCATTCTAAATCACTGGGACATTTGCCCTGGAATGCTCCTTCCCAATAGCTGGCGTCTCATCGTCGGCTTCTTGGGTTTATGTTTTAAACTTGGCGTTACGCCATCTCTTTCTCTTTTTGTGCACTTTCATCTTCTTTCTGTCTCCCATCCTCCCGGCTGGGTTTTTCTTTCCAAACGCAATAAGGCTGAACTTGATTGGAGGGGCAACATTCTTGCCAAAGGAACTTGCCCTTCCTACCACAAAAGATGGCGCGAAAAATACTTTTTCTGTCGAATGCCTCAATCAGATCTCAACTTCCCGACCGCCTGGAGGCAGTGTACTTCTTATTCTGAAAGTAACCGGGGCCTTCCCTTATCCAAAGAAGACGAGGCGGCTGTCAGGAAGATCAAATCGATTCCATGGTATTAGGAGATACATGGACTTGAGGAGGAGTATAACTCCATCCTTCAGTACTGGGGCTTGGCTCATTGTGAGCTTCTAACCACCATCCTTCAAAATTAAAGTGATGTGTCTTTTCATAATTCTGACTCTTGTTCTTCTTTGCAGTGCCTCCAAGAATGAAGCCTGAGAACCTGCGAGTGAAGGCCGCTAGGGCCGTTGTGACAGCTGAGCAACGGTCGCCTAGAGCCTTAACTACCGATCAAGAAGCTTCTGTTCCCTCTCCCGACCCCTCTTACAGGGGTATCAAGAACATCAGGCCCGTGGCTGATGCTTTGGGTAAAGGGAAGAAACCGATGGTGGAGAGTACAAACGTCTCCTCCTCCGCTCGAACCAAAAGGAAGCACGATATAGTTGATGCTTCCTCCCATAAAAAATCCAAAATTTCCGAAGATTGTGAGGTCTTCACCCCTCAGTGGACCTTAAAGCTGACTGATAGGGTGATACAAGACCCTGAGAAAGCTGCAAAATGGAGCTCCCTCAGTCTTATACCTTCTGATTGTCGGGAATTTGAAGCCTTGGACGATGATGCCCTTGTTAGTCAGTCCACCAGGTACCTATTTTCCTGCTTGTTTATGTTTTCATAATTTCTTATGACTTCTTTTGATAATCTCCTCTTCCTCAGGAATGCTGTGTTGAGCTTTTATCAGCACATGGAAGCATTGAGCCGGGTTGGCCGCAACGGCTCCTTGCTACAAACCTGTGAAGAGAATTTGGCCAAGGCCAATTCTGAGATAGACCTGCTGTCAGCAGCTGCTAAGGAGCTGCAGAGAAAGCATGAAGAGGAGATGAACTCCCTAAAGAAGGCTCTCGACTCAACGGCTCGCACTGTTGCTGCGGAGCGCGAGGCTAAGAAGCAGAAAGCAGCTGCCACATTGTTTGGTGACAGACTTGAGTTTAAGTGTGCAGAGAACGAAGAATACTTGAAGTTGGCGATTCCTAGCAAACCCGAGCATATCAAGCCGGAGCTTCGAAAGGATTGTGTTCGAAAGTACCTGAACAACGTACCTTTCTCCAAACTGTTGGGTGCCTTCAACATCCAAGCTTACCGTTTGGGGCAAAATGACATCTGGGAAAAAATTCTTGAATCCAACCCTTCCTTCGATACAACTCCCTTTCGTGAGGTCTGTCACAGAGAGGTCTTCGGGAAGTTAAACATGGATCTCCCTGACTGGGCTCAGGAAGAGGATGATCCTTTTCCAGCTGACCCAGAATATGAGGAATATCTTGCTGATGAACCGCCACTCCAAGAGGAAAAGTCACAGGCCGAGTCACAAGCTGCTGCTGAAGAGGACTCCGACAACGACAATCCTGAGGAAGGCTCTTCTCAAGATCCTGAGAAAGGCTCTCCTGTGCAAGACTCCTCAGGCAACAATGGGAAGAAGCTTAGGGAGTTATCCTCTTCTTTTTTTTTTTTTTGTAAAGATTGACCCTCTTTGTTAATGAATAGATACTTCTTCCATGTTTGCCGTAATACTTCCTCGTCTCCTATTGAAAGCTTGTCTTGATTATCAAAATATAAATGATAAAACTTATCATTTAACTTCGCATTCCTCGACGAATGATAATCTTGTAAAGATATCATGAAGAGATGTTTTGGAAAGATGCCTTAGCCTTTATTCTTCCTTACTCCTTCATTAATTGCAAAGTCCACACGTTTCCCTTCTGCTACCTACGAAGTCCAAATGTTTTCTTGCTTTGGTATACCATTTACTGTTTCCAATGAATTGGTAATACATCCATTATCCCAATGGCGGTGTGACGATTGGAGGTATTCTCGTATCAGGTGCCTATTTCCACGTGGCCTCCTTTTGATCGTTGATCTCACTTGTTGAGGATTTCGAAGCATCTTTTCGATCAGGGCCATTGGTTGCCTTTGGCTCTCAACCGTCGTCTTAATACCTGAGGCTTATTTAAGGCCTTCGAGGGTACTCTCCGTCTATCCTGCTATCTACAAGTTAGATTTGCAAAAGCGACATTCCGTCCTCCTGCTTACTTCCGTATTCCTCGTACTCCAACAATAACTCTATCAGCTTCTAAACAAGTGAGCTTTTTGCTATCACCAATCTCTTCTCCTGCCCCCCGAGTAAACTTTACAGTAGTAATACTTGGGGTTTATTTAATGGGTATTCTGAGTAATTCATATCTGACAGAGAACTAGGGTTTTCCTTCGTGTTTTGTGTTGTTGGGTGTTTTGTACTGATACGGCTCTTTCTGTGTACACAGTGGCTCCCAGAATCGATCCGAACTTTATCACAGCGAAATCTTGTAAGAAAATCGTTCCATCGGCGGCGGTTGGGGCCAGTGAGGTGGTTTCATCTAGTGAATCCTCTAGACGTAAGGCGACTGTTGTTGGTGAATTTTCAAGTCAGATTCCCATAGCTTCTACCGATGTCACCCCTACGTCTCTTCTGCCTGAAGTGATCGCTCGTTCTTCCCAGGAAGATCTTGATCACTCCGTTGTTGATGGCGCCGTTGATGGCGCTACTGATGCCCCTGCTGCAGAGACCGTTTGTGCATCCCCAAAGGAGACTCTTCGGGCATCTGAGGCAACTATGTTGGCATCTGATGAAGGGGCGGTCCCAGCAGGTGCTGCTTCTATTTCCAACTCTAGAGCTTGTTTGGCATCCTTTACCTCTCCTTTGGAGCCGGAGGATTTTGCCACTAGGAAGCGTCGTCGGTTGGCAAGTGATGCAGCTCATCCTTTTCTTGATGTAGCTCATCCTTCGCCTGAATTAGTGTCAAACGAGTTTGACAAAGTGTTGGAATGGTGCACTGCTGCTCGAATGCCTTCTGAAAGCGCAGTTCTTTCCAAACTTCCAAACGAGGTCTTTTTGAAGTCAATGGTGATGTAAGTCTTTCTTCAATATCTTTTGATTCTGAAGGTTACTTTTCTGCTCCTGTTTAACTCGGAAGTTGTTTGCAAGAATCTTACTGGTAACTTCCACAACCAAGTGGAAGCAGCCTCTAGGCTCAGGAAGCTGAGCAA
The DNA here is from genome assembly GCF_041222555.1 of Hakea prostrata. Lineage (NCBI taxonomy): Eukaryota > Viridiplantae > Streptophyta > Magnoliopsida > Proteales > Proteaceae > Hakea > Hakea prostrata. The sequence goes on along the minus strand of NC_142601.1, from coordinate 38,201,148 downwards.
TGAAGTTTCCAAGCTTCGGGAAATCTCTAAAGCTAAAGACGCTGAGATTGCTCGCCTTAGGAAATTAGCTTGGGAGGTTGTAGGAGAAAAGAATTCGGTGATCGAGCGTCTTCAGTCGGACTTGGATGATGCCAGGGAGAAGATCCGACAACTGGAGCGAGGGGTTGGAAAGTCAGGAGCCAAAGGATCTGAAGCGTTACCTCAAAGGCAAGCTGTCATTCCTTTGCCCGAATCCCTTCCAACTGACGTTCGCAGAGCCTGCATCTTCAAGTATTTACACAGTAAGCCCTTTGTTGATATGCTGAATGCTTATAACTTGCAGGCGTACCGGGATGGTGATAACGAAGTATGGGAATCGATATTAAGGATAGATCCTCATTTTGATACGACTCCCCACAGTGTTGTTTGCCATCCTGAAGTGTTTACCAACCTGGGTCTTCCTTCTCCTGACTGGACCAAAAATAAGACTGATCCTCCACCTTCTGATCCGGATATTATGCATTACCTGGAAGATTCTCCTGTTTATTCTCCCCTAAAAGGATTCAATTATGAAGAGATCGCCTTGAATGCAAGTTTGGTCGAGGACCATACTTCTTCTGGACAAGCTGGACAAAGAGTATGAAATTGCAGAGGATTTTATACATACTGAAATGCTTTTTGCAATCCTCATTTCTCCCCTTCTTTTTCTTGAATCCATACCGATGCCTGACTCATGTGTTTGTTCTAGCAAAGTTGTGCTGATCTTGTATGACTTCTTAATTATCACCGATGATGACTTTCTTTTCTGACCGAAGATTGTATCCAACTCTTGTAATCTCATGTTTGATGTAAAGATTGGCCTCTTTCGGTCTTTTGAAGAAATAAGAAATTAACTTCATCCTGAACTTTGCTAGTCACTTAAATCGCTGTTGCACTAGGTCTTAGTTGTTTAGAACAATGCCTCTACTTAAAGATTTCCGGAGAAATTCAATAAGTCTTTGAAGGAATTCACTCGGGTTTTAAACCGATGCCTTTACTTAAGGATTTTCGGAGAAATACAATAAGTCTTGAAGGAACTCACTCGGGTTTTAAACTGATGCCTTTACTCAAGGATTTCCAGAGAAATACAATAAGTCTTGAAGGAACTCACTCGGGTTTTAAACCGATGCCTTATAGTCGGATCTTGTTCTTGAATGTGGTGTATGATGCCCCCCAATCAAAAGATAATTTGTTGAAAGCCAAAAATTGCATTGATTGAGTTGAAAATGGTTACATCACAAACAAAATTGAAATCATCGTCAAGGATAAAAAATTTTGAGATGCCTGGCATTCCACGAAAGATCCAACTCTTTCTGGGTGTTGATGTTCTTCAGCCTATAAGCTCCTGAACCGACTGGTTTTACAACCATATAAGGTCCTTCCCAGGAAGGGTCCAATTTTCTTTGGTGGCGCGGGTCGAAGCTAAGGTGTTTCTCAACACCAAATCTCCTGCTAAGTACCGACGATTCTTTACTCGGGTATTGTAATGTGACGCTATCCTTCTTTGATAATGTTAAGTTCGTGCTATTGCCTTTGCCCGAACTTCGTCCAACAAATCAAGACTATCATGTAGTCCTTGGTTGTTTGCTTTCTCCTCGAACTCTCGATCCCGTAATGTCCCTGCCATTATCTCCACAGGTGCCAACGCTTCGGACCCATATGCTAACTTGAATGGAGTTTCTCATGTCGGTGTTCGAACCGTAGTTCTATAAGCCCACAGTACATTATGAAGTTTTTCGACCCATAAGGCCTTGTCAGCTTCAAGTCTTCTCTTTATCCCTTCCAGCAGCGTTCGGTTAGTAACTTCTACCTGTCCATTGCTCTGGGGGTATGCCACTGAGGACATACAATGCTCGATCATATAAGTTCCACAAAATTGCTCAAATTGTGGACAGTCGAACTGAGTACCATGGTCAGTAACAATAATCTTTGGAATCCCAAAGCGATATATGATTGACTCAAGCACGAATTTCTCCACTTTTTTCTTAGTAATTGTTGCCAGGGCACTGGCTTCAACCCATTTTGTGAAGTAATCAATTGCTACTATCAGATATTCCCGTCCGCCTGATGCCTTGGTGAACTTGTCCATGATATCAATTCCCCACATCGCAAAGGGGATGAGATATAGAATTGAAGTCATGGTTTCCGCTGGGCGCTTTGATACCGTAGCATGAATTTGACAATTGCTACATCGACGAACATACTCCATAGCAGCCTCTTGGATCTTAGGCCAATATAAACCAAGTCTTAGAATTTTGTGTGCCAGGGCTCGTCCACCCATATGAGCTCCACAAATTCCTTCATGAACTTCAGCCAAAGCTGAATTTGCTCCTTCGGGACCTATACATCTCATAAGAGGTCCAGAATAAGATCTTTTGTATAGTCTTCCATTCTGAATGACAAATCTTGCTGATCGTATCTTGATCAATCTTGCCTCTTTCGGATCCTCGGGTAGTTTGTCATCTCTCAAATATTCGACTATCGGATCCATCCAACAACGCTCTGCTTCAATATAGGAAATTTCTTTCTCATGATAACTTGGAAATGTTATCTCTTCAATGTAGGCCGAAGGGTCTAGATTTTTTTTCTTTTGCATTGGCTAATTGGGATAGCTCATCTGCCACTGTATTTTCAGTCCTCAGAATCTGAGATATCTTCAAATTCCGAAATTGCTTTTGAAATGCCTGCACAATCTCTTGATATTTTTGCAAGCGATGTTTTTTAATACCATACTCCCCCTGGACTTGGTTGACTATAAGTTGAGAGTCACTGTAAATAGTAACATCTGCAATGGACAATGCTTTTGACAATCGAAGTCCATCTATCAAGGCTTCATATTCTGCTTCGTTATTACTAGCTTCGAATGCAAATCTCAAAGCATATCGAATGATAAATCCTGCTGGACTTTTCAATAGAATTCCAGCTCCTGCTCCATCCTTATTACTAAAGCCATCCACATATACCTCCCAAATGGTTAGTATAATGGGATCTTCGATAGTGGTCTCCACTAGTGCATTAGTTTCTACTACAAAATCAGCTAACGCCTGAGCTTTGATTGTTGTTCTGGGCTTAAAGCTCACTTGGAACTCACTGAGTTCAACCGACCAGGCCACCATCCTTCCAGACAAATCAGGTTTATTAAGAACTTTACTAAGAAGGAAAGTTGTAAATACCTCTATTGGATGAGCCTGAATGTATGGCTGTAGCTTCTTGGCGGCTATCATGAGAGCCAAAGCCTGCTTCTCAATCTGCGAATATCGTGTCTCCGCATCAAGTAATACGTGAATCACATAGTAAATTGGCCACTGTTTCTTATCTTTCTCCCGAACAAGTACTGCACTGACTGCTGAAAGGGACGCCGCTAGATATAGCTGTAAGATTTCCCCCTTCTCTGGTCGGGACAAAAGTGGTGGTTGTCCCAGTGCCTCCTTTAACTCCTTGAAAGCTTTCTGGCATTCTTCCGTCCACTTTGCTTCGTTGGTGCCCCTCAAATCTTTGAGTGCCTTGAAGAATGGTAAACACTTCTCTCCAGACTTGGAGATGAAACGATTCAAAGCAGCAATTCTCCCTGTTAAACACTGCGCATCACGAACAGTTTTGGGAGCCTCCATGTCAATCAGAGCTTGTATTTTGGCAGGATTGGCCTCAATACCCCTCTGTGACACCATGAAGCCCAAAAATTTTCCTGAAGAAACTCCAAAGGCACACTTTTCTGGATTCAGCTTCATTTGATACTTTCGCAGTACTGAGAATACCTCACTTAAATTTGCAATATGATTTGCTCTTGTAAAGCTCTTTACTAGCCTGTCATTAACATAAGCCTCAACATTCTTCCTAATTAAGTCCTTGAAAATCTTGTTGACGGCCCTCTGATATGTAGCTCCTGCATTTTTCAAGCCAAATGGCATGACTTTGTAATAGTAGCTTTCACGATCAGTCATGAAAGTCGTGAACTTCTCATCTTCCTTATTCATAAGGATATGATTATACCCTGAGTAGGCATCCATGAAACTTAGAGTTTCATATCCTACAGTCACATCTATCAAGAGGTCAATCTGAGGCAACAGATAGCAATCTTTAGGGCAAGCCTTGTTGAGGTCTGTATAGTCTGTACACATCCTCTACTTCCCATTTGCCTTCTTGACCATTACCACGTTGGCTAACCAAGTTGGGCATTCAATTGGTTCTATGAAACCAGAATTCTTCAGTTTTTCAACTTCGCCCTGAACGGCTTTGTATTTTTCAATGGAGAAATTTCTCCTATTCTGGATAACTGGTTTCACCTTCGGATCTATCCAGAGTTTGTGCTCTGCAACAGCCCGATCAATTCCAGGCATGTCTTCGGCAGACCATGCAAATGTCACTATTTTGTTGAAGAAAAAACTTCAACTCATCCTTGAATTCCTCTAGCTACTCAGACCCGATATAAGTAATCTTTTTCTCATCCTCGGTACGCAGTTGGATTTGCTCCAGCTTTTCCACTGGCTCGGGCCTTTGCATTTCTGCTTCTTCCCAATCATCTCAAATTTCTATAGGTAGGGTAGTCACCTTCCTCGGGCCTTCCTTGTCTTTTAAATAGGCAACGTAACATTGCCGAGAGATCCTCTGGTCAGATGAAACTTGACCAATTCCCATGTCAGTCGGGAATTTTATCTTTAGGTGTTTCGTCGAAACAATAGCACCTATCTTGGACAAAGATGGTCGCCCGAGGATAACATTGCAGGCTGGCAGACCACCAAAGAATTGATTCGGACGGTTGTCTCCTTGGGAAAACTTCCAATAGATAAGTCCAACTGGACAGATCCTTCCGCTACTGCAGATGATCCTGCAAAGCCATATAAATGCCTGGATGATGGCTCCATCAAGTCCTCATCCACCCTCAGCTTTTGATACACTTCATAAGAAATTAGGTCAGCTGCAGACCCTGTATCAACCAAAACTCTATGCACTTATCGGCGCGCAATCTCTACCATGATGACTATGGCATCATCGTGAGGTAGACAAATGCCTCTTTCATCCTCCTTGCCAAAGGTGATAGAATCTTCACCGTTTGGCCTCTTCCGTTCTTGCGTCTCTCCGGTTCCGACAAATTTAGATTTTGTCTTTAAACTCCGGAGTGACTCGGGTTCTGGACCTTCGAAAATTGTAAGAATCGGTGATCGAGTAGCATCAATCACCTCCTTGCCTTTCTTAGACTTCGGAGCCTCCTTTGATCTTTCTGAACTAACCGAACGATCCCTTTTGGAGCAGCCTCGCGTGGCTCACGTGGCTCCTCCCTTCTTCTGCTAACAAAATTGGACAAATGTCCCTGAGATATTAATCTCTCAATATCTGCTTTTAGATGACGACAGTCATTTGTATAATGACCATAATCCTTGTGGAATCGGCAATATTTTTCTCGATCTTGCTGCTCTCCAAGCTTTAAAGGAATTTTAGGTGGCCACTTCAAAATATTTCGCCTTTTGATGATATTCAGAATATCAGCCCGAGGAGCATTCAATGGAGTATACTCACTTTTACCGGGAGATCTCTGCCGCCAAGCCTGAGGTTTTCCAACCCGATCGTGAACATTCTTCTTTGGCTTCTGCTTTTGTTCAGGAGCCTTTTATTCCTTAGTGGAGGCTTTGTTGTCTCCCTGGCGCGAATCTAAGATCTCCATGACTTCAGCTTGCTTTTGGCATCTCTGTACCAACTCAGCATAAGTTGCAGGCATATCTTGTAGTAGTAGCTCCAGGAGTCTTCGATTAGTGAGTCCAGTGAATAGAGCAGTTTTAGCTACTTGCTCATCCAAATTCTCTATCTCCATCGTCACTCTCTTGAATCTTTTCAGATATTCTCTTCTCGATTCGCTCTTTCCTTGTCTGATGGTAAACAAGGTTTCTTCTGTTTTCTTGACCTGGATTCCACTCTGGAAACGCCCTATGAATTTGCGCGCCAACTCATCAAAGTTTACGATCCTTCCAGATGGGAGGTTCGAAAATCACTTTTGTGCTTGTCACATCCTCCCAGCCGGTACCCTATCTGGCATACCCGAGAGAGTGTGATCCACAGCCCGAAGATCAGGTATCGAGTAATCAACCTCCCACATAAACAATAACACAATCATGAACAATAATAATAAAAGTGCGGAAGATAAACCATAGATCCAAATAAGGAAAGAATGAATCATATATAAATCAGAGTACTAGATATAATCAGGGTGTCTAAATCAGATCAGTAAAGTGAGGCAAAATCCCACTCTACAACCAGCGGAAAAGTAGTTCTAAAAGAGAATAAGCAAGACAGAATCTAATCCCAGTAGCAGGTACAATAGGTAACTAAATTGTTCTCAACTTTATAGACAACATCCCTATAAGTATAGATCTCATAAACAGCACAAGGGCGCTTCCACTCAATGGTCGGACTAAGCACCATAAGGAGCATAACCACTCGCGGGATCTTCAGTGTAATTGTTGTAACCGCAATTACCTTCCTGGAGATATGCCTCTTCTCCTTGCGCTTCTTCATAGGGGCCGTCATGATATTCAGTACCTGTAGAATAGTCTAACAAACATTGTACAATAAAGGAATGAGTTTCAAAGAAACTCAAGTAAGCGATTAAATCCATAATAACATAAATGGCAGGATTGCGAACAAACATAAATGCAATATGGTATGAGACAAACAATGAATGAATGAATATAACTCTACATATGCTGGTCTCTATTGGCAGACATGCTTTAAGTCATAGCACCGTACTTCTTTAGGAAGGTCTCAATCACTCATCATCAGTTGGTAATGGGTCCGGCATCCCTCGGGACATTCCATGGCTGGGGGTATAGGTCACCACTCTCTCACATCACCATTGGTCTAAGTACCGGTGCATGTCAGGGTAAAGCCTAGCCAAATGCAAGTCTTCTACTTAGTTACATCAAGTCAGATCCAGATACGTCCATTCCTCGTCCCTGACGATCCTTTCCGGTATCCTTCACACTAGAGTCCTCATAGTCCCTGACTACGGACTCATCAACCCTACTGGTCATCCACATATGGTAAACGGGAAGCTCTCACGTCCTCTCACGGGTTGGTTACCGGTCTTGAGCGCCCGTGAGCCCAAGTCTATCCATATGCAACCCTACCAATAAATGGCCCCCACAATGTGATTCCTGTCCTCTCACGGGTTGGCTACCGGTCTTGAGCGCCCATGAATCCCCATTGCTACCACGGGTCGTTCGGTCTCAATACCCCTCTGATTAGGGTCTGACATAACGGGACATCCTAGCCCAACACTACTAGACAGTCCTAGATATGTCATCCAACAGTTTAGGAAGGTGTCCAGAGGGCATCCCCGGAAACATCCCATAATATTCCCGTAGTAGTCCAAGGACAGAAATGTCAAAAGGACACCTCTCCTTTCCAAACCATACTTAAGCATACACATGCATCAATTCATATCATCACATATATGGTAACTTCATATATGGAAAGAAATCAATAACTACAATCAATTTGTATATAACTGGTAAGTAAATCATACATGAGTCAATTCAATATGAATAAGTAATGCTACTGATATCAAGACAGTACCACAGTAGTATGACATTATAAGAATCTAATTAAAGAAATAACTTAACAAGATTCAAATATAGAAACTAAGATATGCAATTTATGTTGTTAAAGAAGTAACCATCCTTACCTTTTATAACTCTCAAAGGAATCCTAAGAAATCAAGTAAGATCTTGACAAACTTGAGAAGAAGGTCCTAAACAAGTGTATACAACATATTAGGAAAGATCCCTAACATAAAAGATACCAAAACATCCAAAACAGACCAATTCTGGAGTTGCTGTACTCATTGGTCGAGTGGATTGGTCGACTGGTCTAGTCGACCAATCAATCAACCAATGCAGACAGTAGCCTATAAAAATCAGAGTTTTGAGATATAAAATCCGAATTTGGTGGTTCAAAAGGGTACTAATCAAAGGGTAAACTACATTAGTAGTATCCTAACATATAGGGGATCTCAAAACACTAATCAAATCAAGTCATCAAGATCCAAATTAGGAAACAAAAAGTTACCATAATTAGATAAATCATGGTTCTTGAAGAATTCAAGATAGAAATCAAAGACAAGAACAATAGGAGAATGAATCATTGATTCAGGTAAAGGTATCATGAAAAGCATACTTAGATCTTCAAGAAAATAGACCTAAGAGCATAAATCTAAATAAGGAAACAAAACCTACCATATATGTAACTATCATGATTCATGAAGAAAACATGATATGGTAGAAGAGAAACAACTAGAGATTGATAGATCATGGATCATGAAAAGAAAACACAGCAATTGACTACTAACATGATCAATATAGAAGATCCAAGGAGATCAGAATTCAAATCAAAAGTTAAACAAAGACTAGATCATGGTTTGATCATGATTCCTTCAAAAGCTTGCAATGATCATGGTTAAGATCATTGTTTTAGCCATTAATCCTTAGGATGATCATGAGAGACAAGTCCAGAGATGTTTGCAACAGAGAATGCAGCATCTCCTCTACTGTCTCAACTCAAAAAGGAAAGAAAAATAGAGATGGAGGAGAAGAAGAGAGTGTAGCCATACCTTTGATGCAAAAGGAAGAGTTTTGACGAAGATCCGTCAAGAAAATCACCAAGGATGCAAGGGAGATGACTTGCAGAGGTCTTTGGTTCATTCCAAAGAGTTTGGAGGCAGCAAATACGAAGTAGACTCGAGATTGGACTTAAATAGAGCAAGCAAGACCTAATTGCCAAAGACAGCACCCATTGGTTGAGTGGATTGGTCGACTGGTCCAGTCGACCAATCAGTCGACCAATGCAGACAGCAATTCCAAAACAGGGAATTGAAGACCCAGATCAAATCCAATCCTAAAGGGGTTTTGCACACATATCAAGTGACTTACCTAATAGGTAGAAATGCCTTCAAACCATGATAGAGAGCACTCCAAGTCCATCAACTAATCCGATCTTCATCAAGATTCAGTTTCCATAAATAGAACTTCATCATCAACTCTCATGGATTCAAAGCCAGACACCAAGTCCTCCACTGGGATGGCCCAAAGCTGACTTCTTACTTTACTTCGGGTCACAGGACCTACAAATAACAAGGTTTCCGGGTCAAGGTTAGGGCTGGGTTTTACAGTGCTGCTCCGGTTAAAAATGAACCAAAAACCCTGTAGAGAATTTCATCAGAATTACCTGCAACTGCCATGGTCTGTTGATAATAGCCGATGTGGGCCGTAGGATCTCCGGAGCCATCGAATGTAGAAAAGGTAGGCAAACGGAAGTTGTGGGGAAACTGATATCCCACAATTGGCTTGACAAAGGGGGTCTTCCGAATAACTGAGTAAATATCCTCAGTTATCCTTCCCCTAGCCAACTGCCCTAGTTTTTGATTGATGTTGGCCAATTCCTAACCAATCTGAGTCGGGTGATCTTCAGCATTATGATCACGACCTCGAACAACACGATCATCATGAGTTATCCGATCGTCACGAAAGGCCCGTCCATCACGAAAATTCCGCTCATCGCGAACTGCTTGATCATCACGAACGATTCGTCTAACAGTCGGTGAGTGAGTTCTCACCCCTGTATCCAACCTTGTATTTGAATTGGTTGTACTTTCCTGTGGTCCGTCGAATCGATCGTCCCGCCTAGGTTGATCGTCAATCCTCCTAGGCCCTCGGTCAACCTTTACGAAAGTTCTGACCGATATTCCGATCATCAGCCAATCTTTGATCACGTGGCAATGCATGCCTCCCTGAATCGCGATGATCAGGTTCTTGTGGTAATACCACTCGTCTGGTGAGCATGCAGAGTGCTTGACTCACCTCCAAGAGTTGAATCTTTACCTGATTCAATTGATCTTGGAATGTCTCTGGAGGATCACGTCCTCCTTGACCACCATCTACCTCAATAGGTGGTAGACTTCCCTGGGGAATATCTGGATCATTCCCCTCAGGAATTTGAACACTGGTATCGCGTTGTGCAGCGGCTGCTGCCGATCTAGTCACCATGGCTTTACAAGTGATTCCCACAGACGGCGCCAAATGATGCTTCCAAAATCTGCTCAGCCCTTAGATCTCCTTATGATGACCTGTAAAACGAAAGCGTCAGACGTGGCCCGACCGAGGGGGTCGGGAGTCCACCTCCGAAGGCTAAGTCAATTGATGAACTTAATCACAAATGGCTCTGCTAGAAGCACAGAGCTAAGGAATGAAGAACGGGGAAAGTGATCTAGATCGTAAGCCTCTGATAGTTTACGTCTACCAGTGTGTATGTGGATCTGAGTCCTCTTCATGTCGTAGGCAAGTAAGGTTTATATAGAGTGTACCTTCGAATCTCCTTCGTTGGATGCACTTGAGCCTTCTTCGGGTAGTCGTTGGATCTTAACAGTTAGATCCGTTGAGCGATAGACTTCTACTAGTTTGAACTAGTAGAGGACTCCTAAGATAACCTCCAGGTTATCCGATGATTATCCCTTCGATAATGATAAGTGACAGCCGCCAATTTGTGCATGCCGTCATTAGGGTAATTAACTTAATCCATAAGTCGGATTAGGGCGTGCTTGTAGCTGCTTTAGTTTTCTTCCTCAGCAAGCTATCTTCTAGATCCGGTTCGCTCGGAAGCGAGTCGATTCCCTCCGTCTCGACCGGGGTCGAGGGTCAAACCGAATATGAACTCGGTTCGATCATATTTTCTCCGTATCACTACTAATGGCAATTTGAATCTTGTTAGAATTCAGCCATAGATTTTATCATATTTAATCATAATCATTGATTTTTTTTTTTTTTATCCTTAAACTTTTTTCTAAAATTTCATTCATATTAATGGAAATTCAAATCTCGCTTAGAATTTCAACTTTATTTACCAAAGTTTTTAATGTAGGCCCCACATGTCAAAATATAATACAATTTTATGAGATGGGACCCACGGTGGGTCCCGCATTGGCCCAGGCATATTCAGCCCCCCCCCCCAATATTCAATCCTGGCTCCACCCGGGCAAAACCAGGATTCAACATTAGAGGAGTCGGATAGTGAGAGTTTGGATCATTTCCCCATCGGTGGAGCACTAATGCTTTTCACCAAACATTGTTTGGGCCCCACGTGGGACACACTAAAGATCCCACATTTAAATTATATCATCATGGTTAGACATGGTCCTCACATATTAAAAAAAAAAAAAAAGGTAATCATTGATAATGACATTTTTACCTTTACAAATATAAGTAACTTATTTTACAAAAAAAAAAAAAAGTAAATTAAAACATAAGGATAACTAATAAATAAAAATTTTATAAAATACTTTTTAGTTTTAATTAATTTTTTTATTAAAAAAGTCTTTCAAAATCAACATTGAATGGGAAAAAAAGAAGATGATTTTATCAATAGAAGGCTAGAGACAAATTAAAAGAATCATGGTAGTTGATTACTTTACAAATTCTAAATATTCAATTCACAATTTAAAAATCAAATAAAGAGGATAATAAAAAATAATAATCGAGAAAGAAAGACCATATAAATTCAAATTAAAAAAATTAAAAAAATTAAAAAAATAAAAAATGAAGAAAGAGTAAGAGAATAACAGATTGTGGAGAAGATTTAGGAATAAACTTCTTAACATCAACTTTTTCAAAATTTTGCCACACTACGTGTGAGAAAGAAGAGAGAAAAAAAAATGGAATGAAAAAAGAGAATGAATAGGAAGAGATTTTAGGGATTATGATTAGTTTTTAATTAGATTTTTCATCCTTGAAATAGGGGTTGAATCATAACAATTGCATAATTATTGAGAATGAAATTTATGCCCATCATCTCTACCTTTAAAAAAGATTTCCCAATATTTGGGGTGGGGGTGGGGAGGGGCCAGAAAATGATATTTCACATGTAATGGCTCCGCCACTGAGTATAATTGCTTGTTGGGTGGGTGATAACATGTGAGACATTTTACCCAAAAGAAATAAGAAAACATGTGAGACAATGGAATATTAATTTGATTTGAGACATAATATGTTAATGTAGGCTTTCTAAACACATCATGCTGAGAATTTTTGTGTTGTGCATCAGGATTATAGGATGAAATAATCTGGGTTTTTTGTGCATTTTTATCTAAAATGGGTTTTTACTAGGGGTACGATACAAGTTTGGATTTTCTACTGTTTTTTCTTTTTTTTTTTGTCAAAAATTTTTCTACTTCTATAAGTAGAGGATTGTGCTCCTCTCACACCCTTTTACCATATAATTATGGAAAGTATCTTTCTCTAAGCACTGTCAAAGTGGACCAAATATAAATTTCTCATCCTTCTAAATATATGGTCTAGAAATGTATGATTTTTAGGACCCAACATTCTATTCATTTGATCATTACATTGTATCACAAAGTAAGATAATTTTTAAGGTAATTAAAACCCTATGAGGTTTCACAGAAAAAAAAATTTAATGACCCTATAAAGTTTCTTTTCTTTTTTAGTAACCTATTAGGTTTCTGATGCGTTCAAAATCTGCTCAGCCCTTAGATCTCCTCGTGATGACCTGCAAAACGAAAGCGTCAGATGTGGCCCGACCGCGGGGGTCGGGAGTCCATCTCCGAAGGCTAAGTCAGTTGATGAACTTAATCACAAACGGCTCTACTAGAAGCACAGAGCTAAGGAATGAAGAACTAGGAAAGGTGATCTAAATTGTAAGCCGCTGATAGTTTAAGTCTATCAGTATGTATCTGAACCTGAGTCTCAGATTGTGTGTTTTCTATCTCCCTCACCTCGTATGGTAGTGAGGTTTATATAGAGTGTACCTTCGAATCTCCTTCGTTGGATGCACTTGAGCCTTCTTCGGGTAGTCGTCGGGATCTTAACAGATAGATCCGTTGAGCAACAGACCTCTACTAGTTTGGACTAGTAGAGGACTCTTGAGATAACTCTTTAGGTTATGCGATGATTATCCCTTCGATAATGATTAGCCCCAGCCGTCAATTCGAGTCTGCCATCATTAGGGTAATTACCCTAATCCATAAGTAGGATTAGGGCGTGCTTGTAGCTGAATCAGTTTTCTTCTTCAGCAAGCCATCTTTTGGATCCGGTTCGCTCGGGAGCGAGTCGGTTCCCTCTGTCTCGACCGGGGTCGAGGGTCGAACTAGGTATGAACCCGGTTTGATCATAATTTCTCCGTATCACGAGCCCCCCATACCAAGCATTCGGTCGATCCCGAGGGCTTGGTTTCTAACTGGGTTCTTCGTCAGGCGATAGACTTTGCGTGCTCCATTAAATGTCATATCACATTTAATGCGGTGGTCACTTTTCCTCGAGCGTTGTGAGGGTAAGGCCATGTGTCACCTTGCAGTCGATCTATCGTGGCTCACGTAATCCAAGCGACGGTTTCCGAACGCCTGTTTCGGATTCATGAGTTCAAACTTTCAAAACGTCTTTCAATCTAGATCGTTGATTTTGAATCAATCTCGATCGTTCAGATTCCCGAACACTCGTGCGGGTGTTTTAAAAGCGGTTCGTTGTCTTCGTAGGTTTCATTCTTCCTGTCTGGAATTTGAACCTTTGTTGTCTGCTTCGTGCCTTCTTGCTCTCAAGCTTCTGCCTCACTGAATCAGTAAGTTTACTGGTCTTTTCTTTTTGTAGTTTACTGAAACAAGTAATGGCGGATAATAGGGCTTCTCTGGTATCCAGTGTTGGTAATAATAGTGAACCTTTTGCTTCTCCTCCTTCCGAACAGTCTGATAGTGATAACAAAACCCTAAATGTCTTCTGGCGCTAGTTTGCTGAAGTTTCTCAAAAAGGTTTAGAGAGAAAAACCGAAACTCCTTCTGCCTTCCTCGAGTCTGATCTTCCAAGATTGTCGAGTCTTCTAGGCAGCCTCAAACTTCCAGGTCCGATGTTGGACCTGGCTCTGTTCCCTCCATTTACAATGAGGAAACCCTTCTTTCAGCCATCCAAGATTTTGATTTTCCTTCCTCTTATCAGGTTAGGGCTCCCCTTTCTGATGAGAGGGTTGATTCAACCGTTTTGGGTGAATTTTCTCTGTATATAGATGCACTGGAAAGCGGGGTTCGCTTTTCCTTTTTTAATCCTTTGTCCTCCGCAGTTCTGAATCATTGGGACATTTGTCTCAGAATGCTCCTTCCCAATAGCTGGCGTCTCATCGTCGGCTTCTTGGGTTTGTGTTTTGAACTTGGCATTACGCCATCTCTTTCTCTCTTTGTATATTTTCATGTTCTTTCTATCTCTCATCCTCCCAGATGGGTTTTTCTGTCCAAACGCAATAAGGTTGAACTTGATTGGAGGGGCAGCATCCTTGCCAAAGGAACTTGCCCTTCTAACCACAAAAGATGGCGCGAACGATACTTTTTCTGTCGAGCGCCTCCATCGGATCTTAATATCCCAACCGCCTGGCGGCGGTGTACTTCTTCTTCCGAGAATAACCGAGGCCTCCCCTTATCCAAAGAAGACGAGGCGGCCGTCAGGAAGATCAAATCCATTCCATGGTATCAAGAAATACATGGATTTGAGGTGGAGTATAACTCCATTCTTCAGTACTGGGGCTTGGCTCATTGTGAGCTTCTAACCATCATCCTTTAATTTTACTGAAGTGATATGTCTTTAATTCTGACCCTTGTTCTTCTTTGCAGTGCCTCCAAGGATGAACCCCGAGAACCTGCGAGTGAAGGCTGCTAGGGTCGTTGCGACAGCCGAGCAACGATCACCCAGAGCCTTGACCGTAGATCAAGAGGCTTCTGCTCCCTCTCCCGACCCCTCTTATAGGGGTATTAGGAATATCAGGCCTGTGGCTGATGCTTCGGGTAAAGGGAAGAAGCCAATGGTGAAGAGGTCCAATGTCTCCTCCTCTGCCCGAACCAAAAGGAGGCATGATACAATTGATGCTTCCTCCCATAAAAAATCCAAAGCTTCAACGGATTGTGAGGAGGTCTTCACCCCCCAGTGGACCCTGAAGTTGACCGACAGGGTGACTCGGGACCCTAAGAAAGCTGCTGAGTGGAGCTCCCTCAGTCTTGTTCCTTCTGATCGCCAGGAATTTGAAAACCTGGATGACGTTGCCCTTGTTAGTCAATCCACAAGGTACCAGTCTTCTTGCTTACTTATTTTTTTCATAATTTCTTATGACTTCTTCTGATACTTTCCGCCTTCTCAGGAATGTCGTGTTGAGCTTCTATCAACACATGGAAGCATTGAGCCAGGTTGGCCGCAACAGCTCTTTGCTGCAAACCTGTGAAGAGAATTTGGCCAAGGCCAATTCTGAGATAGACCGGCTGACTGCAGCTGCTGAGGAGCTGCAGAGAAAGCATGAGGAAGAAGTGATCTCCCTCAAGGAGGCCCTTGATGCTTTGAAGGCTTGGGCCACTGTTGCCGAGCGCGAGGCCAGGAAGCAAAAGGAAGCTGCCACGTTGTTCGGTGACAGGCTTGAATTCCGATGTAGGGAGAACGAAGAATATCTGAAGTTGGCGATCCCTAGCAAGCCCGAGCATATAAAGCCAGAGCTTTGGAAGGAGTGTGTTCGGAAATACCTGAACAGCGTACCTTTCTCCGAGCTGGTAGGTGCCTACAACATTCAAGTTTGTCGCTTGGGGCAGAATGACGTTTGGGAGCAAATTCTCGCATCAATCCCTTCCTTCGATACTGCTCCCTTTCGTGAGGTGTGCCATAAAGAGGTCTTCGGGAAAGTTGGCATGGATCTCCCAGACTGGGCTCGGGAAGAAGATGATCCTTTTCCAGCTGACCCTCAATATGAGGCATACCTGGCTGACGAGCCGGCGCTTCCAGAGGAGAAATCACAAGCCGAGTCTCAAGTTGCTGCTATAGAGGACTCAGCCAATGTCATTCTTGAGGAAGGCTCTTCTCAAGATCCTGAGAAAAGTCCTCCCGACCAGGGTCCCTCGGGCAACAATGAAGAAGAGCCTTAGGGAGTTATCTTTTGTTTCTTTGTAAAGATTGACCTCCTTGTTAATGAATAGACATTTCTTTTTCATGTTGGCCTTTCCATTTCCCTGTCTCCTGCCGAAATCTTGTCTTGAATATCAAAGTATAAATGATAAAACTTATCACTTAACTTTACATTCCTCGCCGAATAATAATCTTGTAGAAATATTGTGAAGATGCGTTTCAGAAAGATGCATTAATCTTCCCCACTACTTCATTTATTGCAAAGTCCACACGTTTCCCTTATGCGAAGTCCAAACATTTTCTTGCTTTTGTACACCATTCACTGTTTCCAATGAATCAGAAATACTCCCATAATTATAATGGCGGTGCGACGATTGGAGGTATCTCTGCATCGGGTGCTCGCTTCCACATGTTTCCATGTGGCATCCCTCCGACCGTTGATCTTGCTTTCTACGGATTTCGAAGCGTCATTTCGATCTGGGTCGTTGGTTGTCCTTAGCCTTCAACCGTCGTCTTAATACCTGAGGCTATTTAAAGCCTTCATGGGTACTCTCCATCTATCCTGCTATCTGCAAGTTAGATTTGCTAAAGTGCTAAAGCGACATTCCGTCCTTCTGCCTGCTTCCGTATTCCTCGTACTCCAACAATAGCTCTATCAACTTCTGAACAAGTGAGTCTTTTTTTTACTCATCTCTTTCCCCCTTGAGTAAACTGCACAATAGTATTACTTGGGGTTTAGTTAA
This sequence comes from Hakea prostrata, assembly GCF_041222555.1. Taxonomy (NCBI): domain Eukaryota; kingdom Viridiplantae; phylum Streptophyta; class Magnoliopsida; order Proteales; family Proteaceae; genus Hakea; species Hakea prostrata. The sequence goes on along the minus strand of NC_142601.1, from coordinate 38,184,470 downwards.
TCGGGTTTTTCTGAAGTGATAGAGAACTAGGGTTTTCCTTCTTTTTTTTTTTGTTGTCGTTGGATATCTGTACTGATACGGCTTTTCTGTTTGCATAGTGGCTCCCAAGATCAACCCGAACTTTATCAGAGCGAAATCTAGCAAGAAAATCGTTCCGTCGGCGGTGGTTGGGGCCAGTGAGGTGGTTTCAGCTAGTGAATCCTCCAAGCATAAGGCGACTGCTGTTGGTGAATCTTCAAGTCAGATTCCCACAGTTTCTATTGATGCCGCCCGTACGCCTCTTTTTCCCGAAGTGATTGCTCGTCTTTCCCAGGAAGATCTTGATCACTCAGTTGTTGATGGCGCTGTTGACGCCCCTGCTGCAGAGACCGTTGGTGCACCCCCGAAGGAGACTCTTTGGGCATCTGAGGCAACTATGTTGGCGTCTGATTAAGGTGTGGTCCCAGCAGGCGCTGCTCCTATTTCCAACTCCAGTGCTTGTTTGGCATCCTCCTCCTCTCCTTTGGAGTTGGAGGATTTTTCCACCAGGAAGAGCCGTCGGGTGATAGGTGATGCAGCTCATCCTTCTCTTGATGTAGCTCATCCTTCTCCCGAATTAGTGTCAAACGAGTTTGACAGAGCGTTGGAATGGTACACTGCTGCTCGAATGACTTCTAAGAGCGCAGTGCTTTCCAAACTCTCAGATGAAGTCTTTATGAAGTCACTGGTGATGTAAGTCTTTCTTCATTATCTTTTGATTCTGAAAAATTACTCTTCTGCTCCTTTTTAACTCTGAAGTTGTTTGCAGGAGTCTTACTAGTAACTTCCACAACCAAGTGGAAGCAGTTTCTAGGCTCAGTAGGTTGAGCAATGAAGTTTCCAGGCTTTGGGAACTCTCTGAAGCTAAAGATGCTGAGATTGCTCGCCTTCGGAAACTAGCTTGGGAGGTTGTAGGAGAAAAGAATTCGATGATCGGTCGTCTTCAGTCGGACTTGGATGATGCCAGGGAGAAGATCCGACAACTGGAGCGAACAGTTGGAAAGTCAGGAGCCAAAGGATCTGAAACGTTACCCCAAAGGCAAGCTGTCGTTCCTTTGCCCGAATCCCTTCCAACTGATGTTCGCAGAGCCTGCGTCTTCAAGTATTTACACAGTAAGCCCTTTGTTGATATGCTGAATGCTTATAACTTGCAGGCGTACCGGGATGGTGAGAACAAAGTATGGGAATCAATATTAAGGAAGGATCCTCATTTTGATATGACTCCCTACAGTGCTGTTTGCCATCCTAAAGTATTTACCAACCTGGGTATTCCTCCTCCTGACTGGACCAAAGATAAGATTGATCCTCCACCTTCCGATCAAGATGTTATGCATTATCTGGAAGATTTTCCTGTTTATTCTCCCCTGGAAGAAGTCAATTATGACGAGCTCATCTTGAATGCAAGTTTGGTCGAGGACCATAGTTCTCCTGGACAAGCTGGACAAAGAGTATGAAATTGCGGAGGATTTTATGCATACCGAAATATTTTTTGTAATCCTCATTTCTCCTCTTCTTTTCCTTGAATCCACACCAATGGTTGACTCATATGCTTGTTCTAGCAAAGTCGTGTCGATCTTGTATAACTTCTTAACAGTCACCGATGATGACTTTCTTCTTTGACCGAAGATTGTATCCAGCTCTTGTAATTGTTTTGATACTGGCCTCTTTCGATCTTTTGAAGAAATAAGAAATTAACTTCATCTTGAACTTTGCTAGCCCCTTGAATCGCTGTTGAATTAGGTCTTAGTTGTTTGAAACAATGCCTTTACTTAAAGATTTCCGGAGAAATACAATAAGTCTGAGAAGGAACTCACTCGGGTTTTAAACCGATGCCTTTACTTAAAGATTATTCGAAAATTCAATAAGTCTTGAAGGAACTTACTCGGGTTTCAAACCGACGCCATGCGAAAGGAACTCACTCGGATTTTCATCCAATGCCTCGACTTAAGAAGATCCAAAAAAAATCCATAAGTGTTGAAGGACCCACACAGATTTTCATCCGATGCCTTATAGTTGGATCTTGTTCTTGAATGTGGTGTATCCGATGCCTTATAGTTGGATCTTGTTCTTGAATGTGGTGTATGATGCCCCCCAATCAAAATATAGTTTGTTGAAAGCCAAAAATTGCATTGATTGAGTTGAAAATGCTTATATCGCGAACAAAATTGAAATCATCATCAAGGATAGAACTTTTTGAGATGCCTGGCATTCCACGACCGATCCAACTCTTTCTGGGTGTTGATGTTCTTCAGCCTGTAAGCTCCTGAACCAACTGGTTTTACAACCATATAAGGTCCTTCCCAGGAAGGGTCTAATTTTCTTTGGTGACGCGGGTCGGAAGCTAGGGTGTTTCTCCACACCAAATCTCCGGCTAAGTACCAGCGATTCTTCACTCGAGTATTATAATGAGACACTATCCTTCTTTGATAATGTTGAGTTCGTGCTATTGCCTTTCCCGAACTTCGTCCAACAGATCAAGACTATCAAGCAGTCCTTGTTCATTTGCTTTTTCCTCGAACTCACGATCCCGTAATGTCCCTGCCATTATCTCCACTGGTGCCAATGCTTCGGATCCATATGCCAACCTGAATGGAGTTTCTCCTGTGGGTGTTCAAACCGTAGTTCTATAGGCCCACAGTACATTATGAAGTTCTTCGACCCAAGAAGCTTTGTCAGCTTCGAGTCTTCTCTTTATTCCTTCCGAAGAGCGTTCAGTTAGTAACCTCTACCTATCCATTGCTCTAGGGGTATGCCACTGAGGACATACGATGCTCGATCATATATGTTCCGCAAAATTGCTCAAATTGCGGACAGTCGAACTGAGTACCATGGTCAGTGACGATAATCTTTGGAATCCCAAAGCGATATATGATTGATTCAAGTACGAATTTCTCCACTTTTTTCTCAGTAATTGCTGCCGGTGCCAATCGGCTTCAACCCATTTCGTGAAGTAATCAATTGCTACTATCAGATATTCCCGTCCGCCTGACGCCTTGGTGAATTTGCCCATGATATCAATTCCCCACATCGCAAAGGGAATGGGATCTAGAATTGAAGTCATGGTTTCCGCCAGGCGCTTCGATACTGTAGCATGAATTTGACAGTTACCACACCGATGAACATATTCCATAGCAGCCTCTTGACCTTAGGCCAATATAACCCAAGTCTCAGAATTTTGTGAGCCAGGGCTCGTCCACCCATGTGAGCTCCACAAATTCCTTCATGCACCACAGTCAAAGCTGATTTTGCTCCTTCGGGGCCTATACATCTCATAAGGGGTCCAGAATAAGATCTTTTGTATAGTCTCCCATTCTGAATGACAAATCTAGCTGATCGAATCTTGATCAACTTTGCCTCTTTCGGATCCTCAGGTAATTTGTCATCTCTCAGATACTCGATTATCGGATCCATCCAGCAACGCTCTACTTCAATATAAGAAATTTCTTTCTCATGATAACTTGGAAAAGTTATTTCTTCAATATAGACCAAAGGGTCTAGATTCTTTTCTTTGGCATTGGCTAGTCGGGATAGCTCATCTGCCACTGAATTTTCATTCCTCGAAATCTGAGATATCTTCAAATTCCGAAATTGGTTTTGAAATGCCTACTCTATCTCTTGATATTTCTGCAAGCGAGGTTCTTTAATACCATACTCCCCCTGGACTTGGTTGACTATAAGTTGAGAGTCACTATAAATAGTAACATCTGCAATAGACAATGCTTTTGACAACCGAAGTCCAGCTGTCAGAGCCTCATATTCTGCTTCGTTATTACTTGCTTCAAATGCAAATCTCAAAGCATATCGAATAATAAATCCTGCTGGACTTTTTAATAGAATTCCAGCTCCTGCTCCATCTTTATTACTCGAACCATCCACATATACCTCCCAAGTGGTTGGTATAATGGGATCATCGATGGTGGGTTCCACCAGTGCAGTAGTTTCTACTACAAAATCGGCTAATGCCTGAGCCTTGATTGCAGTTCTGGGCTTAAAGCTCACTTGGAACTCACTGAGTTAAATTGACCAGGACACCATCCTTCTAGACAAATCAGGTTTATTAAGAACTTTACTAAGAGGAAAAGTTGTAAATACCTCAATTGGATGAGCCTGAAAATATGGCCTTAGTTTCCTAGCGGCCATCATGAGAGCCAGAGCCTGCTTCTCAATCTGCGAATATCTTGTCTCCGCATCTAGCAACACGTGGCTTACATAGTAAGTCGGCCACTGTTTTTTTATCTTATTCACGAACAAGTACCGCACTGACCGCTGAAAGGGACGTCGCTAGATATAGCTGTAATATTTCCCCCTTCTCTGGTCTGGACAAGATCGGTGGTTGTCCAAGTGCTTCTTTTAACTCCTCGAAAGCTTTCTGGCACTCTTCAGTCCATTTTGCTTCCTTGCTGCCCTTCAAGTCTTTAAGTGCCTTGAAGAAAGGCAAACATTTTTCTCCAGACTTGGAGATGAATCGATTCAAAGTAGCAACTCTCCCTGTTAAACACTGCACATCACGAACAGTTTTGGGAGCCTCTATATCAACCAGAGCTTGTATTTTGGCAGGATTAGCCTCAATTCCCCTCTGTGATACCATGAAGCCCAAAAATTTGCCCGAGGAGACTCCAAAGGCGCACTTTTTCGGGTTTAGCTTCATTTGATACTTTCGCAAGATCGAGAATACCTCGGTCAAATCTGCAATATGATTTGCTTTTGTAAAGCTTTTCACTAGCATGTCGTCAACATAAGCTTCAACATTCTTTCCTATCAGCTCTTTGAAAATCTTGTTGACGGCCCTCTGATATGTTGCTACTGTGTTCTTCAGGCCAAAAGGCATGACCTTATAATAATAGCTTTCACGATCAGTCATGAAAGCCGTAAACTTCTCATCCTCCTTATTCATAAGGATCTGATTATACCCTGAGTAGGCATCCATGAAACTTAAAGTTTCATATCCTGCAGTCGCATCTATCAAGAGGTCAATCCGAGGCAACGAATAGAAATCTTTAGGGCAAGCCTTGTTAAGATCTGTGTAGTCTGTACACATCCTCCACTTCCCATTCGCCTTTTTTACCATTACCTCGTTGGCCAACCAAGTTGGGCATTCAATTGGTTCTATGAAACCAGAATTCTTGAGTTTTTCAACTTCGCTACGAACGGCTTCATATTTTTCACTGGAGAAATTTCTCCTTTTTTGTATCACTGGTTTCGCCTTAGGATCTATCCAGAGTTTATGCTTTGCGACAGCCCGATCGATTCCTGGCATGTCTTCAGCAGACCATGCAAATACATCTTTATTCTGTTGAGGAAATAACTTCAACTTATCTTTAAATTCCTCCAGCTGTTCAGACCCGATATAAGTAATCTTTTTCTCATCCTCGGTACACAGCTGGATTTGTTCCAGCTTCTCCACTGGTTTCAAGTCTTTGCATCTCTGCCTCTTCCCGATCGTCTCGAACTTCTATAGGTAGGGCAGTTACCTTCCTCAGGCCCTCCTTGTTTTTTAAATAGGCAACGTAACATTGCCGAGAGATCCTCTGGTCAGAGGAGACTTGACCAGTTCCCATATCAGTCGGGAATTTTATCTTCAGGTGTTTTGTCGAAACAATAGCACCTATCTTGGATAAAGATGGTCGCTCGAGGATAATATTATAAGCTGGCAGTTCCCAAACCACCAAAAAATTGATTCGGACAGTTGTTTCTTTAGGAAAACTTCCAATAGATAAGTCCAATTGGACCGATCCTTCCGCCACTGCAGATGACCCTGCAAAACCATATAGATGTGTGGATGAAGGTTTCATCAAGTCCTGATCCACCTTCAATTTTTGATACACTTCGTAAGAAATTAGGTCAACTGCAGACCCTGTATCAACCAAAACTCTATGCACTTCCCGACGTGCAATCTCTACCTTGATGACTATGGCATCATCATGAGGTAAACAAACATCTCTTTCGTCCTCCTCGCTAAAGGTGATAGAATCTTCACCATTCAGCTTTTTTCGCTTCTGCGTCTCCCCGGTTCCAACAAATTTGGATTTTGTTTTCAAACTCCGGAGTGATTCGGGCTCTGGTCCCCCAAAGATGGTAAGTATCGGTGACCGAGTAGCTTCAATCACCTCCTTGCCCTTCTTAGACTTCGGGGCCTCCCTTGATCGTTCTGAACTAACCGAACGATCCCTTTTAGAAGCAGCCGCACGTGGTTCCTCCCTCCTTCTGTTAACAAAATTGGACAAATGTCCCTGAGATATTAATCTCTCAATATCTGCTTTCCAGATGACGACAGTCATTTGTATAATGACCATAGTCCTTGTGGAATCGGCAATACTTTTCTCGATCCTGCTGCTCTCTGGGTTTCAAAAGAATTTTAGGCGGCCACTTCAAGATATTTTTTCTTTTGATGATATTTAAAATATCAGCCCGAGGAACATTCAATGGAGTATACTCACTTTTACCGGGAGACCTTTGGCGCCAAGCCTGAGATTTTCCAACCCGATCACGGACATTTTTCTTTGGCTTACCTTTCGCTCAGAGCCTTCTGTTCCTTATTGGAGACTTTATTATCTCCTTGGCGCGCGTCTAGAATCTCCATGACTTCAGCTTGCTTCTGGCATCTCTGTACCAACTCAGCATAAGTCGCAGGCATATCGTGTAATAATAACTCCAGGAGTTTCCGATTAGTGAGTCCCGTGAATAGAGCAGTTTTGGCTACTTGCTTATCCAAATTTTCTATCTCCATCGTTACTTTGTTGAATCTTTTCAGAAACTCTCTGATTGATTCGTTCTTTCCTTGTCTGACAATAAACAAGGTTTCTTCCGTTTTCTTGACCTGTATTCCACTCTAGAATCGCCCTATGAATTTGCGCGCAAATTCATCAAAGTTTACGATCCTTCCAGAGGGGAGGTTTGAAAACCACTTTTGTCTTGCTCGATTAGAGATGAACCAAAAACCACGCGTAAAATTTCATCGAATTACTCGAAAGCGCCATGGTCTGTTGGTAATAGCCGATGTGAGCTGTTGGATCTCCGGAGCCATCGAATGTAGAAAAGGTAGGCAAACGGAAGTTATGGGGAAACTAATATCCGGCAATTGGCTCGGCAAAGGGGGTCTTCCGAATGACTGAGTAAATATCCTCAGCAATCCTGCCCTTAGCCAAGCGCCCTAATTTCTCATTGATGTTGGCCAATTCCCGACCAACTGCGGGTCGGGTGATCTTCAACAATATGATCACGACCTCGATTAACACGATCATCCCGTGCTATCCGATCATCACGAACAGCCCGTCCTTCTCGAACATTCCGCTCGTCGCGAACTGCTCGATCATCGCGAACGGTTCTTCTGACAGTTGGTGAGTGAGTTCTTACCCCTGTATCCAACCTTGTATTTGAATCAGTTGTACTCTCTTGTGGTCTGTCGAACCGATCGTCTCGCCTAGGTTGATCATCAATCCTCCTAGGTCCTCGGTCTTCTTCACGAAAATTCTGACCGGTATTCCGGTCTTCAGCCAATCTTTGATCACGTGGTAACGCACGTCTCCCTGAATCATGTTGATCAGGTTCTTGTGGTAAAACCACTCGTCCTGGTGAGCGGGCGGAGTGCTTGGCTCACCTCCAAAAGTTGAATCTTTACCTGATCCAATTGATCTTGGAATGTATCAGGAGGATTATGTCCTCTCTGACCATCATCTACCTCGATAGGATTTTGGCTTCCCTGGGGAATATTTGGATTATTCGCTCCAGGGATCTGAACACCGAAATTGCGCTGTGCAGCGGCTGCTGATCTAGTCACCATGGCTTTTCAAGTCGTTTCCCACAGACGGCGCCAAATGATGCGTTCAAAATCTGCTCAGCCCTTAAATCTCCTAGTGATGACCTGCAAAACGAAAGCGTCAGATGTGGCCCGACCGCGGGGGTCGAGAGTCCACCTCCGAAGGCTAAGTCAGTTGATGAACTTAATCACAAACGGCTCTGCTAGAAGCACAGAGCTAAGGAATGAAGAACTGGGAAAGGTGATCTAGATCGTAAGCCGCTGATAGTTTAAGTCTATCAGTATGTATCTGAACCTGAGTCTCCGATTGTGTATTTTCTATCTCCCTCACCTCGTATGGTAGTGAGGTTTATATAGAGTGTACCTTTGAATCTCCTTCGTTGGATGCACTTGAGCCTTCTTCGGGTAGTCGTTGGATCTTAACAGATAGATCCGTTGAGCAACAGACTTCTACTAGTTTGGACTAGTAGAGGACTCTTGAGATAACTCTTTAGGTTATGCGATGATTATCCCTTCGATAATGATTAGCCGCAGCCGTCAATTCGAGTCTACCATCATTAGGGTAATTACCCTAATCCATAAGTAGGATTAGGGCGTGCTTGTAGCTGAATCAGTTTTCTTCTTCAGCAAGCCATCTTTTGGATCCGGTTCGCTCGGGAGCGAGTCGGTTCCCTCTGTCTCGACCGGGGTCGAGGGTTGAACCAGGTATGAACCCGGTTTGATCATAATTTTTCCGTATCAGTTTCTAAATTACTAGGACCAAATAAGATGATAGAAACAAAAATATCAAATATTTCTTAGATTAAAGGGAAACATTAAGGTAGCTTGTTCTAATTCTGGTTCAGGGATTCTTTAATGTGTTCGACCTTCTTTTCTTGGATAAGTTTAAATGTATTCAAGCTCCAATCATGAACTCTTTTACGTGGAAGAACTTTCTTTCTGCCATATTCTATCCACTTTTATTAATTAAATTTTTTAAATTGATTAGAGCAGATCGTTGAAATAAATTCTACCAATCCACTTTTGGTTGGCTTGATAATAAAGGCCGTACCCCTTGAAAATATACATAAATATCCAACCAGAACTTCAATAGGGGTCAGGCAAGTGGAAGATAGCTTCACAAAAAAGTTAATGATTAAACAATCATATAGTGTCAAGCCAATCCCCACAAAAAGTTAGGTATGGAACAAAATATCCACGGAATTTTTTCGGCATGGGGCGAAATGAAACCCCAGCTGAAACCGACTTTTGCGAGATTTCATCGAGAAATTGGCGATATCTTGTCATTTATCGCGATATATAGCGATATATCCTGATATATTCTAAAATATCATTTTTTTCCAATTTTTTTTTGCTATTTTTATGTTATTTTTTTGGCGATTTTATCACAATCTTACCAATTCTATCCCAATAATTCAAGACTCAAAAGTTAATGTGTTAAATGTAATTAGGAGGAAAATCTACATAGAATAATTTATAGATAGGATGACATTATATAACAAAATCTTCAAGATTAATGAGCAATCTTACCAACTATATTCTAGTGATTTAGTCCTCAAAAGTCAACATGCCAAATGTGGTTAGGGAAGAGTATATACATATGATGTAGGCCTCAAAAGGTAATATGTTAAATGTGGCTAGGTAAGAGAATTTAAATAGAAGAATTTATAGAAAATAATTCAAATTTATCACATATTTGTATTCAATTAGGATATGCATTAAATTTACCAAAATTTTATTGACAAAAAAATCCAAAACTGGGAGCGAAAATTTCCAAATGGGGGGGCGAAATATCGCTGAAATCTCGGCGATATTTCGCCATTTCACTCGGTTCACTAGCAAGATGAACAAACTTTCGTTCATTGGTTCAAGCCAACTAAAAGATTCCAATACCCTCAAATCCTTCATCGTGTTTTTTTTTTTGGGTCAGACCTTCATCGTGTATTCAGTTAGAAGTCTTATTGAGCATTAGTAAGGTGTAGAAGAAGTGAATTATTCTCTTGAATATATTGTATAAGATATACAAGAGTAAGTATGATGTGTCTAAAAATTTACTACTCCTTAATGCGTGCCTAGAAATCAAGGTTAAATATAGGCCGACTTAGCAGTCAAGAACCCACCTCATAACCACAAAGCTCTGGCTAATTGCATAGCTTAATTGAATAACGACAATGGAGGGAAACGATTCAGATACCCTTGGTTCGTATGATACTTTAGTTTATATATGATTCACCTCTTATTTTCGATCGTTGGATTCGTTCATAATCCTTCTTGGTAGCTGTTTGATCATAGAATTCTTTTCCTTTCTTTTTGAGTCAGTTGTAGTTTGTTCAAACTTGGGGTTAGGAGTTTTTGTCATTCTTGTTCATCGTTGATTTCTTCGAGAACTTATTCTCGGATGATTGGAGTGAAACAAAACCACTTTCGCTTTCTTGGCTTTGGGAAAAGATTTTATTATCCGGCTCAACAATTCATACCTAGAAGCCTTAAAAGATGGTCCAAGTACCTTGGGACCGTGATCGTTGCTATTCTTGTTGGCTTTGGTTTGACGATTACTGTATATTTTGCAAATTTAGAGATAGTTCCTCATACAGAACACAAGCATTACCTACTTTTCTCCAAGAATACCGAAAGTGAGATTGGTGAATTTTTGTTTCAGGAGTTGAAAGCGAGGTTCAAGGGAAGAATTCTTCCTGACACACACCCTCGGAATACTCGGGTGAGGTTGATAGCGAGAGACATCATTAAAGCTCTTTCAAGTCCTCAACCAACTATTACAGATCATCAAGAAGGGTTTAATTGGGAGGTTTTTGTGGTGGATGCGGAAAGGAAGAGGAAGCAGAAGAGAAAAATCGAAAATCCCTAGGGCTGCGTTTGTTTGCTGGAATAATGGTGGGGTGGGAAATTCTTGAAAAAAGTGTAGATTTTTTACTTTTCCTTTAAATCCCAAAATGGTAAATTGTTTGGTTGCTTGGGGTGAAAAAGTGGGAGTCAACAAGGAAACTTGTGTGCTGATGTGGCAGTCCAACTTTTCCACCCCATGCCATTTTAAAACCCAACATATTTGGTGTGATTTTGAAGGAAAGTTGGGAAAAGTAAAAAGTGGGACCCACTATATCACTTTCCACAAAATTCTTTCATTTTCTTTTCCCTCGCCCCATTACACATGTGACCCACATGTTCTTTTTTCCCACCCCTATTTTCCCACCCTACCTTTACAAACAAACGTAGCCTAAATCAAGTCCATCTGACTCGAGTGAACATCACACACTTCTTTTTGTACATTTTAAAAGATTTTGTGAGGTTTTATAATTTTTTTTTTAATATTTACACTTGAATTCCGCATATTTATCCACAACCGTTGAAATCGTGTCTATGCACGTGACCGCAGCAGCTGCCAAATAAAAATCCCCCCATTATTCGCAGCACCACCCATTTCTTATCTAACAATTAATTGCTCGTGCAGAGCCGAACTTAATATGATATCAACCGCCGCATGGGTGTCTTCCCGAGACCCGAGGCCACTAATGCTGCAAATTTTACACGCTCAACCACACAGCAGTCGTCTTGTTTTTTTTTATTCCGGTAAAATCCACGGAGCAGTCGTCACAACTTGGGACCTGGCTTCAGTTCATGGAGCTGAAGTGTTCAGCCACCTTTTACACCATCGGATCGCACATTTGGATCAAGATTTGAATTTCGATTCAACCATTGAAATCAAAATCTTACCGAAATCTCAATTTAATGGTCGATTTTTTCTCGCTTAACAGTTTAGTGCAGTAACGAAACAATTTCCCACAACTTGCTGTTACAATCGCTCGGAATGATGTGCTTGAAATTGAACGTTGCTACATTCCTGTGCATTATCGTCATGCGCTATATCTCGGTCCCTCGGAGTGAGATCTTGACCGTTGAGATTCAACGATTCAAATCAAAATTTCTATTAAAATTTTGAATCCGACGGTCTCAAATTAAGTTCGACTGTTTTCACGACTGAAACAATTTCGCTCAACAGAGTAATTTTTTTGTGATCCTTTATATTTTCTTTTACTTCACAATCCCTGCTTAGAGCTTTTCGTCCCTGCTGAATCCCTCTGTCTTCCTTTACGTGTTTCACGTGTAACGGTGATCGTTGTTTACGTGGAAACAGTTGAGATCATGTCATTTCTTGATCATAGAGATGGGTCGTGAACTAAAGTCCCGATCAACTGAATTCAGTTTTTCTTACTCATTTTTTAAAATTTCCTGTTCTTTTACTAGTGAATAAGACCGTTGTTTCTCCAACAAAGAAATCTTGTTTCGCTCTGTAAAATCTGGGAGGTTATAAGTGTTTCTTGAGAAGTGTTTAGGCACTGGACTACAACTCGTCTCACTATTGATCTTACTAGTAAGTTGGGTATCTGGGTTTTATCGTTTGTTGGAACTTTCTTCTTGAAGAAACAGCAGAAGAAGAGGAGGAGGAGATGGTGAAGGATTTGAACGCAAAGCTTCTGCAGGAAAGGAGGTATGGTGAAGGATCAGGAGGGGAGGTAGAGGGAAATGAGGAGGAGAAGGATTTGGGGAAGAAGGTATGGAGCGAATCAAGAAAGCTCTGGGTGGTGGCTGCTCCTGCAATCTTCACGAGATTCTCCACCTTTGGCATTCAAGTCATCAGTCAGGCCTTCATCGGCCATATTGGTTCTGTTGAGCTAGCTGCTTACGCTCTTGTCTCCACCGTCCTCTTGAGATTTGCCAATGGTATCTTGGTAATACTATTATTTTTTTTTCAAAAAAAAAAGAAGTTGCTATTTGTAAATTTGTTATTTGTAAATCATTAATCTATCTCTTTGTTTGTTGTTGATCGTTCCTAACAGAATTTGATTTTATTTTACAAATCCATAATTTTTTTGAAATGTTAAGTGGAAACACTGTTGATAGATTTGTGTCTGTAAGAACAGAGTTTGAGGCCATTACTCTTGACGTATTCACTTGTTGAATAAAATACAGAAGTTTTGGAATGTGGATGATATCTTTTTTCAAATTATCAGTTGTAATATCCTTTTTGAGGATGCTCGTGTATTTATACATCACACGTGTGAATGTGAATATATGATGCTTCAATAGAAATGCTGAATGCTCCCCCTGAAAGGAAACCTTTGAGGTAATCGTTTTTATCAAATCCAAGTTTATTTTAATAGGAAAATCAATGAAATGTTTTTCACTGAAATATTTTGTATTGATTAATCAAAATTCATGGATTGAAAGACCACATCCCAGAGGTTTGCCCCTTATTCGTTCTGTATAAGCAACAGGACTGGGCAATAGAGGTTTTAAAGGTGAAGTATGCTGTTCAGTTTTGTAGCTTCACTTGCCAGGCATTCCCAAGGAAACGATTCACAATGGTTAGTATCACTGAAAACTTGTGATTCCTGCAAACTCAACTACTTTTGAGATTTTATTGATTCTAGGAGTACTATAACAAGGATGATGGCAGACCCCCTTGTGATCCACTAAAGAGCAAGTAGCTTGATTGGTTCAAATGCAATTCATAAGATGGAAGTGATATTTTGCCAGTTGTGGCAATAATGTGTTATTTTCCTCTGGTGATGTAGATTTACGCATAAAGAAGACTAAAATGCCTTTAAGTTACCGTTTGTGAAACACTCCACATGAAGAGTTTTATTGTTCATGTGGTGGTGTTCATTCATATTGGAGTGGTCGGTTCCTTATTTGAGATAATAGTTGCTACTTTGTTAGTTTAAACTACTCCCAATGGTTTCTATATCTGTGTATTTCTTTAGTTGTTAGCTGAGATTTATCTGCCTATTTTACTTTATATTTTGGACATTGGCTATCATTTTCAGCTTCTTGTACAAGTCACAATATTGCCTTGTGTGAGGCTTTCTAATCTGTTACTTCCTATTTTCTGGATAGCAGAAGTTGCTACATGTAACCAAGATTCAAAACTTTAGAGTTTCCACCTTATGATTTAGTGAAGAAAAGTTATCTTGTTTTTACCAATGACAGTGAAGGCTTATAGGAGACAGTCCTACGTTGAATGGGAGGCTCAAAGCTTGTTCTCTATTTCTCTATTTTATTCATCTTTTATTTTATGTTTGGTGGGTTATAACTTGCCCTTGGAAGAAGGTTGATATTGTTGTGGTGAAGACCAATTTTCACCATGTGAAATGTTCTACGGCTGATTCCGGGGCCTAAACATGCTCACATGGCTGTTTTATGATGTTGGCCATCATCAGGTGGGCATGGGTCCTGTTCAGAATAATTGAGTTCTTCAAAATGACTGGTTCTTGGCCCCAAAGTGTTTGGAGGTCCTGTGTTGCTGACTTGCTGTTTTTAGGTGTTTTTTTTTTTGGATATGAGGGCATTTTGGTCTTTTTATCTTTTTATGCAGGGTTTTTCACCTGGAACTCTATAGTACGTTAACAGGGTTGAGAGGGGTAGAAAAATGGCTAGGTTGTTATTTTGTTCTTCTTCCTTGAAACGCATCTCTGCTCAGCCGTGGGTATAGCCTTCAGGTGAACTATGTAAAATCTAGTATTGCGTTTGCACATTTGCTCTGTTTTCTAACACATATTACTGCTGAAAGTTGCTGTTAATACGTAGAGTACTGATCATCCCATAGAGTTGGTTCTTAGTTGAAATGGTTCTACATTATCTGGGGTTTGGTGTTATCCGTGTGGTAGATTGTCAATGATGTGGAGGTCATTGGATCTGTTCTTCACTTTTATCTCTCTCAAGGATATGACCATTTCGGTTTGAAAAGACAAAATGGACTTTGCCCAGTTTAACCCATCCCACTAGTTGAAAAACAGGGATGCCATGTCTTCAGTTTAAGATCAACCATATTCTCTAGCGTCGGTTATATAGTATTATCTGTGTGGTAGATTGTCAGTGATGTGGAGGTCATTGGATCTATTCTTCACTTTCATATCTCTCAAGGATATGACCATTTCGGTATGAAAAGACAAAAGGGACCCCATACCTCTAGTTGAAAAACAGGGTGCCATGTGTTCAGTTTAAGATCAACCATATTCTCTAGTATCCAAGCTATTCTGTATGTTTGCATATGTTCAGTCATTGGATGTTACAAATACTTCTTTACTTTACATGATGACATCCAAAAGGAAGTGTACGTTGAGCAACCTTCAAGATTTGCTATGCAAGGAAGTTTTCGAGCAAGGTTTGTGGGATTCATAAGGTTTTTTCTAGGGCTGAACCAATCCCACAGAAGTGGTTCAATAAGTTCAACTCATTGTTATTCAATGTGAGTTCTTCCAATGTTATTCAAACCATGGTCCAAGAACTCCAGCTTGAGGGCAATCTTTCCTTTCAAGATAGGAATTTAGACCGAGATCTCGACGAGATATGATCTTTTCTTTTTCGGAACTCAAGCCTCCATCCAAAGGGTATGAGGTGTTCATTTGGACTGTAGCTTGTTTTCCAGCCTATTTTAGGCCTTTTGAACTCATTTGTGACCTCAGATTTATGAAAATGTAGTGCAAGTCAGAGTTAAATTTTGGACCCCAAGTTGGAAACTGCCATGCTGAAGACCTTATATAAACCTATTGTACTCATAAGATACTGATACAAAAGCCTTAGCTAATACACTAATGCTCAAACAACTGCTCATACAAAAAATCTGGCGAAATATCCTATTGGAAATAGAAGATTTGAGCTGGCAGCACGCTTGGAAGAACCTAGGCAAAACTCCTTTGTCTTAGAGATCTCTTCTTGATCGACTTTGGGAGTCTTAGATAAGGGGTTGGTTTTAGTTGGGCCGAGGACCTAGATCTCAACAGAGTTATTATATTTTTTGGACTTGCTTGGCATCTCATCTCACTAAAAGTGATATACCATTCTTCTCCTACGATTCAGACTACTTAATTTTTGTTTACCATCAACACACTGAAGTTATGATTCTTGTTGTTTATGTGAATGATATAGTTTTATGTAGTAATGATGCTATTGGAATCTTGAGTTGAACCTTATCTTTATCAATATTTTCAGACTGAGGATTTCAATTTTCTACAGTATTTTCTTGGTGTTGAGGTTCTTTGGAATAAGAAGGGAGTTGATATATCACAGAAAACATTTATTTGGCCTCTCATTTGATATGTTGAAACCAAACCAATTGATACCCCTATGGCTTTGCATCAAAATCTGGCTCTATTTATAGTGAATACTTTTAAGGACCTACTTCAGTATAGATGACTAGTATGAAAACTTGTTTATCTTCTTGCCAGTAGGCCATTGACATTTCCTTTGCTGTTAGACTAGTTCGTCAAATTATATGTTCTCTATAGAAATTCCTAAGAAAACTATATATCGTGTCCTGAGTTATTTGAATGGAGCTCTAGGCAAGGGGCTTGTTTATCATCCTCGCCGGAGTATTGATGTGGTTGGTTGTCTCGATGTGGATTGGGCAGGTTCTGATGGTCATTCATGTTCTACTACTGGGTATTGTACGTTTGTTGGAGATAACATTGTAACTTGGTTAAGAAAAAAATTACAATTGCAATGTGAAGTGCTAAAGTAGAGTTCTGGGCCATGGCACACCTTGTAGATAAACTAATGCGCCTGAAGTATTTTCTGAGTTAGGATTCCCAATTTCACAAGCCATGCAAATGTTCGTGACAATTAAGGGGCTACTAAGTGCCAAACATTCCAGTATTCCACGAGCATATATAACATATATATTGAAATTGATTGTCATTTTGTTTGAAATGTTGTTCTAAGAATTTAGCTCTCATTCTCTTCATTGCCTAATTTTATCAGCTTGGTAATATCTTTATCAAACTTGTATGGCCCTATTTCAAAACTGGGAGTTTCAGGCTGGGCTTTCTCTTTTTTATTTTTTTTTATTATTTTATTTTTATTATTATTTTTTTTTTTTTGGGGGGGGGGGGGGGGTTACAGTTTGAGGAGTGTTAGTTGAACTGGTGTTTACCACTTCATGTTCTGTGCGTTTACATGAATGTGAACCATGGGGGTCCGTGTGTCATCTACATTTTGGCTTAGTTATTTGTGAGTTTAGTCATTGGGAAACTTCAAGCATAAGCTAGGTAGTTTTTCCCTTTTTATTTATTTACTTTCCATATGGATTTTAGGCATTTGGAAGTGTTTACTTCTCTCTCTCTCTCTCTCTCTCTCTCTCTTATATATATATATATATATATATATATATATATATATATGGTAAAGATGAGGGAAAGAGAGTTATTCAACCAAAAAAGAATGATGAGGGGGAGAGACTGCTAAGTCTGATGCATCTCTCTTTGCTGTCTCACCCATCCTCTTTTTCTTCTCTTCTTTCCATATTGTCTTGGGTTTATGTTTTTTTTCTTTATTACAACTCCGATTGAAGGAGTTGAAAGAGCATAGGAGAAGTTGTGAGGAAAGACATGCAGATCCTAGGGCTTGTACCTAGTATGGCCTCGCATAGAACCCAACCTTTTGGAGGGAAAGGATCCATGTGATAGACGGTAGACCTTAGCTGAGACTCTCTTGACTGGCTGGGCTAGGCCTCATTCTTCTTACTTCCGGCTTGTATTTCCTTAATTTTCCAGTTTTGTTGCTCATCTCATTTCCCACCTCTTGTAACCGTCTCTTGATTCCCGTTCATGTTTAGTCTTCATCTTTCCTTTGTTTTATTTGGACCATGTAGCCGACCTCTGTAGGTTGGGACAAGGTTGAATTGTTGTCGTTGCTGTTGTTATTATTATTACTATTATTATTCTGATCATTATTAACCAGTATGACGGTGGACCACTTGATTTTGTGGATGTCAATTCTGTGGCATACCTCAACTCAATTACCTACCTGTATGCGAGATTTCTCATTGTTTTTCTGTTGTCCTTCCACCAGATTTTCATTTCTTATGCATTGAGATCCCATGTAATCCATAGATAGTTGAGTGACATCAATCCACAAAGGGATGACAATCTTGGAATAACCTTCTAGGCTGTTGGTCACTTGGTCTACTGGTCTAGGTTCCTCAAAATTTAAAAGAAAAAAAAGCTGAGGGTTCACATGAAGTTAGTTGAAATTCTGTCTTATCTTGCCTATATAAAAGTGTCTTATTTGGCGTATGTAACCAAAAAAGAAAAAATAAATAAATAAAAGAAAGAGAAAGTGAACATGAGAGATGCTGTTCGCTACAGCTTACATTAAAATCTAAATATTATGACTTACAGAAAGTATGGGTATGGAGAATCCAAAAAGAAAACTTGTGGGCCATTTAATGAATGGTCTCCCATTTCTAAATGGATAGGGGCATATTTATCCTTCATAATACATTGACAGCAAATTCATAGTCATGATTCTGCATGACCTTAGGATTCTGCTAAAATGTAGTCCCTTATCTTTGGTAATGAATGTCGATCATCCATAAACTGATCTATTAAGTCATGCATGAACCTTTCTATATCCGCTTCTTCATTCAAAAAAAAAAAAAAAAAGAAAAAAAAAAGCCGATCTCTGTTAGGCTTGCATTACTCTTTTTTTCTTCTTCTGGCTGATCTCTGTTTGGCATGTGCAGTTGGGCATGGCCAGTGCACTAGAAACTTTGTGTGGGCAATCATTTGGAGCAAGGCAGTACCATATGTTAGGCATATACCTTCAAAGGTCATGGATTGTTCTCTTCATTTGTTCACTCTTTCTTCTTCCTGTCTTCTTCTTCACATCTCCAATTCTAAAGCTATTAGGCCAAGATCCCCACATTGCAGAGGTTGCTGGGACGATAGCACGGTGGTTAATACCTGTGATGTTCTCTTTCATAATATCCTTCACCTGCCAAATGTATCTATCTGCACAGAGCAAAAACTTGATCATTGCATACTTGGCAGCAGCTGCCCTTGCAATCCACCTCGTTTTGTCATGGCTTTTGACAGTGAAGTATAATTATGGACTTACTGGTGCAATGGTGTCAACAATACTAGCATTTTGGATTCCTAATGCGGGTCAGTTTATGTTTGTTACTTGTGGTGGCTGTCCTGAAACATGGACTGGTTTTTCTTCCCTTGCTTTCAAGGATCTATGGCCAGTCATCAAGCTATCACTGTCATCTGGTGCTATGCTCTGGTATGCTTTCTTCTATATATATCTCTTGTAGAATTATAGTTTTCATTTCTACAAATCAGTTATAATAAGTAGTTAGGTGGTTCTGTGAAAGTAATAGTATATTTTTCATGTATGGTATAACTATTAGTGAAAAAAGGGGAACATTGATTATGTACTCGACTAAAATAATAATGAGAAATGCTATATTTTATTCTAACTCGGTTTTTTTTTAAACAGTCTCGAGCTTTGGTACAACACAATCTTGGTTCTTTTAACTGGGAACATGAAAAATGCTGAAGTTGCCATTGATGCTCTGGCTATCTGGTAATTCTGGTCAACGTTTCATCTTTTTTTATTTTCATCCCTTATCCCATTCCTGGTTTGAGTTGTCTTTTTCATCATCTGATATGTCTCATTTCTTTTCACACAGTATCAATATCAATGGGTGGGAAATGATGATATCTCTTGGTTTCTTGGCTGCAGCAAGGTATTATCAGTTTACTGTATTATGTTAAGATTTTGTTCTATTCTTTTCTTTGTTTTTCCTGGTTAGTGTGTGTTTATTGACCACGTGGCGAGCTGACGCAGATAATGTAGATAGATCTGCTAGTCATTGGAAGGAGAATATGAGTGAGGACAATGATATACATTTAGAATCATGGGTTTGAGGGTTTTTTTTTTTTTTTAAGAAGTAAGAGATGTAGAGATAACAACCTCTTTCAACTCAAACAATTCATACCATTGGGGGTGTTGGAGGTGCTTTTAGCCATTGCAAGGTATATATACAAAAAAAAAAAAAAAACTAGAAATGATTAGGTTAAGGTACATTATGACTCTCTAATGGCTTAAATACCCCTTAGATACCCTTGTTTGATAGAGATAACATCAAACTAATCCTTATTTACTAATACCACTGCCTTTAAAGGTAGTTCCTAATGTAACATAGATACTAAATAATATTATTGCAAGACATCACTGCCTGGTTGTGTAGCCCTGCACTAAAGCAGGGGAATCAACATGTGTGGAATTTTTTTTAAGTGGCCCATGGTAGTATTTTGTGTGCCCTGTATCTGGGACTGGGGTATACACAATGACCACTTAAGGATATTCCACAGCATTCACTTTTGAAGGTACAGTGTTTCAGCTCATCCCACAATTAAATCAGCAATGGTTGGCTTACATACAAAGATTTATGGAGGAAGAAGGAAATAAATGGATTTGATCTCTTCAAATTGTGTTTTGCTTTCTGGATCATCTCTCAACTCTCTTCAAGTTCTTTTTTCCTGTTGGATCTTCTTCTATCTTTGGTTTGTTTTATGAAGCTTATATCATCCTATGTACAGTACTATATCGCCAGTATTGATAAGCTCTGAAAAAATTCAACTGGAGATTGAGCAACCTAGTCTCAGATCTCTTCATACTTCTCCTTGTGTGAAGTTGACAAAAATTATAAGATTCAAGAAAATCATAATCTATCTTTAGAAATAAAGGATTTTGGCTTTATATTAAACTAAAACAGATGAAGTGAAGAGGTTTTCTAACGGTGGGAAGAAAGAGTGGAAGAAAATAAAACTTCAGAATCGTGGTGTGTTTGTGGGGCAAGGGGAAACAAAGGAGAAGAGGGAGCAAAAATAAAGGGAGGTGAGAGGGCAAGGAAGAAGAAGAGAGGATAGGCAATAAGAATGGTGGAAGAGAGAGAGAGGCTGACGGTGCAACCTAGAGGGGGGTGACTTGGTTGCAACTAGTGGATTGTCCTAATTTTTGGTTTGTGCGGAAATGCAAGGTAAATTGAAAATTCAAATGAATTTAAACAATAGCAAACAACCACAACATAGGATTTATAGTGGTTCAACTGTACAAGTGTATGCTCACTCCTTTCTTGGTCTCAAGAGAGTATTCTGCTAATGATTCTCTTTTAATATAGTGGGTAGAGATCAAACCCTTACAATAATCTTTGTTACGGGGCAAGAGTACCCTTTACAATCTTTGTTTACCAAGTAGGGCAAGAACACCCTTTACAATCTTTGTTCATGGGCAAGAGCACCCAATCAATCTTTGTTAACGGGCAAGAGCACCCAAAACCAATTCTAATCTACCCAGACTAGAAATGAAATAGTTACAAATGAAAGATGTTACCTTACAAGAGGTGTGACACTTTACCTCTTGTGTGAATGTGATGCAATGAGAGTTGTATGCTCAATATATGAAATGCATGCACCACTAACGCCTTCAATCACCTCAAACTTGACTTCCACAAGCTTAGTTAACACCTTGGTTTGTTTTTCAAGGTTGGAGAGAGGATGAGAGGCAAAACACAATTTCTTTCTTGTGATTTGAGAGCTTAGGATCACTTGGGGAGTAGTTGATCAAGTATGATGTTCAACCCTCTCAAATGGGGTGAATTGGGCTTATATAGTTGGCCTTTGAGTGCCTTAGCCCAATCCCCAACGGATAGAAAACGGACATAATTTTAGTCTAGTTTTCAGTCCAGACGGTTGTCCGTCTGGGAAATATCCGTTAAAAACTAGCCGTTGCAGAATTTTGACCAGACAGATGTCCGTCTGACTAGATGGATGTCCATCTCAGACGGAAGTCCGTGACCAGACAGATGTCCGTCTTAGACCGACGTCCGTCTAACCAGACAGATGACCGTCTTAGACCGACGTCCGTCTGACCAGACAGATGACCATCTCAGAAGGATGTCCGTCTGACTGGACGGAAAATCCGTCTGAGCTTCTGTGACTTGACAGAAACTAGATGGATGTTTGTCTGACCAGATAGTCATCCGTCTACAGCAAGTCAAGAATGGGACTTGGATTTGGCTTGGGTTTTTGGTCTTTTTGGTCAATTCTAAGCCTCATACACCTTTCTACTATGTCCTAGGCCAGTCTAGTGACATGATATGCACATGATTACATACAATTACATAAGAGTGCATTGGAGGTGTCCTCAGTCCTAACTTCATCTAAGTCTTGATCACTGAAGTTCTTGAGTCTTCTTGAACTCCATTCTTCATGATCATCTTCATGTCCATCTTGGCTTGGTCTTCATGACCATCTTGGCATGGTCATCTTGACTTAGACTTCATGCCCATCTTGGCATGGTCATCTTGACTTAGACTTCATGTCCATTTTCATGTCCATCTTGGCATGATCTTGGCTTGGGCTTGACTTGAGCATGAGCATATGACTTTGACTTTGAGTTGGTCCACTTGTTCTCATCTTGAACTAAAACAACACAACTCAATATAGCCATTTGTAATTCATGTTTGTTATCATCAAACCAATGGAGGCTGATGTGGCAAATGCTGACATGGCATTTTCCAACAGAGGCCATAGGAGGTTCTTCACTATTAAAATGTATTTATAAAAGGAAAAACTGAAAAGGCCAAATGTACACTTGTTGGGAGGCATGATGCATTGTATCTTGGCACTTGCATTTGACGCTTTCAGCCCCTATGGCCTCTGCAGGAATTGGTCTGCCTTGTGCATTAATCTGCATAACTAGGGAACGAAGTAGGGTTCTTCAAAGTGGTGGGGGCTGCAGCCCCCAAGGAAATATTTTGGGGGGCCTATCTGGGTATTTTGGTAAACTTGCTTGCACTGGATTAATTCACTATACATTTGTGTCATGGGTGTATGCATGGTATGAGATCACGCTTGTTGGCCATGGGGAGACGAGTTATGGTTCGAGTCCAGAAATCTCCAAATCTTGACTGAGATCTCGGTTGAGTTGAGATCCCAGTTTGACCCAATATCTCAATCCAACCATCCTTTTTAAGTCCCACAACTCAAGCAAGACTGGTCGAGATCTCGACCTATCTTGCCTCCTCTCACCTCCCATCTCGTCAATAGCTTCCCAAGTTCATTTTTTGCCAAATATTTTGCCGGATTGTTGCCTCCGCTCGCCTCTCACCTTGCTGACAGCTTCCCACAATTCCCTCTCACCTTGCTGACAGCTTCCCACAACTCCCTCTCACCTTCTTCTTGTTAGGATTAGGACAATCAGTCACACACAATCAAATAAAAGCAAGAAAGCAAAGAGATGGATTTTAGCATGTGCCAGACTAATGATAGGGAGAGTTTTGCAAATAGTTTGTATGTTTTCAGATGATTAATGCATTATAAATAACTATCTTCAAATATGGGGTTTTCCACCCTAAGAGAACAGTCTTCCTGCAACAGCTTGTATTCATTAAAATAAAATAAAAAATGATAAATGATCTGAATAAACTGCAACCTGAATGTATCTAGGTTACATAACAGTGATTTGTATTGCATACACTGATTTGTTCATTGGTTCAATCAATTGTATGAGCATAAATCAATTCCCTAATATGTACTTTACTGAACATAGAATGACATCATACATCTTATGGATAGCACTTTGTATCACTACAAGGTACAATTTGATCTTTAAAGGTGCAAACACGCTCAAGAAATTTGTATAGTTATCAGAGATAGCAAAGCATGACTTAATTGTAAGCCATTGACCTTGCTTTTTTCCCATACCGCTTTAATATGTACATCAACTCTTTTTCTGACAATGGTTCCAGTGTGCGGGTGTCAAATGAACTTGGAAGAGAGAGCTCAAAAGCTGCAAAATTTTCAATTGTGGTTGCTGTGCTTACATCGCTGTCTATTGGATTTGTTCTGTTCTTTGTGTTTCTATTTCTTCGGGGAAAACTGGCTTATATATTTACAAACAATCCTGAAGTGGCCCAAGCAGTTGCCAACCTTTCGCCTCTCTTAGCTTGCTCTATACTTCTGAACAGTGTTCAACCTGTCCTCTCAGGTTAGTTACTTCCTCTAATTGTTTTTTTCTTTTCTTTTCTTTCTCTTAAGAATGTAACATGACAGTGTTGATGCTACCATGGTGGCACGAAAATGAGCAAAGCTAATGGTGTCGGTTCACCAATATTTGCACTTCACAGTATGGAACATTTGGCATAAACGTTTGCTTGTTGAAGGGTACATCAACAAAGACAATCTGACCAGAACTGAATTGTGCTGGAGATTTATCAATTAGAAGCATGTTATATGACTTGAAAATTATATTTAAGAGAAAGGGGGTGTGGGATATGAAGCAATTTATTTATTACCTGCCGAATTATCTCAAGATTAAAATAAGGCACCGTCGGCTCAGAAAAAGGATCCTGTCTTATCCACTATAATTTTGCTATGTGGACAAGTGAGGTGGCTATTCTTGCTGTTGGTGTGAGAACATGGTCTGGTAAAGCTACTTGTAAAATTTGATATCCTAATTCAGTAAAAAACTCATATATTGGCCTGCATCCTATGTATGTCTATTCATGTCTTTTGGCACTCCAACCCCCTATTGTTTACTTCTCAATGGTCCTGGCTTTTCATGGCTATATGTTGCCGCTTTCTAAAACTTCGTTTGGGATGAAATTTGATATTTGAGCAGGGGACATTGAGGTCTCCCTGTCCATAGAAGATGTGTGGCATGTGCCTCACTTGAGCTGCCATGTGGTATGTCATTTGGGAGCCCTTCCTATGTCGGATGCGAAAGAAGCTAGAGCTCTTAAAATTTTAATTTCTTGGTGGTTCCTTTAGAAACTTATACGTTGAACAACCATTAAGAATGATTCATGATTCATTTTCCTTCTTTTAGGGGTTGCTATTGGTTCTGGCTGGCAGAGCACTGTGGCTTATGTAAACTTAGCATGCTATTACTTGGTAGGGATTCCTATTGGAGTTGTGCTTGGGTATATCATTCATTACAATGTCAAAGTGAGTAACCTTTCCTCAATTTTCCATATTTTATGTCAGAGGTGTTTGCTTTCTATTGTTTGTTATTTCAAGCTGAGAAGCCACAAATGAGTGTGTTGTTGTAGCTACTTTTTATGTGATTAGCTTATGAATCATCAACTTCCAAAGGGGGGGGGGGAGAATAAATGAAACTAAGGTTTTAAGACTTCTTGGGACTGTTTGAGATGCACCGGAATTTTTGTTCAAACAGCCCAAGCTCGATCTTCAATGGACTATATATGCCTTCAATGACTAGGCTCTTGTAGTGCATGCAAAAATTTAAGTAGTTTTTTGCCAGTCTTCCAAATTCTTAACTTTATTTTCTCGTCTCTCACTATTATCCGGTTCTGCAGGGGATCTGGATGGGAATGTTAATTGGAACACTTGTTCAGACTATTGTGCTTGTTTTGATCACCTCCAGAACTGACTGGGATAAGCAGGTATAGTTACTGCATATGCCTTAATCCAAAATACTACCTCAGGCTGTAGAATATGAGCGATGAGAACAATATCATGGGCTATGCCCAACTACTTGATATAGGAGTATCAAGAAGACTGCTGAAGAGTTTCATGGAAACCTTTGATGAAAAAAAAGGAAAAACAAGTTATTGCAGTGACATTCCTTCTGTATTATATGTATTTATTCCTTCCTCATTAACAAAAACCAATTATATTTGGATTGGTTGTTCACAGGTAGCTCTTGCCCGTCAGCGTGTGAAAAAATGGGTTGAACCAGTTGATGAATCAAAGGGAAACACGGAGGACGTGTAGCAGCTTTTTACAATCACAGTTCATCTTCAATGGCCAGGTTCCAGGCATTCAACACAGAAGGGGGGCTATGAGTGCTAGAATCAATATTAAGCCAATAATAGCCTGGTTGGATGGTGCTCTTATTTGCACTATTTATTTCGATGGGGATTTGGAAATAGGGAATGGGATTTTTTGGTTGAAGCTGGTTCTGCCCTATTAAGAGACCAGATTTCTTGATACATGCAACTAGCATCTTGGCCATCTGTCTTAAGCCGAGATTGTTTCAGTTAGATTCTTAAGCATTTGAATCACTGAATTTCGCTCTTTCAAGTTTTTGTTTAAAAATGTTTTAAGAAGTGAAGATTGCTTTATTGTGTAGGTTTTTTTCAATATTTTAAATTAAGCGAATTTGATATAAGATGATTTTGTGGTTGCATTTGTCCTAGAGAATATAGTTTCTGGAATGGCCAAAAAAAAAAAAAAAAAAGAAAGAAAGATCATATAGAAATACCAATGCAAGGGTTTTGTTAAATTAGTTACACAAATTCACGTCTTAAAAAGGGTAGAATAGAACAATCACAGCTGGTATGCTTTTACTATCATAGAGGGGTTACCATTCATATAGGGATTAACCGCATTTATGGAAACAAAAATACCAAAGGATTAGCTCATAAGTGTGTGTTCACCTATATGATTGTGCACCATATCAATGATATCAAATCAACACGTCTGCTTTTGATAGAAGATGCATCAAGATGTTAAACAAAAACATCATCTTTTTTCGTTAACAATTTGTGCTCGACAACCTAAACTTATCCACTTCATGGCTGAGAGACCTATGCTCTTCAAATGCCATTAACCTAACACAAAATTAGGTGGCAATGAAACTTGAGACTCAGAACTAATTTTGTGTATTAGGCGGCAATGAAACTTGAGACTCAGAAAAACTAAGGCTGACCCTTTTACCGAAAAACAAAAAAAAAAGAAAAAGCCAAAAATAAAGATTTAAGAGGTCCCACCGAGATTTGAACTCGGGTTACTGGATTCAGAGTCCAATGTCCTCACCACTAGACCATGGGACCGCAGATGAGGGAAGAATATCTTATTATTTACAAAACATAACCTTTTATCTTTGCTAGCTTTCTCATTTTGTAGTGTAGGGATACAAAAGATTGGTGTTTCTTTGAGTCTCAGTGTGAAATCCAGCCCTAACCTTGATCCAGAATCCTTGTTGTTTGTAGGTTTTAAGACCTGAAGTAAAGGAAGAAGTCATCTATGGGCCATCTCAATGGAAGATATGGTGTTTGACCCAGAACCCATGGAAGTTGATGATGATGTTTGACCCAGAACCCATGGAAGTTGATGATGGTGTTCTATACTTGGAAGCTTTGACAAATTTGAAAATGAAATTGCACCTTGATGAAGATGAGATTAGTTGCTGGACTTAAAGCATAGTTGGACATGTTTGAAGGCATTCCTCTATACTAGGTAAGCCATATGTTGAGTTGGGAGAAGCCCATTGGATTTGGATTAAGTTTAGGCCCTCATTTCCCTAGTTTGGCATTGCTGACATGCTTGGTCGACTGGGCCAGTCGACCAGCCAATCGACCAACAGGGATAGAATCTGCCAAAATCCTCTGTTAAGGTCTTTTGGTGCTCTATATTATAGAAGTATATGTTCTTAGCCTCCTTTGTTTCTAAAACCCTTAGGCTGCATTTGTTTGCAAAGGTGAGGTGGGAAAAAAAAAATGTGGGTCCCATGTGTAGTGGGGTGAGGGAGAAGGAAAGGAAAGCAAAGGGTTTTGTGGAAAAGTGATAGTGGTGGGTCCCACTTTTTACTTTTCCCAACTTTCCCACTAAGTCCCACCAAATATGTGGGGTTTTAAAATGCAATTTTGCTGAGGTCCTGCGTAATTAATGCGCAGGACCGTCAAGCGAGCCGTCCGATTAGATCGGACGGCTCGCATTGTTCTTCCATTAAAATAATATAAACAACCTGTTAAAGCAGCTTTTTGGGAACAGGTCGGTCCAATGACACTAAACCGGTTCGAGCTTCTCTTTTGAGTTGTACTATATGTTATAAATACGTTTTATAAAACACAACGTACATACAATTGTTTTATACCTTTAACAAAATACATTTGTATACGATACGAAATGATTTCAAACCCATGCGCGGGTAAATTTTGAATTTCAAAATATTTTGAAATACACAAAACCTATTCTTTCACCGCCCAACCCTCATTTCGTTTGTGAACGATTTCGAGCTCTGACGTTCTGGAGAAGAAGAAGAAGAAGAAGAGGTTGAAACTCAACCACAAAGTGTAGCGCGACTGTGATGCAGATGAATTTCGAGGAGGACGAAAAGGAATTGGAAGCCATAGCGAAACATTTGCGGCAGCTTGATGAGTTGAAAGCTTCCCAGTTTTGATCGAAGCAGAAGAGGTATAGCTTCAGTTGTAGGTCGCTTCCCAGTTTTCGATCGAAGGAGAAGAAGGATCTTGAAGCAAAAGAAAGAAGCCCTAGTTTGAGGTAAGGTTGTAGTGTTCTGGTGTCCCTCTTCGGTTCTTCCATCTTTCCTTGCAGTTGTTCCCTTTTATCGTAGAATGAAAAATGTTTCCAAGAATTACAAGTTGTGAATATGATCTAAAGAAGAGAATTTTCTGATAAAGAAGGAAATAGAAAGAAGAGTTCTTGAAGGTTTGGATTCCTGGTCAATCAAAGAGGTTTTCGAAGAAGATACCGTATTAATTTTTATTTTTGGGAGGAAGTAGAGGAATGGGTGGGGGTTTGGGGGTTTTCATGTAATGTGGGCTCGGTTTCTTCTATTTTTTGAACAAAATGTAATTTCTTTATGGTTGCGATCTCTTATGGGTTTTAGTGTCAATTCTTCTGGTCTGGTTTTTGAGGAAAATCAGCATTTGGGCTTGTGCGAAATTCAACTGAGTTTGGTTAGGATATCCCCATGGTTCGTCTGCTTTACTTAGGATGGTCGGGTTGACGGTGTGGGATTTATAATGATTTTGTTGATTTCTGGAGTCTGGTGACAGTTTCGACTATTTAATTCTGCTGTTGACGCTTTGAATTTGAACTATTATAGGATTGTTTTAATTTGTTTCAGGGAAAAAAATGGCTATATATACAAAGGAGACCTGCGTGGTTTCTTATTTATATGGGTGAGTGGTGAAATGTTGTCTTCTCTGTTTTATTATTCTAATTGGAAATGGAATCTCCGGTTCGATTATTATATCTCTTGTCTCACTTGTTATTCCTGCAATTTTTGAATTTTTCCATGTTACAGAGAGTCGATCATCTTATGTTACCCAATAAGTGAAACTGTGATTATGTTACCTTCGACCCAAATCATCGGGGTTGATTTGGGTCTTCTGCAATTGAGATGATCAGAAAACTCTCCAGTCTAATGAAACATAATGGGACGTGACAAACGGAGAAATCAGAGAAGTGGTGTTAGAGCAGGGTTGGGGAGGATGGTGAAATGGTTCCCTCATCTAACTCGTTGGCCACCAAAGACTATTCGGCCAGTCTCTACTCTATGAAACTGGTGAAAGTTATCAGAAGCCAGATATTAGCAATATTGAAGAGGCTGAATCATCCCTTCGTGAAACCAGCTGTTTGAACTATGAGGTTTGTTACTGCACATTATCTTGCGTTTTGATTTTGCTGAGATTTGACCATGTGAATGTGATTCTGATTTCGGAGAACGGTATAGAAAACACATGTTAACCAATTCGCCATATTCTATATTTGAAATATTACTTTTATAGAGAAAAGTTCCTTTTTGCTTTCCACATTAGATGATAGAATGAGTTGGGTTGTGCCTGTTTGTGGTTATTTAGTTGACATTGTGGATTTGTTAACTGTTGCATACATACAATTGTTTTATATTCATACAATTGTATGCTATATTTGAAAGATTACTTTTATAGAGGAAAGTGCCTATTTGCTTTCCACATTAGATGTTACAATGAGTTGGGTTGTGCCTGTTTGTGGTTATTTAGTTGACATTGTGGATTCGTTAACTGCTGCATTGTGTAAGATCATTATGGTCATATCGAGAAGACTATAGGTGGTCAATGCTGTTTTCTATATTCTCTGGACCTTTACAGCTACTTGTATGGGATATGTCGATAATCATTGTGCTCAGTTCCTAGCTATAATGTTATCTGTTGGTTCTCAGAAATAAGTGAATCGCGGTGTTAAAAGCTTCGGCTATATTCTTGTCCATCTTCAGTTCATTATTGTGGCGCTGTTTAGTTTTAACCTTCTGTCCTTCATTTTTAACATTCTATTCCCAACAAAATTTTTCAAATTTGGTTGTCTTTTGAAATCTTTGTTTCTTAAATTAATGGGTAGCTTAACATTGCTTATGAATGAGATACTAATTCCTATGTCTTTTGGTTCTATGAATTTGGTCAAGAAGCTTAAATGCTTTTTTATCTATAATTCGGTTACGAAGGTCAAATACATTTCCTGTACACAGGAGGCTAGAGCATTGTTAGGGAAGGTCGAGTATAAAAAAGGAAACATACAAGCTGCTCTTTAATTTTCCATACCCTTTTTTTGATTTGCTTGTTAAGCTGATACTTTAATTTTTCTAATCTGCTTTTTTGAACATATCTTGTAAAATTTTGCATGCCCTTATTCTGGTATTTTCTGTATTTACACATGAATGTTTGTAGTTATTGCTGTAAATGACTTCTTTTTATAGAATGCATCTTTTATTCATCCATCTGGTGCATCTGATGGATCATCATATAATAGTTTTTTTTTTATCTAATATGGATGGATTTTATGTTTTTCTGGTTTAGGTATACAGGGGGTGGTTGTTCACAGACTTCATTTCATTAAATTAGTACTTTTGACAAATACTGATGCTTGACTGATGTTTTCCTTTGCATTAGAGTCTTAAGAACCTTTTTAATTTTACATTTATTTCTTGAAACCATCTATGGATAATCCCCCTATCAATCGTCATCTCAACTGATCCATCTTTTGTACTCTCGTGTTTATAAAATAGATATTGGAAGACATAAATAAATGTAAGATTAGAACCTAAATAGGTCTAATCCCAGTCAGCATGAAATAAACATCTCCAGGAACAAGACATCGGTTGGTGTGATCTGAAAAATGGTAACCTTTGAAATTCATATGGTTGGTATACATACATACATATATATATATATATATATATATATATATATATATATATATATAAAGAAAGCTCATGGCTTTGTTCTTGAGTTAAACTTCAACTATAGTGGAGTGAATGTATGAAGATGGTTTATGGTTTTATGTGTTTTAATCCGCATCGTATTCTTCTTTATATTTGTAAACTATCAATTAATATTCAATAAGGAATCATTTAGGATTCCTTTTAAGTTTATTAATGTATTTAAATTTTAGTCTGTGCATGAATATCGACTATATTTCACATGAATTTTGCAGACATTACCCAGAAAGGAGGGAAAGTGAAATTTTGACGTGATGAAGTCTCTGGTGAGACATAATCAATTGAAGCAAATGTTCCAACAATTGGGTCAGTGAAGTCATCGACAGACTCAAACCAAAGTCCATAATCTTCAAAGGCGAATTGTGGATTTCATTCAGGAACAGGCATTTGTCAGGCTTCAAGTCACGGTGAATAATATTGTGCTGGTGTAGTGAACATTAAGGTATCAACAATTTGCTGAACCACAGCTTCTATATATGATGCTCTGGACATCCAATTCTTTTATTTGTCATATCAACCTTTCATATGACAATTACAGTCTGATGAAACAAATAATTGAAACATGACATTCATATTGAAACATTCTTTATTCCCTTTAAATTTGTATAAAACAATGATAGACCATACACGTTATTGTAATTCTTCATTTGGAAATTTTAGTGTGCATAACAGTGATTGGTTGGTCAATTATGAGATATTTTTTAGTTTTTATTTGGGGTTTCCAATACAAAAATTCTTCACATAAAGAGTTGGTATGTACAGTTGTTATTCTAATTTACCAAAAAATTATGAAGATATGAAGGTTTTGTATGTATGATTGCGATTACGTTTAGGCAAACTTGGTAAAATTGAATGGTTCTGTTCTGAACCTATTTTAAACGGAATGATTCCGTTTCATCAGACTGATCAGATAGTTGAATTGCCCATCACCGTTATGAAGGTACTTGAAACAGAATGATTATGTTTCATCAGACTGACTAGTTTCGACTATCAAGTATATTGCTACTTCTATTGTCTGTTTCTCAAGTCTGGTGTGTCATACCAGAAGTTGGTGGATTTCAAGTTGCCACATTACATTCAATACTTTACCAAATCGCTTTACAGCTGATGTAGTAGAGAACTTTGTCTCAGTAAACAAATGTTGGTATGATTTAATTATTCTTTTTGAAACACGTATTTGCTTTTGAAATTATTTATTTTGAGTAGGTTGGATCTTGTTTCTTTTATTTTTTGGAAGTTTGAATTAGGTTGACAGGCTGGAGGTCTGAGACAGATCAATGCTGCTTGATCTGTGTATAATGGGAATAACCGAGATGACCATATTTTAGTGACAGCATGAGCGCACAAGCAAGCTGATCAGGTTGAACTTGTATGAGAGTCTGGTCAGTAGGTTTGCATCTTTCCTTCACATGACTTCAGGATATTCTATATTTTGTACCGTTTGTGAAAAATTCCCATTCCTCAGTACTTTAGGTCATCAGTATCGTTCAATTCATATCAACTTCGAAAATATTAATCAGTAGAAGTATGATTTAATTCAATTAGAACCGTTCATTCTGTACTTTTGACTCTTAAAGTTCAACTGCTTTCATGCGCTTAATCTTCGTCATCAAGTTTTTTATCCTTTAACCTTTCGTATTATTTCCAGAAATCATTCATTTTTGAAATTTGTATTGGAATTTGGATTCTCAGGTTGTCATCAATTTAGACGCTGATCTCAATATGTTTAACCATAATGCCTCTTGTGGTCAGCCGCCCCAAATGTTTTGTAATCATCCAAATTCTGAGGTCAGCCGCCCCAAATCAAATCACCTCATTAATGCACCTGTCCAGCTTCCTTGACGTTATCTTCTTCTCCGTCGTTTGATCAATAAATATTATTTGCTTCCCATCGCACGATTGTAATGATCTCCTTAATCGTTTTTACTTTATCCACGTGTCTGGTCGCAATGTTTCCAAATCCACCGATAAACCCCAAGCGTCGATTACGAACAGTTATAGCCGTCGATATGAAGCATCGTATATTTCCCTCCACTTTTCAAGAGTCTTTTCAGTATGTCACCTCATCTTTGTATTTATTTACTCCCTGTCATCCGCTTGGGCCCATAACCCGCAGTTTTGCTCTTCATACTCAAACTGCAAACTGCATTCCTCTGCAACTCCATTATCATAATTCCTGAACCTTCGTTGCTGCCTTTCTTGTTCTTCTTCATGGATCCCTCTATGAATTCATCAGGCCCCAACACCTCCGAACAAGTGAATGCGCCTTCACATGTTAATGTTGATAGCCCTGCTCTGTATGCTGTGGACGAAGAAATAACTCCTTATGTTCCCTTGGACACCACCTGTGAAATCCAGCCCAAACCTAGCCAGGGCACCCTATCTGTTTTGGGTAAAGAAGGGTTAGTTTAAATGTTTGACCTTAAAGTTGGACCTTGATTTGATCTTAGCTTGTTGCTTGTAGACCCTTTTGGTTGACGATTTGGTGTCGGAACCCAAGCCCATGGACATTGTCGATGATGCCCCTCACTTGAGAGCATTGTCAGTGTTAGTTTTGAATCTGCGCACCGAAGAGGGGTGAATTAGTTGAAATACCTAATGAACTCCTGTGCCCAATCTGAATATATTTCCCGAAACTAGACTTCTTGATGGACTTGTAGGAGAAAATCTCACTCAATTTGACCCCATATAACCTTCCAAATCCCTGTCCGAAGTTGCTGAACTATGTCTGTCAAATCCTGCTTGCGCATCGAAGAAGATGAGCCTAGTTGGTGAACCTAATGAACTCCAATTCTTGATCTGAAGGTATTTCTGGAAACTAGACTTCTTGATTGACTCGTAGAAGAAAACCTCACTCAATTTGACCTTGTATAGCCCTCCGAATCCCTGTTTGAACCTTGCTGTCCTGATTGGTCGACTCATTGGTCGATTGGACCGAAGTAGACCAATCCAATCGACCAATGGTGTCTAAATTTACCAATTTGGTCCTGTCTCCTCTATTTAAGTCAAATCTCGGGATTACTTCGCCTCCTATGCCTCCTAAGCCTCTGGAATGAGTTAGAACCCTAATCTAATCAATTTCCCTTGCATTCCTTGGTGATCTCTCTCAAGACTTGAAGTAATCTTCTTCCTCTCGCATCAAAGGTATGTCTACTCTCTTTTCTTTCTTCTCCATCTCTGATTTTCTTTCTTTAATCTGTTCTTGGATGAGATCAGGAAGAAGATGATGCACTCTTGCAACCATCCAATCCATGATCTCATCTTGTTCCTTGAGATCTATGATCATCATCATGATCTCAACCTCAGCCAGTGAAATCTTCGAAACCCTAACCCTAATCCTTTGAAACCCTAACCTGGGTGATTATCTGAGAACCTTTTTGGTAACCTTCCATGTGAGGGAAACCTCATGGGTAATGTGGAGGTTGATCTAAATTCAATATTCTTTAATTCTTCTTGTTGTAATTGGCCAATCATCAATTCCCTCCCTCCTGTGATCTTAACCTTTTTATGGGAACCATAAGGGTGAAACCCTAATTTCTTGGGTTAGATCAAGAACCCATGTTTTGACCATGATTATCTTCCCATAATGTTTCTATTAACCTAAACAAGATTTTCTTATTATGTTCTTGATTGCAACCATTCCCTTTCTTCCTGTGATCATAACCTTTTCATGAGAGCCATAAAGGTTGAAACCCTAATTTCTTGGGTTAAATCAAGAACCCATCTTTTGACCATGATTTGATGATTTTATCTTCCTATATGATTCTAATACATCCTAGGAAGTTCCCCTTCGAATTTCGGATCAATCCGACTTCAAACGAAGAAGTTATGGCCAAAACAGTTTTCACTATTCCGTACTGACTCGATTGGTCGACTGGGTCAGTAGACCAAGGCAATCGACCAATGAAGTCAGTAGCTTCAATTTTCGCTCGATTTGATTTGTTTGCTCTCTGATCTTTTAGGTATCATTCCTAATGTTATATCTATGCTTGTTAGGGGTTTATTTGCCATGTTTGGTGTCTCTCTCTTTGATCTTTGGATTATCTTCGGCGATAATCAGGTAAGGACAGTTGATTCCTTAACTACATAGATTGCTTGTTCTCTGGTTTCTACTTTATGAAACTATGAGATTACCTACTGTTATTGTATTTTAATTCTGATCTCCTACTGTGGGAACAGTAGCACTTATTTATATCATCTTTTCATTGTTTATGTTATATGAATTACTTATTACTGCTTAATCTGATGTTGCTTTTACATTCTCTTTTATATGATGAACTACTAGTTGTGTATGTCATGACTGATCTGAGAATGTGTTTGCTTAAGTTTGGTTTGGGATTGGGAAGTGTCCTTTTGACACTTCTGTCCTTGGACATTATCGGAAAAAGTATGGGATGTTTCCGGGGTTGCCCATCGACACTTTCCCGAATCAATGGTTGTCATACCTAGGGATGTCTAGCAGTGTTTGGCTAGGATACACCCCTGTTATATCAGACCCGATTCGGAAGGGTATTGAGACCGAACGACCCGTGGTAGCAATGGAGATTCACGGGCGCTCAAGACCGGTAACCAACCCGTGAGAGGACGGGAATCACATTGTGGGGGCCATTTATTGGAGGGTTGCATATGGCTAGACTTGGGCTCATGGGCGCTCAAGACCGGTAACCAACCCGTGAGAGGACATGAGAGCTTCCCGTTTACCATATGTGGATAACCAATAGGGTTGATGAGTCCGTAGTCCGAGTTGGTCGGTGCCATAGGATACGCTGACTCTAGTGCGAAGGATACCGGAAAGGATCGTCAGGGACGAGGAATGGACGTATCTGGAACTGAGTTGATATAACCGACTAGATGACTTGCATTGGGCTAGGCTTTCCCCGACATGCGCGCCGGTACTTATGCCAAACGGTTGTGAGAGAGTGTGTTGACTTAACCCCTTACCATGGAAATTGTCCGAGAAGGATGCAGGACCCATTACCAATCGGTCGCCCGAGATATCTTAAATGGGTGAGGGAATCCAAGATATCTTAAATGGTTGAGGATGTGAGCGGACCTACCCAAAGAAGTACGGTGCTATGACTTAAAGCATGTCTACCATAGAGACCAGCATACATAGAGTTAGATGCATACATACATTACTTGTTTCATATTGCATTGCATCTTGTTATGGTTTGCTTCCATGTTATTTATGTTGTTATGGATTAACTTGCCTTACTGGGTTTCTTTCGAAACTCATTCCTTTTTTTGTACAATCTGTTGTTAGACTTCTCTACAGGTTTGGATTTCTTTGACGGCCCGTATGAGGAAGCGCAAGGTGAAGAAGATGAAGACTGAAGAACCAGAAGAGCTGACTGAAGATGTGGATTTGATTTCCTTTGTTTCTTCTAGACTTATCTTTTACTTTACTTGTATTAGCTTAGAGCTTTATTTAGATTTCGATCTACCTTCCGCATGTGTTTGTAGGGTATATTTCCGCTATACTCTACAGTTGTCTTTTGATTTGGTATCTTGTTATTCCGTACTCTGATATTCTATAGTGATCCTTCTGAGATCCTTTCTTGACTTTTATTATAAATTACTTGAACATTATGATTTGTTCTTGCTTTTGATTATGTTATTGTGCGAAATGGATGTGATCGTTCCTAAACTTGATCTTTTGGGCTGTGGATCACACTCTCGAGTATGCCAGATAGGGTACCGGCTGGGAGGATGTGACACCACCAAAGTAAAGATGGACCCCAGACATGCTGGACCAGAATGGTATCCAACTACGGTCAAAGAATCTCACCTTTCGTCTTACCGTCAAGATTTCCATTTTCCTTCTAATGCCAAGTTATGGGTTCCTGAACATTCTGTGCGTCCATATAATGCTTGCCCCGACGTTATTGCCGTTTACCTCCATCACCTTGATTCTGGATTTAGAGTTCCTCTAATTCCGATTGTCCAGTCTTTACTTGACTACTACCGCGTCTGCCCTTCTCAACTTACTCCCAACAGTTGGAAGTTGGTTTACTGTTTCTTTGCCTTCATCAGTCAAATGGCCCCACCCCATCTATCAAACTTTTTAGAAATTTTCACAGACTCAAAGTTTCCCGTGAGCGTGGTTATCTCCATTTTGCTCGAAAAAATAGTATTGCTGCTGAGTTGGGTAACACAACCAAAATCTTCCCAGAGCACTCTATTCCTCATGACAACAAGAAATAGAGAGAAAGGTATTTTTTTGTTCCATCCCCATTCCCAATTACCGCTCTCGATGGTGTTTCCATACAAAGGAATCCCTTCGTCCTTTGAACCAGCGTCCTACGCTGAGTACATATGATCAGGAAACATGGAGCCTGATCCCGTCTGGAATACCCATTGATGCAACAGAACTGAAGAGCGATCTTTGGATTGGCAACTCACAACCTCTTACCAGGTACATAAGATAGGGTTTTTCGTCTTCTTCTTCTTATTTTTTTTAATACTATAAATTTTGTTGCAGTTGTTCACAACTGTTTCTTTTACAGGGACTGATGTTTATCAAATCCCTAACATTTATGAACTCCGAAAGGTTGCTTCAGAAGAACAAAAGCGTGATTCCAAACCTGAGAAGTCAGGTAAGAAAAGAAAACATTTTGCTGTTCATCATCCCCCCAAGAGAAAGGTTGGTAAGAAGAGTGCTGAGAGAAAATGTCCATCTGGTCAGCAAAAGGTAGACCAGGTACAAGAAGAAATTGTACAAGAAAATGCTGATGAAGAAATGCCCGATATTGAGTTTGTCAAAGTGATTGACAGTAAAAACCCTCCTGTTCGAACAAGAACCTCAAGAACCTCCAGAAGCCTGAGATGTAAAGTGAACTCAGCAGGTCCCTCTTCAGGCCACAAGGTATCAGCTTCCAAGAAAAGAAAGAAAGAAAAATCAGGGGTTTCCCCTCCTGCTGGAACTCCTGACAGTGTAGCTGAAGAGACTGGTGAGCCCGTTTATTGTTCTAGGAATGAAGTGTTCACTCCTCCCATGTCACCCATGCTACCTCATGATGTTTCTGTTCTCCCAAACAATATGGTTGAGAATGAATATCAAGGTAAGGAAATACCTAATTATTCCATTGAAAATTTGAAGAATATGGCAGAAGAAATTCTTGCTAATGTTGCAGGTGATATTATTGAACAAATAGCTGATCTGGTGTTTGATGATAAGACTTCTGTTCCCGCTCCTCCCCCTGAATTTGTTTATGAAGAGAATATCCGTAAGGATATTCCTGAAAATGAAAATGTTGTTGCTGATGATGACCATGTTTTAGTTTTTGGTCCCCCTATACATGATCCTACCCCTGTTTTGGCTCCCCCTATACATGATCCTGATTTGCTTGCCCATGTTTTTGCTCCCCCTATACATGATCCTGCTTTGCCTGCCCCTGATTTGGCTCCCCCTATACATGATCCTGCTTTGCCTGCCCCTGTTTTGGCTCCCCATATACATGATCCTGCTTTATCTGATGACGAAGAGAACATTGCGGCTGAAGTTGTTGACATGCAAGTAGATTCGAATGACGCCAAGATACTGAGATGGTTGAGGGAGACTGATTTGAGACTTAAAGCATGTTTGCCAATAGAGACTAGCATACATAGAGTTAGATTCATATATGCATTGTCTATTTCATATCATATTGCATCTGCTATGTTCTACTATCATGCTATTTGTGTTGCTATGGAATAACTTGCCTTGCTGAGTTCTTTTGAACTCACTCCTTTTTGCAAATAACTTTGTTAGAATATCCTGCAAGTACTGACGAGTATGATGGCTAGTACTACGAAGTACAGACCGATGACGCATACTACTCCCAAGATAGTGGCTACAGTGACTACGAAAGTGAAGAACTCATGGGTGAAGACGTTTCACGTCAGGATTAGTCGCACTCATGTGCTAGTTACTCGCTATTTGGATTCTGAGACTTATACTTTTAGAAGTGGTATTTATAAGTTAGAAGAGACCTTAGTTTAGTTTGATTACTTCTTTTCTTTCCTTTCTTTTGGGAATTGGTTGTAATCTTTCCTTTTTAGTTTCGAGCTACATTCCGCTATGTTATGTGGAGTGAATTTCCGCACACTCTACATATGATTGTTCGAGATTGATTATTATATTGGTATTATTTCTTTCCGCACTCTGATTATATTGCTATTCTCTTCTTCTTATCTAGATCTCTTTGTTTATATAATGTTACATTGATTATGTCTTGTTCATGATTATGTTATTGTAAATGTGGGAGGATGATTTCCTCGAATACTGGATCTTCGGGGCTATGGATCACACACTCGGGTATGCCAGGTAGGGTACTGGTTGGGTGGATGTGACAATCTATCTAGGAGATCATCTCTGTGAGCCGAATTGATCTCTTATAGCTCAAGACTCCTCCTCTAGTTGTGACAATCTTTCTCCCATAGTATACATGTAAGCCTCTTGGATAGTGTGGAAGTCACCATAGACATCTGAGAAGCCAAGTTTGGAGTCTCGGAAGTTGGACGTGAAGGACCTCCAACCTCAAACTGTTGAGGTGGGATAGTATCCTCCTCATCTATCGGAACATCCTGTGTCTCCTCATCCCCCTAATGACCCTCACCATCATCATCTCAATCCTGAGCCTGAGCTAGAGCCTGAACATCCGCATCGTCGTCGTCATCATCATCCTCACCCTTAGAACTCTCTGCATCATGAAACTGCATCATCTTGATTAGTCTTGACCGTATGACATCTCCTAAGTTTGGACTAAGCTCCTCTGTATCCTCGAGACTGATGTTGAAGTGTTGGAAAACTAGTGTGAGATGTCAACCAAAGCTAAGTTCCCCAGGATACTCGACTCAATGGATCATGACGTGTTGTATGATGTAGGATAAATCGATGTGATGCCCTATGTAGATGCTATAGATGACGAGCGCCTCCATCACCAAAATCTTATTGTGATGACCGCCCTTCGCTATGATGTTTCACTCGATGATGCAAGGCAATGACTTGAGTGAAGGTGTCACATCCACCCAGCCGGTACCCTACCTAGCATACCCGAGTGTGTGATCCACAGCCCTGAAGATCAAGTATTGAGGTAATCAACCTCCCACATAGACAATAACATAATCATGAACATAAATAATCAATGTGTAAAGTATAAATGAGAGATCCAAATAAGGAAGGAATAAATCATATATCATCAGAGTACGAAAGACAATCAAAATGTCTAAATCATAAAGTCAAGTGAGGCGGAAATCTCAGTCTACTAACAGCGGAAAATTAGTACCAAAAAGAAAAGGAAAAGAATGTAAACTAATCCAAGTAGCAAGTACAATGAGTAACTAAATTGTTCTCAATCTTATAGACGACATCTCTATAAGTATAAATCTCAAAAATGGCGCAAGGGCGCTTCCACTCTATGGTCGGACTAAGCATCGTACGTAGCATAACCACCCGTGGAATCTTCAATGTAATTGTTGTAACCACAATCACCTTCCTGGAGATATGTCTCTTCTCCTTGCGCTCTTTATACGAGCAGTCATGATACTCAGAACCTGTAGAGAAATCTAACAATACATAGCACAAAAGAAGTGAGTTTCAAAAGAAACCCAGCAAGGTAGTTAATCCAAAATAACATAAATAACACAATTTCAAAGCGAAGTAAGATGCAATATGATATGAAACATATGATGCATTATGATTCTAACTCTATGTATGCTGGTCTCTATTGGCAGACATGCTTTAAGTCATAGCACCATACTTCTTTAGGAAGGTCTCATCACACAACGCCTTTTGGTAGTGGGTCCGACATCCCTCGGGACATTCCATGGCTGGGGTTTAGGTCACCGCTCTCTCACATCACCATTGGTCTAAGTATTGGCGCATGTCAGGGTCAAAGCTTAGACAAATGCAAGTCTCCTACTTAGTTACATCAACTCAGATCCAGATACGTCCATTCCTCGCCCCTGGCGATCCTTTCCGGTATCCTTCACACTAGAGTCCTCATAGTCCCTGACTACAGACTCATCAACCCCATTGGTTATCCACATATGGTAAACGGGAAGCTCTCATGTCCCTTCACGGGTTGGTTACCGGTCTTGAGCGCCCATGAGCCCAAGTCTATCCATATGCAACCCTACCAATAAATGGCCCCCACAATGTGATTCCTATCCTCTCACTGGTTGGTTACCGGTCTTGAGCGCCCATGAATCCCCATTGCTACCACGGGTCGTTCAGTCTCAATACCCCTCCGATTAGGGTCTGACATAACGGGACATCCTAGCCAAACACTACTAGACAAACCTAGATATGTCAACCAACAGTTTAGGAAGGTGTCCAAAGGGCATCTCCGAAAACATCCCATAATATTCCCGTAGGTGTCCAAGGACAGAAGTGTCAAAATGACACCTCCCCTTTCCAAACCATACCTAATCATTCACAACCATAAATCCATCATATCACATACATGGTAACTTCTTATATGGAAAGAAATCAATAACAACATCCAACTTGTATATAATTGGTAAGTAAATCATACATGAATTAATTAGCATAAACAAGTAATGCTACTGTAATCAAAGTAGTTGCATCAGTATTCAACCAATATAAGAATCTATTTATAGAAGTAAATCAAAAGACTCAAACATGGAAACTAATCATGCAATCTATGTGATTAAGGAAATAACTATCCTTACCTTAATTACTTTGCAAAGGATATTGGGGATCAAGTAAGATCTTGTCTAAACTTGGAAAGAAAGTCCTAAACAAGTATATATAACATATTAGGAAAGATACCTAAATGGAAAGAGATCAAATCATCCAAAATAGACCAAATATGAGGTTGCTGTCCTCATTGGTCGATTGATTGGTCTACTGCCTCAGTTGACCACGCAGTCGACCAACAGAGACAGTGACTTACAAAATCAGAGATTTCTGATTACAAATCAGAATTTGGTGATTCAAAAGGGCACCAAACAAGAGGGAATATGCAAGGATAGTGTATTGGTATATAGAGGACTTCAAAACTCTAATAATATCAAGTCTTCAAGTTACAAATTAGGAAACAAAAACTTACCATAGTTAGATCAATCATGGTTCTTGAAGAAATCATAGCAAAATCATGGATGAGAAACTATAGGATGATGGATTACTAATCTGATAAAGGATTCATGAAAAGCATGCATAGATCTTCTAGAAAAATAGATCTAAGAATGAAGAACATTGAATCTAAAAAGGAAAGAAAATGAATACATGGTTTCCTTCAAAAGAGAGTGATGATCTTGATGAAGATCATCCACCAAGCTTTAGATCCTTAGGAAAAGAGAGAGGATGAGTAGAGTGATGGTTGCAACAGAGATGCAACATCATCTCTACTGTCCTCAAATAGAAAAGGAAAGAAAAACAATGGAGAATCAAAGATGAAACATAGAAGAGGATGATCACATACCTTTTTGTGTAAATGCAAGAGATTTGATGAAGATTCGTCAAGAAAATCACCAAAGATGCAGAGGAGATGACTTGAAGAGGGCTCTGGTTCGTTCCAACGAGTTTGGAGGCACAAAAGACGAATTAGATTTGAAGTTGGACTTAAATAGAGAAGCCAAGACTTAATTCAACAAAATAGGACCCATTGGTCGATTGGTTGGTCGACTGGCCCAATCGACCAAGCAGTCAACCAAGCAGGACAGCAAGTCAAAAACAGGGAAATGAAGGCTCAGATCAAATCCAAACATGAAGGGGTTTTGCACACACACCAAGTGACTTACCTAGTATGTAGAAATGCCTTCGAACCAAGTCAGAGAGTACTCCAAGTCCATCAACTAATTCCATCTTCATCAGGGTGCAGTTTCCATAAATGGAACACTGTCATCAATACTTATGGATTCTAAGCCAAATACCAAGTCTTCACTGGGATGGCCCATAGTTGACTTCTTGCCTTACTTCGGGTTGTCAGACCTACAAACAATAGGGTTTCCAGGTCAAGGTGTTGGCTGGGTTTCACAGAAGGAATCATCTTTGTGCCGCTCCTCGGACTGTAGTAGGGATCGTCGTCCCAAAGCATGGCACAAATCTCATGTAGCTTATGGGGAAGTAGTGTCTCTGTGATATCAATGCCTATCGGGATCCACTAGGAGGAATCTGGGAAGTGTGGTACTCCTAGGATGCATGCCAAAACTCTTGTGGAGAACCTGATCTCAGTCTCTCGGATCCATGTCTGAATGACTAATCTCGTGCCTTTGTGGATGTCTACCTTTGAGTGGAAGGTCAGGTCACTGTAGAAATACTTGATGAGCTCTAGATAGACTGGAAAGTCAGTAGTGAAGAGGTGTTACCACTACATTGCCTCTAACCTCTGCCGGATGCGGAATGTCCATAGATTCCTCGTGATTACCAGTCGGCCATACTTGATGGGAAGGTCCCAGTAGTAGTACTCATAGAGGAACTCTGCCTCTGGTGTGTCAAACAGATCCTCTCGGATGATCACTTGGTGAGGAATGTGTCCACAACCCCTTTCTGCATGCCTACCTTGTCTAGGCATAGTGAATATGTTAAGACAAGGCAAAGTTTGCAGTGAGTTAGTACAATAGGTTTATTTTCGGTAAATAAGGGTATTTGGTAATTTTTGGGAAAAATTCAATTTAGGTGAAAAATGCGATTCAGACATGTTATCATGTGTATAATAGTTGTTTTAGCATGCTAAGAAGGTCTGGTTGAGAAAATTCCTTTAAAACCCTTGGATTTTGAAGAAAATTCAGCGAGTGGGAAAATGGTGAAAAAACCGCTTTTGGTTGAAGTTTTGAGATTTTTGCAAACTTGGAATTTGGTCAAACGAAGTGTATGTGCACCTCAATCATATTGAATCAGGTGTGTGGGAAATGATTTGACTTGAGAACTCCTTTTCGTTTGAAAATGGGAAGAAAATTTCAAAGTGTGGCTTTTTATGTGGTGAATAGTGAAAATGGGAGAAAAGTGTGTTGAATGTTGTGGTCGGAGCATGGCATTGAGTTCAAAACACTTGGAATACAAAGAAAGAAACTCCTAGACATGTTTCAAACCTAGAACAACAACCATTTCATGGATTTAAGCAAAAATAAGAAGAGGGTTAAGCCACCAAGGAGTTTGAACATCACATACATGCTAAATGTTGTTGTTGAAGACCCTTGAAGCCCTAGAAACCCTTGGAATGCCTTAGGAAACCTTTCTCCGGAGCCCTCTCACGAAATGGGAAAAGTTAGAAGTGTTTTGGAATGAGCATTGTGGGCCCTTTAAATAGAGTTTTTCGGGCAGAGACCTTTGGTCGCTTACCTTGGTTGCCCCAAGACACCAAAGACTCAAGCGACCAAAGAGGGTTTGATTTCTGGTTTTGGCCATTTTGAGTGAAATTTGATTTCAATGCTTATCTTTGTATTTTTAATGGCCAATACTATTGAGGTAAGTGTGTTTTGCATGTTTGGAACATGGGAATGATTTTTGAAAAATTTTCTTGGATTTTTGCCTTCATGTTGGATTAATAGGATGGTTAACACAAGGACTCGTAGCACCTTTGCAAGTTGGAATGGAAATAGGATTGCCCGTAACAGTGGTGCATCTACTAATGGTGTCGATGACCAGGTACCCCTGAATGGTCAGACTGTTGGAAATCCACCTGATGCTCCCCCGATCTCAAGTTTGTAGGATATTGCTAATATCATGGGGAACATCATGCAACAAGAAAGCATATAGATCAACCAAATGATGATAGGAATCATGGCTATGCACATACTTGTGATGCTGCCCAAGTGAACCCTAACCCTACTATTGTGCCAAATGTTGAAAGGAATGTGGGTACTCCTCATTCCAAGCTGATCGAAAGTTTTCTGAAGCTTCAAGTGCCAAATTTCACCGGTGTGTCGAAGGATACTTTGTTCCCTAAAAAATGGCTGAGGGAATTAGAGAAAGCTTTCACAAATTTGTAGTGCACTGAGGCACAAAAGATTTTGTTCGCTGAGTAGAAGCTTCAGCATAAAGCAGATGCATGGTGGAATGCGACCCATCCTCTTTAGGAAGCTTTGCATGCTGATGGTATTTATTGGAAAATTTTCAAAGATGCTTTCTATAAGAATTATTTCCCTGAGTTGTGAAGGATGCAAAAGAGTCGAAGGTCATGGCTCTTGTGCAAGGA
The DNA here is from genome assembly GCF_041222555.1 of Hakea prostrata. Taxonomy (NCBI): domain Eukaryota; kingdom Viridiplantae; phylum Streptophyta; class Magnoliopsida; order Proteales; family Proteaceae; genus Hakea; species Hakea prostrata. The sequence goes on along the minus strand of NC_142601.1, from coordinate 38,139,725 downwards.
CCCCCTTTCTGTGCTGGAGTGTCAGCAAAAGTTCGAGGAACTATTTTTCTTTGCTTCTGTGTCTTTGAAAGTAGATCGAGCAAAGGCAAATAAGTTCTTCAAAGTACTTAGACCCTCAATCAAGACTTATCTCACTATTCTGCAGATTGAGAGTTATGCACAGATTGTTCAGAATTCAAAGAAGGTTGAAGAGTCTAAGAAGGAGCATTATCGTTTCCAGAGCTCCTTGCAGAGTAGGAATCCTAGATATGTGGAATGGACTGGCAGGAACTTTTCTAGACCTACACCATATCCTACCCCGACATTTTAGCCTAGGAATGTGGGGCAAAGTTTTTGGAATAGTCAAACTAGACAACAAAATCAGAATAGCTGAAGCAGGCCAAATGGGAATGTTCAAGTAGGCTAGTTTATGCTAATCCTAGGCATGTGAATCAGAGACCACTGATAGCAGTGACTACTACTACTACACCAAGAGATCCTATCTGTTTCTTCTGCAAGCAGACTGGACATGTTGTTCGCACTTGCCCTTGAAGAAATGCTTAGCCGGTAACAACTGTGGCTAAGACTGCACTAGCCCCTCCTCCTACATGAAAAGTGTTAAGCATTACTAGAATTGAGCATGATATGAGTCATGATGTTGTGATAGGCATGCTATTTGTTGCTTCAGTACCTACTTTTGTACTATTTGATACTGGTGCATCTCATTCTTTCATATCATCTGGCATTTGTACTTCGTGACACCAAAGAGCTTATCTAGATGCTTGATGACTAGTACACCTACTAGATCAGTAGTACAGTCAGATCAAGTAGTTGAAGCCTGCCCTGTTATTGTTTGTGGAAGGAATTTGGAAGCTGATTTGGTACTTTTAGATATGAAGGATTTCGATGTGATTTTAGGAATGGACTGGTTGACTGCTCACAAAGCAGTTATCCTCTATCCTTTGAGAAGAGTACAATTTCTTATTGATGGAAATTAAATTCATATTTTGAATTTCAAGGTGATCAAGGAAGGCTCAGCAAAAGACTTGACTGCAGTGATGCAAGTGAATGCATTGGTTGAAAGTGCATCACTTAGTGCTTCATCTGGAAGTGAGATCAAGAAAGAAAAGAAGATTGAGGAAGTCAAGTTAGTGAATAATTTCGTGGATGTTTTTCAGGAAGACTTGTCAGGTTTGCCTCCGGAAAGAGAGCTTGAGTTTACCATAGAGTTGATTCCAAGAGCCAACTTGGTATCAAAAGCTCAGTGTAGAATGGCACCTACCGAACTGAAGGAACTACAAAATCAGCTAAATGAGCTCTTAGATAAAGTTTTTATATAGCCAAGTGTATCACCTTGGGGAGCTTCGGTTCTATTTGTGAAGAAGAAAGATGTTAGTATATGTCTATGCATTGATTGTCCGGAGTTGAACAAGTTGACCATCAAGAACAAGTATCTGCCACCCAGGATTGATGATCTCTTCGATCAGTTGAAAGGTGTAGCAGTGTTCTCGAAGATAGATTTGAGGGGTCTGAATATCACCAACTTAGAGTGAAGTCTAGTGATATTTGCAAGACAGCTTTCAGAACACGGTGTGGTCATTATGAGTTTAAGGTCACGCCCTTCGGTTTGACAAACGCCCCAGCAGTTTTTATGGAATTGATGAAGCGAGTATTTCACGATGTCTTGGATAAATTTGTAATTGTGTTCGTTAATGATAGTTTGATTTACTCGAAGATTGAAGAGGAACATGTGAAGCATCTTCATTTCACCTTGCAAAGATTAAGGGAGAGGCAACTTTTTGCTAAGTTTAGCAAGTGTGACTTTTGGTTATCGAAGTTAGTTTTCCTTGGGCATGTAGTTTCAGCTGAAGGAATAGGTGTTGATCCCGAGAAAGTTAAAGTAGTTGCACATTGGGATAGGCCAAGAACTGTGACCGAAATAAGAAGTAACTTGGAATGGCAAGTTACTACAGAAGATTTATTGAGAACTTTTCTAGGTTGGCTGCCCCTATGACCAAGCTCACTAGAAAAGGAGAGAAGTTTGTTTGGATTGATACTTGTGAGAGAATTTTCAAGAGCTGAAAAATAGATTGACAAGTGCCCCAGTGTTGACTATACCAAATGACTCTGGCGGTTTAACAATCTACATTGATGCATCAAAGATTGGTTTGGGTTGCATTCTGATGCAACATTGGAAAGTAGTGGCGTATGCCTCAAGGCAATTGAAGGACTATGAGCAAAACTACCCTACTCATGATTTGGAATTAGCAGCTATAATGTTTGCTTTAAATATTTGGTGTCACTCTCTATTTGGAGAAAGAATTGCCCTCTACACTGATCACAAGAGTTTGAAGTATTATTTCACTCAGAAGGAGTTGAATATGCCGCAAAGAAGATGGTTGGAATTGGTAAAGGATTATGATTGAGACATCCAATATCATCATGGAAAAGCTAATTTGGTTGCCGATGCTCTTAGCAGAAAATGTAAGTGAGAAGAACTTGATTGGAATGCTTTGAGCAAACCACTATTGTGTTCTATTTTGGAACTTGGTTTGGAAATTGTTCCAGAAGGATCCAAAGTGATAATTGTTGCCATGACAATAAGATCCACCTTAAGTGTCACATCCACCCTAAGGGTACCCTATCTGGATTACCCGGTGGAGTGATCCACAGCCCAAAAAGATCAAGTTTAGGAACAATCGTATCCATTTAGCACAATAATTTAATCAAAAGTAAGAACAAATCACAATTTTCAAATAACTTAATAATAAAAGTCAAGGAAGAATCTCAAAAGAATCATAAAGAGCATCAGAGTGCGGAAAGATATTAAAAAAAATAATTAATCGAAATGTGAAATGAGGTGGAAACCCATTCTATAATAACAATGGAAGGTAGATCGAGATAAGGTGCAGGTTATAACTAGTTCTTAAAAGAAGGGAAAGGAAAAGTAAACAACTAAATTACAGTTTCTTCTAGCTTATACAATGCTTCCTAAATAACAAAATCATAAGAAATTAAGCCAGGCCGAATCTGCTCCTGACAAAAATCAGTCTCGGACTGCTAATCTTTATCAAATAAGCTCACCTTCTTCAGGCTGTAGATTCAAAACTAACACTGACAATGCTCTCAAGTGAGGGGCATCATCGACAATGTCCAAGGGCTTGGGCTCCGACACCAAATCATTAACCAAAAGGGTCCACAAGTCTCTCTATCCCCTACTTCGGGTCAAACACCATGTCTTCCATAAAGAGGGCCCACAAGGACAACTTCCATCATTTGGGGACATGGATCTACACTAAGGAAAAGGTCGGACATAACCTCCTAAGGCTTTCAAAGATAAAAACACAGAAATCACGGTCTAACATCAAGGTCTAATATTAAACAAGTCTTTCTTCACCCAAAATAAATAGGGTGCCCCGGCTAGGTTTGGGCTGGATTTCACATTCTCCCCCCCTTAAAATAATTCCGTCCTCGAAATTGGGAGAGTGCTAGGCTTTCGAAAGAGATGGAGATACATCGCTTTTACCTTGACTTTCTTCTCCCAAAAATATACGGAAAACAAATAACAATAAGTCTTTTGTAAGAAAACGAGAAATAAATCTAACATGCTTTGAAATCAAATCAAGAGTATGATCCTGGCTTCATGAAGACTTCATAAGGATCATGGCGAAGATCAATATGAAGATCATAAAACCTTAAGAATGAAAGGAGATAGTAGAAGAGATGGTTGCAAGGATGCAACATCTTCTTCATAGTCTCAATCACAAAGAATAAAACATAGTAAGAGTAGATCAATACAACATAAGGGAGATTACTAATCTTTGATTGAAGAATAGGAGATGAAAAGCTTGAAGTCTTGAAACAATTAGAAGGAATAACAAATCATGAAGATCACACTTGATTTCTCTTCGAAATCATCATGCGGAGAATTTACAAGGTTATAGAGTGTATGGAGATCCACTTTAGAACAACATGTATAGAAGAATCAATCATGGGAATGACTTAAGATCGCCCTCTCATCAAAGGAAAAATAGAAGGCACAAGAAGAAATAGAAGGGGGAAAAGATTAGCTTTGAGGTAAACTTCTACTAAACGAAATTAGGCAACTCATATGACAAAGAATAAATTGAACAATGTATATGGTAGGTATGCATTCGGCACAGCACCAAGGTTAGGATTAGGTGGGATTTCACATGGTAGGTATGCATTCGGCACAGCACCAAGGTTAGGATTAGGTGGGATTTCACATTCTCCCCCCTTAAAATAATTTCGTCCTCGAAATTGAAAGCATACCTGGGCTTTCAAAAAGATGGGGAAACTTCTTCAGGGGTGTGATTCTCCCACCGATTCTTTACTAAGGGGACGGAAAGTACAATGAAAATAGATCTAATAGGTAAAGAATACTGAACTCTCGGCTGACTTCTCAAACAGTTAAAAGGAACTCAAACAATACTCACAGGCACTTCATACAGACTAGGCAAACTCATATGGCAAGAATAACTCAAAACAATGCACATGGCCTATATGCAACGCATCAGTAAGGATTAAATCAAGCAATGCACATGATATGTATGTAATGTATAAGTAAAGAATAAATCAAGGCAATGCATGTGGTATTCATACAATGCACAGGTAACTATAAATCGAAACAATGCATATGGTATTTATGCAATGTACAAGAAAAGAATAGATCAATAGCAGAAGTTAAGGGCTAAGAGCAACGTACCGGTTATGACATCTTGATTTGGTTCTGATTCACTTCCAACAATGTTAATCACTTCATTGGCAGGAGGGGCTTGAACTGGTTTCGCAGCCAAAGTAGCTCGACGACTTGGTTTATGAGGGCAGCAACAGGCGAAATGTCCTATTTGACGGCAGTAAAAACAAACAAGTTCTCTTTGTCCTACAGGTTGTACCGGTGCTAAAAGTCTTTGATTCACTGGCCTCGGGTCTGTAGTAGTTTGATTGAGGTTTGCATTCCCAACACTTTGTGCCACAGTTCGGGGTTGATAAGTCGGAGTGGGATACGGTGCAGGCCTAGTGAACTTTTTGTCGGTCCTTTTAGCATGGCTAGAACTTCCATTGGGTAGGACTTCTGGTGACCTAACTTCACTTTCCCAACATCCGGCATAGTAGCAAGGTTAGGGTTTGCCTAGGCAGCAGCATGGGTCTCGTTGTTCATGGCCATTAACTCGGTCAAGATTTGGTTGAACTGCACACTCTGCTGTTGCAACATTTCTCCCATAAGATTAATGATTTCTTGGTAGTTGACCACTGGAGGAGCACCGGATAGATTGCCGGTAGCTTGACCTTTCAGAGGGTTCTGGACTTCAACACTTCCAGAAGACACTCCAGCTTTAGGAACAACTCTCTTTCCATTCCGATTTGAGGAGGCACCACATTTCCTTCTTCTGGCCATTCTAACAAACCAAACGAAAGTTAGAAAAATCTATGGGAAAGTCTAAAACCATAATCACACATCTGACATGACGAACATACTTAAATCAGCTGTATAGGTCATAAAAATTCAAACAATGCATCAAAATCAAAATTTTCCTAAACTGCCAAAACAACAAAATCTGCCCTGCTTGAAAAACAGCTTTAAAGGGACCACTTTCTCTATTTCATTCACGCTTCAAACACTTCCAACTTCGAGCTTGGCTCTAGGAAAAAAAATTTCTTTAGGGTTCCTAAGGTTCCAAGACTCTCAAGAGGCTTAAACAACTTCACACAAACTAATCAGGTTAACAACACAAGGTAATCTTCATTCTTACTTCTCTTTCTCTTCAAATTTCATTACCAACAACATGATTTTCTTCAAAACTGAGAATTGCTTGCTGTTCTTGGTTAAAAACATGTTTAGGGGTGTTTAGAAACATGCTCCAACAAATTTCCATACAATGCCAAGCTTCAATCAAAAAGATTTCCCACACTTTGCACCAATTTTACTATTCACTTTACAAAAATCCCAACTTTACAAATACTTGTCCCATTTTCAAACCAAAAGGAAATTTGACACCAAACCAATTCCTACATGGCTGATTTACATGAGGAAGGTGCTCACACACTTCGTTTGGCCAAAATCCGACTTTCCAAAAATTACGAAACCTTGCCCAAAAGAGGATTCCTTCTTCTAAAGTTGCTGAATTTTCACATCCACACTACAAAATTGATAGATTTTCTTCAAACAAACAATCCCAGCATGTTTATCCAAGTCTTATGTACATGCTAGCATGTTCGAACCGCAATTTAGACAAAATCAGATTTTTTTTGAAAAATTACGAAAATGCCACTCTTTCATTCAAACAAGCACAAGAACTAAACCAAAATGCAAACTTCTCTTGACTCAACAGGTTCACTAAACCTAGAGGAGGTAGAAGGGCTGATAGAGGTCGGGGACACGTTCTACGGCTAGTAGTTCTATAGGAGGGTCTTCCACAACTTTCATTGTCACGCCCTCCCAGCCGGTACCCTATCTGGCATACCCGAGAGTGTGATCCACAGCCCGAAGATCAGGTATCGAGTGATCAACCTCCCACATAAACAATAACATAATCATGAACAATCATAACATGAGTGCGGAAGATAAATCATAGATTCAATAAAGAAAGAATGAATCATAACTGAATCAGAATAATAGATATAATCAGAGTATCAAACAGATAAGTAAAGTGAAGCAAAAATCCCACTTTACATCCAGCGGAAAAGTAGCTCTAAAAGAATAAACTAGACAAAACCTAATCCCAGTAACAAGTACATTGGGTAACTAAATTGTTCTCCACTTTATAGACAACATCCTTGTAAGTGTAAATCTCATAAATAGCACAAGGACGCTTCCACTCAATGGTCGGACTAAGCATCGTACGGAGCATAACCACTTGCGGGATCTTCAGAGTAATTGTGGTAACCGCAATCACCTTCCCTGGAGATATGCCTCTTCGCCTTGCGCTTCTTCATAGGGACCGTCATAGTACTCCGTACTGCAGGATAGTCTAACAACATTGTACAATAAAGGAATGAGTTTCAAAGAAACTCGGTAAGGCGATTAAAATCCATAATAACATAAATGGCGAGAATTCCAGAACAAACATAAATGCAATATGATATGAGACAAACAATGAATGAATGAATCTAACTCTATGTATGCTGGTCTCTATTGGCAGACATGCTTTAAGCCATAGCACCGTACTTCTTTAGGAAAGTCCACTCACATCCTCAACCATTTAAGATATCTTGGATTCTCTCACGGATCATTTCACCGGTCTTGAGCAGCCGATTGGTAATGGGTCCTTCATCCCTCGGGACAAACCTTGGCGGGGGGTTAAGTCAACACACTCTCTAACAACCATTTGGTATAAATCTTGGCGCATGTCGGGGTAAAACCTAGCCAAATGCAAGTCTTCTACTTGGTTACATCAAGTCAGATCCAGATACTTCCATTCCTCGTCCCCGACGATCCATTCCGGTATCCTTCACACTAGAGTCGGCGTATCCTATGGCACCAACCAACTCGGACTACGGACTCATCAACCCTATTGATCATCCACATATGGTAAACGGGAAGCTCTCACGTCCTCTCACGGGTTGGTTACCGGTCTTAAGCGCCCGTGAGCCCAAGTCTAACCATATGCAACCCTACCAATAAATGGCCCCCACAATGTGATTCCTGTCCTCTCACGGGTTGGTTACCGGTCTTGAGCGCCCATGAATCCCCATTGCTACCACGGGTCGTTCGGTCTCAATACCCCTCCGATTAGGGTCCGACATAACAGGACATCCTAGCCAAACACTACTAGACAATCCTAGATATGTCATCCAACGAGTTTAGGAAGGTGTCCAGAGGGCATCTCCGGAAACATCCCATAATATTCCCGTAGTAGTCCAAGGACGAAGTGTCGAAAGGACACCTCTCCTTTCCAAACCATACGTAAGCATACACATGCATCAATTCATATCATCACATATATGGTAACTTCATATATGGAAAGAAATCAATAAGTACAATCACTTGTATATAATTGGTAAGTAAATCATACATGAATCAATTCAACATGAATAAATAATGCTACTGTAATCAAAGTCATGCAACAGTAGTATATCATTGTAAGAATCTAATTTAGGAAACATATTAATGATATTCAAATATAGAAACTATATTCATGCTATCTATGTAATTAAGGAAATAACCATCCTTACCTTTTATAACTCGCAAGGAATCCTAAGAAATCAAGTAAGATCTTGGCAAACTTGAGAAGAAGGTCCTAAACAAGTATATACAACATATTAGGAAAGATCCCTAACAGCAAAGATATCAAAACATCCGAAACAGACCAAATCTGGAGTTGCTGTACTCATTGGTCGAGTGGATTGGTCGAGTGGTCCAGTCGACCAATCAGTCGACCAATGCAGACAGTAGCCTATAAAATCAGAGTTTTAAGATATGGAATCCGAATTTGGTGGTTCAAAAGGGTACTAATCAAGGGGTAGACTACATCAGTAGTATTCTAACATATAGGGGACCTCAAAACACTAATCCAATCAAGATATCAAGATCCAAATTAGGAAACAAAAAGTTACCATAATTAACTCAAACATGGATCTTGATGAATTTGAAATAGAAAACAAAGACAAGAACAATAGGAGGATGGATCATTGCTTTTGGTAATGAAAACATGAGAACATACATAGGTCTTCATGGAATAAGGCTTAGAAGCATAAATCTAAATAAGGAAATAAAACCTACCATATATGTAACTATCATGCATCATGAAGAACACATAGTATGGTAGAAGAGAACATCTAGAAATCTATAGATTATGGATCATGGAAAGAAACACAGTAATTACTACTAACATGATCAACAAAAGAAGATCCAAAGAGATCAGAATTCAGATTAGAAGTTTAACAGAGATTAAATCATGGTTTGATCATGAATCCTTCAAAAGCTTGCAATGATCATGGTTAAGATCATTGTTCTAGCCTTAAATCCTTAGGATGATCATGAGAACATGTTCGAGAGATGTTTGCAACGAGAGAATGCAGCATCTCTTCTCTTGTCTCAACTCAAAAAGGAAAGAAAAACAAAGATGGAGGAGAAGAAGAGAGAGTAGACATACCTTTTGATGCAAAAAGAAGAGTTCCGACGAAGATCCGTCAAGAAAACACCAAGGATGCAAGAGAGATGACTTGCGAGAGGTCTTTGGTTCGTTCGAGAGGGTTTGGAGGCAGCAAATACGAAGTGGACTCGAGATTGGACTTAAATAGAGCAAGAACAACCTAATTGCCAAAGACAGCACTCATTGGTCGAGTGGATTGGTCGATTGGCCCGATCGACCAATCGGTCGACCAATCTTGCAACAAGACCAAAACGAGGGAATTGAAGGTCCAGATCAAATCCAATCCTAAAGGGGTTTTGCACACAAGTCAAGTGACTTACCTAATAGGTAGAAATTCCTTCAAACCAAGATAGAGAGCACTCCAAGTCCATCAACTAATTAGATCTTCATCAGGATTCGGTTTCCATAAATAGAACCTCATCATCAACTTTCATGGATTCAAAGCCGGACACCAAGTCCTCTCTTGGGATGGCCCAAAGCTGACTTCTTACTTTACTTCGGGTCATCGGACCTACAAATAACAAGGTTTCCGGGTCAAGGTTAGGGCTGGGTTTTACATTCTCCCCCCCTTAAAGAAATTTCGTCCCCGAAATTGAAAGCGTACTGTGCTTCCAAAGAGGTAAGGAAACTTCTCCTTCATATCTTCTTCCTTCTCCCAAGAAGCTTCTTCAGGGGTATGGTTCTTCCACCGAATCTTCACCAAAGGAATGGCGCGATTCCGCAGCTGCTTGTCCTTCCAATCCAAGATTTCGGCCGGTTCTTCATCATAGGTCAAATCAGCACTAAGTCCTTCGAGTGCTTGCTGCAAAATGTGTTCCGGATTCTCTATGTATTTTCGGAGCATCGAAATATGAAACACATTGTGCACACCAGCAAGAGGCGGAGGTAATGCTAATCGATACGCAACAGGTCCAACCTTTTCCAAAATCTCGAAAGGTCCAATGTAACGAGGGCTAAGCTTTCCCTTAACATTGAATCTCATCACACCCTTCATTGGTGAGACCTTGGGAAAGACTTTCTCTCCAACTTGAAATTCCAAATCGGTCCTTCTCTTATCGGCATAAGATTTCTGTCTCGATTAGGCGAGACTTAATCCTTTCTCTTATCATATCTACCATAGCACTTGTAGCTTCAATCATCTCTGGACCTAAGACTTTTCTTTCACTGTCTCGAGTCCAGTACAAAGGTGTCCTACAAGTACTACCATACAAAGCCTTGAATGGAGCCATGCCTATTGTGGCTTGATAAGCTGTTGTTATAGGCAAACTCAACCAAAGCTAGGTGTTCATCCCAATTACCACCCATATCCACCACACAAGATCTGAGCATGTCTTCCAATGTCTGAATTGTCCGCTCGGATTGTCCATCGACTTGTGGATGATGAGCTGTACTCAAGTTCAATTGGGTTCCCAAGGCCTTCTGCAAACTATTCCAAAACCTTGAGGTGAACCTAGGATCACGATCCGAAACAATACTCAATGGCACACCATGCGGACGAACCACATTATCCACATAAAGCCTGGCTAGCTTATCCGAGTATGAGTGATCTTCATAGGAATGAAATGGGCTGATTTGGTCAACCTATCAACAATCACCCACACGGTGTCATTGCCTTTACTTGTCCGAGGCAAGCTAGTCACAAAGTCCATGGAGATATCTTCCCACTTCCAACTAGGAATAGGAAGAGGCTGAAGTAATCCAGATGGAGGTTGTCGAACGGCTTTCACACGTTGGCAAGTCTCACACTTGGCAACAAAATCATCAACATCCGCCTTTAGACCAATCCACCAAAAATGTTCCTTCAAGTCCTTGTACATCTTGGTGCTTCCGGGTGTCTGATAAAGAGGACCGACTGGTGTGCTTCCTTCAATATTTCTTTCTTAACTTCTTCGTTTGCGGGCACACACAGTCTTCCTCTAAACAACAAAGCACCATCCATGGATATACCAAAGTCGGGGTCCGACTCAGGATTCGAAGAAATCTTCTCAACTTTGATCAAAAACTCTTGATCGGAACTCTGTGAGCAACAATCTTATCTCTAAGACCAGATCTTGCCGTCATGGCGGAAAGAATAAAAACAGAATTCTCGGAGAACGATTTCCAAACCAAAACTCTCAATAGAAGACCACAATGGTAAACTCAAAGCATTCAAATCCAAAGTCTTCTTCTGGTTCTTCCTACTAAGAGCATCAACAACAACGTTTGCTTTCCCAGGATGATCTTGAATATCACAATCATAATCGGAGACTAGTTCCAACCATCTCCTTTGTCTCATGTTCAACTCCTTTTGGGTAAAGAAGTATTTCAAACTCTTATGATCCGTGAAAATGGCAATCTTCTCACCGTAGAGATAATGTCTCCAAATCTTCAAAGCAAAGACAACGGCGGCAAGTTCTAGATCGTGAGTGGGGTAATTCCGCTCATAATCCTTCAATTGCCGAGAAGCATAGGCTACGACCTTGCCATGTTGCATCAGTACACAACCCAAACCAATCTTTGACGCATCGGTATAAGCCTGTCATACCACCGGAACTATCGGGTATAGTCAAAACCGGGGCACTTGTCAATCTATCTTTCAACTCTTGGAAATTCTTCTCACGGGCGTCGGACCAAACAAACTTCTCTTCTTTCCTGGTCAACTTAGTCATAGGAGCAGCCAACCGAGAAAAGTTCTCAATAAACCTTCGGTAGTAACCCGCCAATCCAAGAAAACTTCTTATTTCCGTTACCGACTTCGGTCTCTCCCAATCAGCCACAGCTTGGACTTTTTCAGGATCGACACGAATACCTTCAGCTGAAACTACATGACCAAGGAATACCACTCTCTTAAGCCCGGAAATCACACTTGCTAAACTTAGCGAACAACTTCTTTTCCCGCAATCTTTGCAAAGTGAAACTTAGATGACTCGCATGCTCTTCTTCGCTCTTCGAATAGATCAAGATGTCATCAATGAAGACAATCACAAACTTATCAAGCACATCATGAAATACTCGGTTCATGAGGTCCATGAACACCGCAGGAGCATTGGTCAATCCGAAGGGCATGACTCTAAACTCGTAGTGACCATACCGCGTTCGGAAAGCTGTCTTGAAGATATCACTAGACTTCACTTTCAATTGGTGATATCCGGACCTTAAGTCAATCTTCGAGAACACAACTGCACCCTTCAAGCGATCGAAGAGATCATCGATTCGGGCAGCGGATATCTATTCTTGATAGTCAACTTATTCAACTCACGGTAGTCGATGCACAAGCGCATACTACCGTCTTTCTTCTTGACGAACAAGACCGGAGCTCCCCAAGGTGACACACTAGGCTGCACGAAACCTCTATCAATGAGCTCATTCAACTGATTTTGCAACTCTTTCAACTCGGTAGGAGCCATCCTATACGGAGCTTTAGATACCGGAGCAGCACCGGGGACGAGATCAATAGAGAATTCGACATCTCTGTCCGGAGGCACTCTGATAGATCATCGGGGAAGACATCAACAAAGTCGCAGACAACTTTGACTTCGTCAATTCTTTTCTCCACTATACCCTTGCCTTCAGATGAAGCATCATCCACTAGGGCATAGACTTGCATCGGTCGCGAATGAGCACCTTCTTACAAACCCTTCTCTTTTCACCCTGAAATTCAAAGACCGGACTTCCACAAATATGGAACTGAATCTTCTTTGAGGAACAAAGGAACACAGCTTTGTGGGCTGTCAACCAATCGATTCCCAAAATAACATCGAAGTCCTTCATGTCAAGAATCACAAAATTGGCTTCCAAGTTCTTCTCACCAATCAACACGGGACATTTAGATAACCCCTTATCTAGTTTCACAATAGGACCAGTAGGTGTACTAATCAATAAACAACTAGACAACTTCTCGGGGATTAGGTTAGTCTTCTTGATGAATGCGAGATGACATGAACGAATGAGATGCACCCGTATCAAATAAGACAAATGCAGAAATAGAAGCGACTAACAATGTACACTGTAATCACATCATGGCTTGGATCCTGCTCGATCTTTGGAAATACTGAAAACTCTACCGAGAGGGAGGAGCGGGAGCACTCTTCACCATTGGGGCGGGCTGCTTGGGCGCGGCCGCTCGGACGAGGCACGAGCAAAATGACCAGCTTGCTTGCGGTAGAAGCAAACGGGATTGCTTTGGATCCAACGGGGGTGGCTGCAACAGAGGGCTTCGAACAAAAGGCCTTGCACTTGCACTTGCACTTGCACTTGCACTTGCTGGTGGTCGGTTTCCGCCATCTTTGTCTAAACCGGCCGGGCTGCTGAAAACCCGTGTTCGACCTACACTCTTAGCCTGAAAGGTAGGAGTGGGGTAGGGTGTAGGTCTCACAAAACGACGGTCATTGCGATCCACCAAACCAGAATTCCTTGATTGCCAAGGCTTTTGCACACGAGCACTTTCCTTCTCTGTTTCTTCCAACTTCTTCGAGTTACTGCACCACTTGAGCATAGCTCACTATAGGCTGGATTTGTGAGGTAAGCTTTAATGGCGGGCGCAGTCCTTTGAAGAACTTCTTTGCTTTGGCGAGGTCTTCCTTCAAAGAATGCGGAGCAAAGAAATGAAGCTCCTCGAACTTCTGTTGGTACTCCAACACGAGACGAGTTCCTTGAGTCGGAATCATAAACTCGGCTTCCTTCGCATCCTTCACCGCCTCGGGAAAGTAGTTCATACAAAAAGCCTCTTTGAATAACTCCCAAGTTACAACTCCTGCATGCAAACCTTCCAAAACGGGACGAGTGGAGATCCACCATGCATCGGCTTCTTGTTGCAACTTCGTTCAAGCAAACAAAATCTTCGAGCTTCCGAGCATTGCGGATGTCGGAAAGCCTTCTCCAACTCACGAAGCCACTTGTTAGGAAACAAGGGGTCCTTGGTAACTCCAGTAAAAGTGGGTACTTGCATCTTGAGAAAACTCTCCATCGGGCGAGTATGAGGAGTTCCAGCTAAACCTCCCGCATTCGGGACTGCGGCATGAGGATTCACATTAGCACCAGCCCGGGTCTCATTATGCGAGTCATGAAACCCACCAACATCTGGTTGAACTGAGCTACTTGCTCTTTGCATCATATTGCCCATAATATTGGCAATATCTCTCGAAACTTCCAACATTCGGGGCACCGGGGATCTCATGAGTACCCCGATCAACATTTGGTATCTCACCACCCCCATGAGGTACTTCACCACTTCCCGAGGTACTTCACCACCTCCATGACCACTGGATTCACCACGCCCACTTCTCAAAGTAACCATTCTGCAAAACCGAGAACATCAAAATACCGAATTTCGAAGATTCAACATAAACCACAAGTCCAAATGATTTGAAAACTTAAATCATGCTCAAATATATCCATATAGTCATCAAACAATATTCCATAAGGCAAAAATCACATTTTCCAAGAATTCAACAGCAAATGAGGTCACTTGTGACCATTGGTCGAGTGATTGGTCGAGTGACCCGGATCGACCAATGAGTCGACCAATGAAGAGACAGAATGCGAAAATTCGCATTATAAGCCTCATTTTCACATTCCAACCTCATTCTAACTTCTTCCAAAGGTGAGAGAGCTCTAGGGAAAATCTCCAAGAGTTCCCACAAGTGTTCTTGAGGTGATTTAGTGCTTCAACAACAACACCACAACACACCATCTTCACAAACAAGGTAAATCTCTCATTCTTTCTTCTATTTTCATCTTCTCATGCTTGCATTTCAATAAAACCATGCTTTACTTGTATCCAATGCTAGAAATCATGCTTAGGAATGCTTAGAAACATATTCCCTAGGTTTTAAACACAATGCCATGCATAGACAACAAGTTTTAACACATTGGTGCTCATCTCGCAAAGTTTTATACCAAAATCGATATCTTTAGAAAAATTTCGTTTTCTCTCAAACCGCTTGAAATTTTCGCACGAGATCAAATGCTACATGCTCAAGATGACATTGTAGATAGGTCCATACAATTTGATTTAACCAATTTCAACTTTTCAAAAATCCAATTTTGACCTAAATTGCAAAATCCCCAAATTTCTTCTTGCTGAATTTTTCGCTTCAATCCAAGTTTTCGATCGATTTTCATCAAAACAACTTCATAGACATGAAATTCCAAGTGTTGCGCACATGCTAGTATGTTCAAATCAAATTTCCCCCAAATTTGAAATTTTCCGAAAAATTACGAAAATACCCTTTTGGCTCAAATCTTAAAATAGCACTAATTGGAATTGTCTCTTGTCTCTTTCACGGATACACCATGCGAGAGGGGAGGGCGAGGAGGAGGTAGAGGTCGTGGTCGCATCGTAGGTGCTCTTAGGGGCAGAGGTCGGGTTCCTTTCGAGCCTAGAGAGGAGGTTAGGAGCCAGGACATGTTTGACACACCTCGGGCCGAGTTCTGTACGAGGCCTACTTCAGCTATTGTAACATCGAGATGGGACGTCTACTTCACTTACGCCAGCTCAGAGCCTTTAGGATTCGGCAGAGGTTCGACACTTTGCAGTGGACTCATCTCTTCACCGAGGATTTACCGGTATACCCGGAGCTAGTGAGGTTGTTCTTCAGCAACCTTACTTACACGAGAGGAGGCTCGGGGCCAAGGACATCCACTCGGACTTGTCCTCGGGAGCGGGGTCTTCCGGACTCAGATTCGCTTCTCTACCCGGACAACGGCTGAGATCTTGCGGGTTCCTTACTATCCACGGCGGTGTGTGTGGATACCTGCAGGAGCAGATCTGGACAGCCATCGATGCCGTACGAGCTTCGCGAGATATGCTCTACGCTATGGGATAGCCGCCGATGCTTCACACCGTGGACTAGCGGACGGATGACGGGTTCTGCACGTATTATCGGTCGCATAGTCGGCCGAAACATCATGCCGAAAGCCGGACATCACCATCGGGTCACGGTGATGGAGGCCTTAGTCATCTACCGCATCTACATGGGCTTCGAGATCGATCTCTCCTACATCATTCAGCGGGTCATCTTTGGACTTAGTTCTGCGGCCTAGCATGCGGAACCTTTGCTATGGGAGACTACTGACCTTGATCTTCAGGCATTTCGGGGTGAGTTTCAAGGATACACCGATGGACACTAGATCACAGGGATACCCCATTGGGACTCGGACCATTCGTTAGATGAGACTACATCAGTTAGAGAGATCTCCTGGTCCAGAGGGTGAGGATGATGATGAATCGGAGGATGAGGATCGGGGATCGGAGGATGGAGGAGAGGATATCGGTCTGATAGTGATGATCGGGCCGGAGATGATGCGAGATATGCGCGAGGCTGAGCACTGTGCATCACGAGTTTCCTTCATCACACTTCGAGGTAGGTGGCCCTTCACATGCGTTCCGGAGACTTCGGATCTTGGTGCACGAGATGAGATCGATGACTTCCATGCTAGAGAGGATGGAGGTCGAGACGGGGAGCAGATGTACGAGAGGATGGAGTCACGACGGGATAGGATAGAGCATCGGGTGACTCGGCTAGCGAGAGGAGTTCGGAGCATACGAGAGATCGGAGTAGATCACCTAGATAGACTGTACCTTAGGATTTCCATTTATGCATTTCGGATGTAATCCTTGTAAAAACTTTTGAAATTAATGAAGTTCATTTTGTTCCTCTTTAATTATTGTATGTTATGCACCTTTCTTTTCCTTGCATTAGTGACATTTGTTCAAGTATAATTATGGTATGTTATTCGAAATGTTTTGTTATGCCTCAAAGGTCAAGTTTCTAATTCGGTGTTCTATTATTCACTTCTAAGAGTAGAGGAGTCATTTCGGATCAATGACTCGGGAATGTTCAGTTGTTGTCTTTTGTGGTTAGGATCTCCTCGAACTAAAGGCTACGATACCAATCTATCACGCCCTCCCAGCCGGTACCCTATCGGCATACCCGAGAGTGTGATCCACAGCCCGAAGATCGGGTATCGAGTGATCAACCTCCCACATAAACAATAACATAATCATGAACAATCATAACATGAGTGCGGAAGATAAATCATAGATTCAATAAAGAAAGAATGAATCATAACTGAATCGGGAATAATAGATATAATCGGAGTATCAAACGGATAAGTAAAGTGAAGCAAAAATCCCACTTTACATCCAGCGGAAAAGTAGCTCTAAAAGAATAAACTAGACAAAACCTAATCCCATTAACAAGTACATTGGGTAACTAAATTGTTCTCCACTTTATAGACAACATCCTTGTAAGTGTAAATCTCATAAATAGCACAAGGACGCTTCCACTCAATGGTCGGACTAAGCATCGTACGGAGCATAACCACTCGCGGGATCTTCGAGTAATTGTGGTAACCGCAATCACCTTCCTGGAGATATGCCTCTTCGCCTTGCGCTTCTTCATAGGGACCGTCATAGTACTCCGTACCTGCAGGATAGTCTAACAACATTGTACAATAAAGGAATGAGTTTCAAAGAAACTCGGTAAAGGCGATTAAAATCCATAATAACATAAATGGCGGAATTCCGAACAAACATAAATGCAATATGATATGAGACAAACAATGAATGAATGAATCTAACTCTATGTATGCTTTGGTCTCTATTAGCGGACATGCTTTAAGCCATAGCACCGTACTTCTTTAGGAAAGTCCACTCACATCCTCAACCATTTAAGATATCTTGGATTCTCTCACGGATCATTTCACCGGTCTTGAGCAGCCGTTTGGTAATGGGTCCTTCATCCCTCAGGACAAACCTTGGCGGGGGGTTAAGTCAACACACTCTCTCACAACCATTTGGTATAAATGCTTGGCGCATGTCGGGGGTAAAACCTAGCCAAATGCAAGTCTTCTACTTGGTTACATCAAGTCAGATCCGAGATACTTCCATTCCTCGTCCCTGACGATCCTTTCCGGTATCCTTCACACTAGAGTCAGCGTATCCTATGGCACCAACCAACTCGGACTACGGACTCATCAGCCCTATTGATCATCCACATATGGTAAACGGGAAGCTCTCACGTCCTCTCACGGGTTGGTTACCGGTCTTAAGCGCCCGTGAGCCCAAGTCTAACCATATGCAACCCTACCAATAAATGGCCCCCACAATGTGATTCCTGTCCTCTCACGGGTTGGTTACCGGTCTTGAGCGCCCATGAATCCCCATTGCTACCACGGGTCGTTCGGTCTCAATACCCCTCCGATTAGGGTCTGACATAACAGGACATCCTAGCCAAACACTACTAGACAATCCTAGATATGTCATCCAACAGTTTAGGAAGGTGTCCAGAGGGCATCTCCGGAAACATCCCATAATATTCCCGTAGTAGTCCAAGGACAGAAGTGTCGAAAGGACACCTCTCCTTTCCAAACCATACGTAAGCATACACATGCATCAATTCATATCATCACATATATGGTAACTTCATATATGGAAAGAAATCAATAAGTACAATCACTTGTATATAATTGGTAAGTAAATCATACATGAATCAATTCAACATGAATAAATAATGCTACTGTAATCAAAGTCATGCAACAGTAGTATATCATTGTAAGAATCTAATTTAGGAAACATATTAATGATATTCAAATATAGAAACTATATTCATGCTATCTATGTAATTAAGGAAATAACCATCCTTACCTTTTATAACTCGTAAGGAATCCTAAGAAATCAAGTAAGATCTTGGCAAACTTGAGAAGAAGGTCCTAAACAAGTATATACAACATATTAGGAAAGATCCCTAACAGCAAAGATATCAAAACATCCGAAACAGACCAAATGCTGGAGTTCTTTGTACTCATTGGTCGAGTGGATTGGTCGAGTGGTCCAGTCGACCAATCAGTCGACCAATGCAGACAGTAGCCTATAAAATCAGAGTTTTAAGATATGGAATCCGAATTTGGTGGTTCAAAAGGGTACTAATCAAGGGGTAGACTACATCAGTAGTATTCTAACATATAGGGGACCTCAAAACACTAATCCAATCAAGATATCAAGATCCAAATTAGGAAACAAAAAGTTACCATAATTAACTCAAACATGGATCTTGATGAATTTGAAATAGAAAACAAAGACAAGAACAATAGGAGGATGGATCATTGCTTTTGGTAATGAAAACATGAGAACATACATAGGTCTTCATGGAATAAGGCTTAGAAGCATAAATCTAAATAAGGAAATAAAACCTACCATATATGTAACTATCATGCATCATGAAGAACACATAGTATGGTAGAAGAGAACATCTAGAAATCTATAGATTATGGATCATGGAAAGAAGCACAGTAATTACTACTAACATGATCAACAAAAGAAGATCCAAAGAGATCAGAATTCAGATTAGAAGTTTAACGAGAGATTAAATCATGGTTTGATCATGAATCCTTCAAAAGCTTGCAATGATCATGGTTAAGATCATTGTTCTAGCCTTAAATCCTTAGGATGATCATGAGAACATGTTCGGAGATGTTTGCAATAGAGAATGCAGCATCTCTTCTCTGTCTCAACTCAAAAAGGAAAGAAAAACAAAGATGGAGGAGAAGAAGAGAGAGTAGACATACCTTTTGATGCAAAAAGAAGAGTTCCGACGAAGATCCGTCAAGAAAACACCAAGGATGCAAGAGAGATGACTTGCAGAGGTCTTTGGTTCGTTCCAGAGGGTTTGGAGGCAGCAAATACGAAGTGGACTCGAGATTGGACTTAAATAGAGCAAGAACAACCTAATTGCCAAAGACATCACTCATTGGTCGAGTGGATTGGTCGATGCCCCCGATCGACCAATCAGTCGACCAATGCTGACAGCAAGACCAAAACAGGGAATTGAAGGTCCAGATCAAATCCAATCCTAAAGGGGTTTTGCACACAAGTCAAGTGACTTACCTAATAGGTAGAAATGCCTTCAAACCAAGATAGAGAGCACTCCAAGTCCATCAACTAATTAGATCTTCATCAGGATTCAGTTTCCATAAATAGAACCTCATCATCAACTTTCATGGATTCAAAGCCAGACACCAAGTCCTCTACTGGGATGGCCCAAAGCTGACTTCTTACTTTACTTCGGGTCATCGGACCTACAAATAACAAGGTTTCTGGGTCAAGGTTAGGGCTGGGTTTTACATTCATCCTAGCTAAAATTTTCCAAAATCCAAGGGTTTCGATGGATCTTCTCCAAACAACTTTCTTAGAATGTTAAACCAACTCTTGTACACATGCTAACACGCCCAAATCGCAGCTTGCATCGAAAACAAAATTTTCCGAAAATTTACCAAAATACCCTTCTTTACAAACTATTGCATTGCCTAACTTCCTTATGCAATGCAGATCTCAACTTGTCTTTTTAGATTTCCCATCAAACCACCAAGAAGAAAAACAATTATGGGTTAGGAGAGGTAGAGATGAGGATGAGAGTACTAATCCTACGCCACAAACAGAGGTAATACAAGGATAAAGAGACAACAGTCCAGACTACAAACGAGGTTCAAGATCAAATGAAGATGATGATGAGGACGAGGATAATGAGGATGAGACTAGGGATTAGGAGGTTCAGGAAAATGAGGAGGAAACTATTCCAGCTCGAAAATTTTGAGGATAGAAGTACACATATACATTATAGAAGATTGATTGACACGACTAAAAGAGTAGTCTCAAGCTATGAGAGATCAGCTCGATTCTCAGGAACAATTTCCTAAAAGATAGCACTAGGATTGTCTTTGAGTCTACGGTTGGAGGCAAAGCGATCGGCTTTACTACCAGGGTACTAGCCTGCATTCTAGAAATTTCATACGTATGGGATTCCCGCTGGTGGATTCTGGCTGGCACAGACATCACAGAGGCTTCGTGACACAGCTAAATCGGGGGATGAGGACGATATTGTCGGGGCTGATGATACGAGAGGATGAGGATGCTGGTGACGGTGATGATGGTGATGATGATGATGATGATCAGGTAGGTGAGGATCATAGAGATGAGAATCGAGGTCAGGATGAGATTCCGAGACATGAGGAGATTCCTACACCACGCTTCCGTGAGATTGGAGGTCCATCACATACGATTTCTGAGGCTCTAGGTGTGGCTTCTCATTAGTCATTGATTTCTTTCACACTTGAGAGGATAAAGGCTCGACAGGAGAGGATAGAGTCCTATATGTATACTTTGAGAAACAGATTTGTACGACTGGAGAAGGAGTTCAAATCTAGGAGGGACCAGATAGATCACCGGAGTCGATCACCTAGATATATAGTGCTAGGAGTTTCCTTTTATGCTTTCACAGATGTATTCTCTTTCAGACTTGTAAAAATCTCTTATGTGATTAATGAAATTCAGTTTGTTTCACTTGTGTTATTGTACATTATGCATTTTCTTTTGTTGCTTTAGTAATTGTTAATGTTTAGTTATGACTTATATCTCATGACGACCACTCACGACCATTACTCTCAACGACAACACCCGACTCAGACTCATACGACAACACATGATGACAACTCAACTCAGACTCATGATGACTTACTCTCGACAACACCTCACGACAAAGACGACTCACGACGACAACTTTCAACTCAAGACTCAACTCACAATCAACACACATACACAACACTTAAAACTGACAACTTAACTCTAACCATGACTACAACCCAAGTACAAGTCATAAACTTTAATTATTGTATATTATTCAATCAAGATGTATTATGCTTCATTTACTCAGGTTTCTAATCCAAGTTTTCTATTATTCACTTCTAAGAAAGTTTGAGTCACTTCTGGATCTATGACTCAAAGATGCTTTCATTACTGTGTTCTATGGTTATGATCGTCTGAAAACTTGGGCTCTGATACCATTCTGTCACATCCACCCTAAGGGTACCCTATCTGAATTACCCAGTGGAGTGATCCACAGCCCAAAAGATCAAGTTTAGGAACAATCATATCCATTTAGCACAATAATTTAATAAAAAACAAGAACAAATCAAAATTTTCAGATAACTTAATAATAAAAGTCAAGGAAGAATCTCAGAAGAATCATAAAGAGCATCAGAGTGCGGAAAGATACTAAAAAAATAATTAATCGAAATGTGAAATGAGGTGGAAACCCATTCTATAATAACAACGGAAGGTAGATCGAGATAAGGTGCAGGTTACAACCAGTTCTTAAAAGAAGGTAAAGGAAAGGTAAACAACTAAATTACAGTTTCTTCTAGCTTATACAATGCTTCCTAAATAACAAAATCATAAGAAACTAAGCCAGGCCGAATCTGCTCTTGACAAAAATCAGTCTTGGACTGCTAATCTTTATCAACGTGTTCCCCGCCACCAGTGTGGTACAAGTCACCAACTTGGTCTTCAGAGTGTTGACTGTCACAGTCAACAGTAGTAGTACCTGCAGAAAAGTCTAACAAAATATGTTGCAAAAAGGAGTGAGTTCAAAAGAACTCAGCAAGGTAGTGATTCCATAAAACATAAGCCATATGATACAAGTCATAACATGATGCAATATGATATGAAACACATGATGCAAGTATGGTTCTAACTCTATGAATGCTGGTCTCTAAGGTAGACATGCTTTAAGTCATAGCACCATACTTCTTTGGGTAGGTCTCAATCACTCAAGCTGGTGGGAATTGGGTCCTGAAACCTTCCGGACAACCTTGGCTGGGGTTTCGGTCACCGCTCTCTCACATCACCATTTGATCTAAGTATTGGCGCATGTCAAGGTAAAGCCTAGCCCAATGCAAGTCATCTACTCAGTCATATCATGTCAGATCCAGATACGTCCATTCCTGGCCCCCGACGATCCTTTCCGGTATCCTTCACACTAGAGTCAGCGTAATCCCGGATTACGGACTCATCAACCCTATTTGTCACGCCCTCCCAGCCGGTACCCTATCTGGCATACCCGAGAGTGTGATCCACAGCCCGAAGATCAGGTATCGAGTGATCAACCTCCCACATAAACAATAACATAATCATGAACAACCATAACAAGAGTGCGGAAGATAAATCATAGATCCAATAATGAAAGAATGAATCATAAACGAATCGGAATAATAGATATAATCAGAGTATCAGACAGATAAGTAAAGTGAAGCAAAAATCCCACTTTACATCCAGCGGAAAAGTAGCTCTAAAGAATAAACTAGATAAAAGCTAATCCCAGTAGCAAGTACATTGGGTAACTAAATTATTCTCCACTTTGTAGACGACATCCTTGTAGGTGTAGATCTCATAGATAGCACAAGGACGCTTCCACTCAATGGTCGGACTAAGCATCGTACGGAGCATAACCACCCGTGGGATCTTGGAGTAATTGTGGTAACCGCAATCACCTTCCTGGAGATATGTCTCTTCGCCTTGCGCTTCCTCATAGGGACCGTCATAGTATTCCGTACCTGCGGGGATAGTCTAACAACATTGTACAATAAAGGAATGAGTTTCAAAGAAACTCAGTAAGGTAGTTTAAAATCCATAATAACATAAATGGCAGGATTCCAGAACAATCATAAATGCAATATGATATGAGACAAACAATGAATGAATGAATCTAACTCTAAGTATGCTGGTCTCTATTGGCAGACATGCTTTAAGTCATAGCACCGTACTTCTTTAGGAAAGTCCACTCACATCCTCAACCATTTAAGATATCTTGGATTCTCTCACGGATCATTTCACCGGTCTTGAGCAGCCGATTGGTAATGGGTCCTTCATCCCTCGGGACAAACCTTGGCGGGGGGGTTAAGTCAACACACTCTCTCACAACCATTTGGTATAAGTCTTGGCGCATGTCGGGGGTAAAACCTAGCCAAATGCAAGTCTTCTACTTGGTTACATCAAGTCGGATCCAGATACTTCCATTCCTCGTCCCCGACGATCCTTTCCGGTATCCTTCACACTAGAGTCGGCGTATCCTATGGCACCGACCAACTCGGACTACGGACTCATCAACCCTATTGGTTATCCACATATGGTAAACGGGAAGCTCTCACGTCCTCTCACGGGTTGGTTACCGGTCTTAAGCGCCCGTGAGCCCAAGTCTAACCATATGCAACCCTACCAACAAATGGCCCCCACAATGTGATTCCTGTCCTCTCACGGGTTGGTTACCGGTCTTGAGCGCCCATGAATCCCCATTGCTACCACGGGTCGTTCGGTCTCAATACCCCTCCGATTAGGGTCGACATAACGAGGACATCCTAGCCAAACACTACTAGACAATCCTATATATGTCATCCAACAGTTTAGGAAGGTGTCCAGAGGGCATCTCCGGAAATATCCCATAATATTCCCGTAGTAGTCCAAGGACAGAAGTGTCAAAAGGACACATCTCCTTTCCAAACCATACGTAAGCATACACATGCATCAATTCATATCATCACATATATGGTAACTCCATATATGGAAAGAAATCAGTATAACAATCACTTGTATAACATTGGTAAGTAAATCATACATGAATCAATTCAATATGAATAAGTAATGCTACTGTAATCAAAGTTATGCAACAGTAGAATATCATTGTAAGAATCTAATTTAGGAAACATATTAATGATATTCAAATATAGAAACTAGATTCATGCTATCTATGTAATTAAGGAAATAACCATCCTTACCTTTTATAACTCGCAAAGAATCCTAAGAAATCAAGTAAGATCTTGGCAAACTTGAGAAGAAGGTCCTAAACAAGTATATACAACATATTAGGAAAGATCCCTAACAGAATATATATCAAAACATCCGAAGCAGACCAATTCTGGAGTTGCTTTGTACTCATTGGTCGAGTGGATTGGTCGAGTGGTCCAGTCGACCAATCAGTCGACCAATGCGAGACGATAGCTTAGAAAATCAGAGTTTTGAGATATGAAATCCGAATTTGGTGGTTCAAAAGGGTACTAATCAAGGGGTAGACTACATCGGTAGTATTCTAGCATATAGGGGACCTCAAAACACTAATCAAATCAAGGTATCAAGATCCAAATTAGGAAACAAAAAGTTACCATAAATAAATCAAACATGGATCTTGATGAATTTTGAAATAGAAAACAAAGACAAGAACTATAGGAGGATGGATCATTGCTTTTGGTAATGAAAACATGAAAACATGCATAGGTCTTCATGGAATAAGGCTTAGAAGCATAAATCTAAATAAGGAAATAAAACCTACCATATATGTACTATCATGCATCATGAAGAACACATAGTAAGGTAGAAGAGAACAACTAGAATTCTATGGATTATGGATCATAGAAAGAAAACACAACCATTAACCACTAACATGATCAATGAAAGAAGATCCAAAGAGATCAGAATTCAGATTAGGAAATTATCAGAGATTAAATCATGGTTTGATCATGAATCCTTCAAAAGCTTGCAATGATCATGGTTAAGATCATTGTTCTAGCCTTAAATCCTTAGGATGATCATGAGAACATGTTCGAGAGATGTTTGCAACGAGAGGATGCAGCATCTCTTCTACTGTCTCAACTCAAAAAGGAAAGAAAAACAAAGATGTAGGAGAAGAAGAGAGAGTAGACATACCTTTTGATGCAAAAAGAAGAGTTCCGACGAAGATCCGCCAAG
Organism: Hakea prostrata; assembly: GCF_041222555.1. Lineage (NCBI taxonomy): Eukaryota > Viridiplantae > Streptophyta > Magnoliopsida > Proteales > Proteaceae > Hakea > Hakea prostrata. The sequence continues at coordinate 38,114,078 of NC_142601.1, read as the reverse complement.
AAAACTCCAAGGATGCAAAGATATGACTTGCGAGAGGTCTTTGGTTCGTTCCGAGAGGGTTTGGAGGCAGCAAATACGAAGTGGACTCGAGGTTAGACTTAAATAGAGCAAGAATCAACCTAATTGCCAAAGACAGCACCCATTGGTCGAGTGGATTGGTCGGCTGGCCCGATCGACCAATCGGTCGACCAATGCGATGACAAGGCCAAAACAGGGGAATTGAAGGCCCGGATCAAATCCAAACCTAAAGGGGTTTTGTACACAAGTCAAGTGACTTACCTAGTAGGTAGAAATGCCTTCAAACCAAGATAGAGAGCACTCCACGTCCATCAACTAATTAGATCTTCATCAGGATTCTGTTTCCATAAATAGAACCTCATCATCAACCTTCATGGATTCAAAGCCGGACACCGGGTCCTCTCTTCGGGATGGCCCAAAGCGACTTCTTACTTTACTTCGGGTCATCGGACCTACAAATAACAAGGTTTCCGGGTCAAGGTTAGGGCTGGGTTTCACACTATTGGTCATCCACAAATAGTAAACGGGAAGCTCTCACATCCTCTCACGGGTTGGTTACCGGTCTTGAGCGTCCGTGAGCCCAAGTCTAGCTATTTGCAACCCTACCAATAAATGGCCCCATTCAGGTATCCGCAGTATGGTTTATGTCCTCTCACGGGGTGGTTACCGGTCTTGAGCGCCCATCAAACCATACCCTACCACGGGTCGTTCGGTCTCAATGCTCTTCCGATTCGGGTTTGATATGACAGGGACATCCTAGCCAAACAACTAGACAATCCTATGTATGTCATCCAATAACCCGGGAAAGTGTCGATGGGCACCTTCGGAGAACATCCCATACTATTCCCTCTGATGCCCAAAGGACAGAAGCGTCAATAGGACACTCCCCAATCCCAAGTTATACTTAGGCAATCACATACCCAAATCCATCATATCTCATACATTTGATACATCATCATGATAAAAGTTAAATCATAACATCAAACTGATCCATCATATGTACAAGTACAAGAATGATAATTCATTATAACAAGAGAGTATGAAATCGCATGACTACAGTTCTAAAACATGTATAGCAGTCCTATAATATTCAAAAGAAATTAAGAGACTATGTGTCACGCCCTCCCAGCCGGTACCCTATCTGGCATACCCGAGAGTGTGATCCACAGCCCGAAGATCAGGTATCGAGTGATCAACCTCCCACATAAACAATAACATAATCATGAACAACCATAACAAGAGTGCGGAAGATAAATCATAGATTCAATAAAGAAAGAATGAATCGTAAACGAAACGGAATAATAGATATAATCAGAGTGTCAACAGATAAGTAAAGTGAAGCAAAAATCCCACTTTACATCCAGCGGAAAAGTAGCTCGAAAGAATAAACTAGATAAAAGCTAATCCCAGTAGCAAGTACATTGGGTAACTAAATTATTCTCCACTTTTGTAGACGACATCCTTGTAGGTGTAGATCTCATAAATAGCACAAGGACGCTTCCACTCAATGGTCGGACTAAGCATCGTACGGAGCATAACCACCCGCGGGATCTTCAGAGTAATTGTGGTAACCGCAATCACCTTCCTGGAGATATGTCTCTTCGCCTTGCGCTTCCTCATAGGGACCGTCATAGTATTCCGTACCTGCAGGGATAGTCTAACAACATTGTACAATAAAGGAATGAGTTTCAAAGAAACTCGGTAAGGCGATTAAAATCCATAATAACATAAATGGCAGAATTCCAGAACAAACATAAATGCAATATGATATGAGACAAACAATGAATGAATGATTCTAACTCTATGTATGCTGGTCTCTATTGGCAGACATGCTTTAAGTCATAGCACCGTACTTCTTTAGGAAAGTCCACTCACATCCTCAACCATTTAAGATATCTTGGATTCCCTCCAACCATTTAAGATATCTCGGGCGACCGATTGGTAATGGGTCCTTCATCCCTCGGGACAAACCTTGGCGAGGGGGTTAAGTCAACACACTCTCTCACAACCATTTGGTATAAGTCCTGGCGCATGTCGGGGTAATACCTAGCCAAATGCAAGTCTTCTACTTGGTTACATCAAGTCGGATCCGGATACTTCCATTCCTCGTCCCCGACGATCCTTTCCGGTATCCTTCACACTAGAGTCCTCATAGTCCCTGACTACGGACTCACCAACCCTATCGATCATCCACATATGGTAAACGGGAAGCTCTCACGTCCTTTCACGGGTTGGTTACCGGTCTTAAGCGCCCGTGAGCCCAAGTCTAACCATATGCAACCCTACCAATAAATGGCCCCCACAATGTGATTCCTGTCCTCTCACCGGGTTGGTTACCGGTCTTGAGCGCCCATGAATCCCCATTGCTACCACGGGTCGTTCGGTCTCAATACCCCTCCGATTAGGGTCCGACATAACAGGACATCCTAGCCAAACACTACTAGACAATCCTATATATGTCATCCAACAGTTTAGGAAGGTGTCCAGAGGGCATCTCCGGAAACATCCCATAATATTCCCGTAGTAGTCCAAGGACAGAAGTGTCAAAAGGACACCTCTCCTTTCCAAACCATACGTAAGCATACACATGCATCAATTCATATCATCACATATATGGTAACTCCATATATGGAAAGAAATCAATATTTACAATCATTTGTATAACATTGGTAAGTAAATCATACATGAATCAATTCAATATGAATAAGTAATGCTACTGTAATCAAAGTTATGCAACAGTAGTATATCATTGTAAGAATCTAATTTAAGAAACATATTAATGATATTCAAATATAGAAACTAGATTCATGCTATCTATGTAATTAAGGAAATAACCATCCTTACCTTTTATAACTCGCAAAGAATCCTAAGAAATCAAGTAAGATCTTGGCAAACTTGAGAAGAAGGTCCTAAACAAGTATATACAACATATTAGGAAAGATCCCTAACAGAAAATATAGCAAAACATCCGAAACGGGACCAATGCAGGAGTTGCTTTGTACTCATTGGTCGAGTGGATTGGTCGAATGGTCCGGTCGACCAATCGGTCGACCAATGCGAGACGATAGCTTATAAAATCAGAGTTTTGAGATATGAAATCCGAATTTGGTGGTTCAAAAGGGTACTAATCAAGGGGTAGACTACATCGGTAGTATTCTAGCATATAGGGGACCTCAAAACACTAATCAAATCAAGGTATCAAGATCCAAATTAGGAAACAAAAAGTTACCATAAATAAATCAAACATGGATCTTGATGAATTTTGAAATAGAAAACAAGGACAAGAACAATAGGAGGATGGATCATTGCTTTCGGTAATGAAAACATGAAAACATGCATAGGTCTTCATGGAATAAGGCTTAGAAGCATAAATCTAAATAAGGAAATAAAACCTACCATATATGTACTATCATGCATCATGAAGAACACATAGTAAGGTAGAAGAGAACAACTAGAATTCTATGGATTATGGATCATAGAAAGAAAACACAACCATTAACCACTAACATGATCAATGAAAGAAGATCCAAAGAGATCGGAATACAGATTAGGAAATTAACGAGAGATTAAATCATGGTTTGATCATGAATCCTTCAAAAGCTTGCAATGATCATGGTTAAGATCATTGTTCTAGCCTTAAATCCTTAGGATGATCATGAGAACATGTTCGAGAGATGTTTGCAACGAGAGGATGCAGCATCTCTTCTACTGTCTCAACTCAAAAAGGAAAGAAAAACAAAGATGGAGGAGAAGAAGAGAGAGTAGACATACCTTTTGATGCAAAAAGAAGAGTTCCGACGAAGATCCGCCAAGAAAACTCCAAGGATGCAAGAGAGATGACTTGCAGAGGTCTTTGGTTCGTTCAGAGGGTTTGGAGGCAGCAAATACGAAGTGGACTCGAGGTTAGACTTAAATAGAGCAAGAATCAACCTAATTGCCAAAGACAGGCACTCATTGGTCGAGTGGATTGGTCGACTGGCCCGAGTCGACCAATCGGTCGACCAATGCGACAACAAGGCCAAAACAGGGAATTGAAGGCCCAGATCAAATCCAAACCTAAAGAGGTTTTGCACACAAGTCAAGTGACTCACCTAGTAGGTAGAAATGCCTTCAAACCAAGATAGAGATCACTCCAAGTCCATCAACTAATTAGATCTTCATCGGGATTCTGTTTCCATAAATAGAACCTCATCATCAACCTTCATGGATTCAAAGCCGGACACCAAGTCCTCTACCGGGATGGCCCAAAGCTGACTTCTTACTTTACTTCGGGTCATCGGACCTACAAATAACAAGGTTTCCGGGTCAAGGTTAGGGCTGGGTTTCACATTCTCCCCCCTTAAAGAAATTTCGTCCCCGAAATTGAAAGCGTCACTGTGCTTCCAAAGAGGTAAGGAAACTTCTCCTTCATGTCTTCTTCCTTCTCCCAAGAAGCTTCTTCAGGGGTATGGTTCTTCCACCGAATCTTCACCAAAGGAATGGCGCGATTCCGCAGCCGCTTGTCCTTCCTATCCAGGATTTCGGCCGGTTCTTCATCATAGGTCAAATCAGCACTAAGTCCTTCAGGTGCTTGCTGCAAAATGTGTTCCGGATTCTCTATGTATTTTCGGAGCATCGAAATATGAAACACATTGTGCACACCAGCAAGAGACGGAGGTAATGCTAATCGATACGCAACAGGTCCAACCTTTTCCAAAATCTCGAAAGGTCCAATGTAACGAGGGCTAAGCTTTCCCTTAACATTGAATCTCATCACACCCTTCATTGGTGAGACCTTCAGAAAGACTTTCTCTCCAACTTGAAATTCCAAATCGGTCCTTCTCTTATCAGCATAAGATTTTCTGTCTTGGTAGGCGGACTTAATCCTTTCTCTTATCATATCTACCATAGCACTTGTAGCTTCAATCATCTCAGGACCTAAGACTTTTCTTTCACCTGTCTCAGTCCAGTACAAAGGTGTCCTACAAGTACTACCATACAAAGCCCTGAATGGAGCCATGCCTATTGTTGCTTGATAACTGTTGTTATAGGCAAACTCAACCAAAGCTAGGTGTTCATCCCAATTACCACCCATATCCACCACGCAAGATCCGAGCATGTCTTCCAATGTCCGTATTGTCCGCTCGGATTGTCCATCGACTGTGGATGATGAGCTGTACTCAAGTTCAATTGGGTTCCCAAGGCCTTCTGCAAACTATTCCAAAACCTTGAGGTGAACCTAGGGTCACGATCCGAAACAATACTCAATGGCACACCATGCGGACGAACCACATTATCCACATAAAGCCTTGCTAGCTTATCCGAGTATGAGTGATCTTCATAGGAATGAAATGGGCTGATTTGGTCAACCTATCAACAATCACCCACACAGTGTCATTGCCTTTACTTGTCCGAGGCAAGCTAGTCACAAAGTCCATGGAGATATCTTCCCACTTCCAACTAGGAATAGGAAGGGGTTGAAGTAATCCAGATGGAGGTTGTCGGACGGCTTTCACACGTTGGCAAGTCTCACACTTGGCAACAAAATCGTCAACATCCGCCTTTAGACCAATCCACCAAAAATGTTCCTTCAAGTCCTTGTACATCTTGGTGCTTCCCGGGTGTACGATGAAAGACCGACCGGTGTGCTTCCTTCAATATTTCATTCTTAACTTCATCGTTTGCAGTGCACACACGGTCTTCCTCTAAACAACAAAGCACCATCCATGGATATACCAAAGTCGGGGTCCGACTCAGGATTCGAAGAAATCTTCTCAACTTTGGTCAAAAACTCTTGATCAGAACTCTGCAGGGCAACAATCTTATCTCTAAGACCAGATCTTGCCGTCATGGCAGAAAGAATAAAATCAGAATTCTCAGGAACGATTTCCAAATCAAAATTCTCAATAGAAGACCACAATGGTAAACTCAAAGCATTCAAATCCAAAGTCTTCTTCTGGTTCTTCCTACTAAGAGCATCGGCAACAACATTTGCTTTCCCAGGATGATACTGAATATCACAATCATAATCGGAGACGAGTTCCAACCATCTCCTTTGTCTCATGTTCAACTCCTTTTGGGTAAAGAAGTATTTCAAACTCTTATGATCCGTGAAAATGGCAATCTTCTCACCATAAAGATAATGTCTCCAAATCTTCAAAGCAAAGACAACGGCGGCAAGTTCTAGATCGTGAGTGGGGTAATTCCGCTCATAATCCTTCAATTGCCGAGAAGCATAGGCTACGACCTTGCCATGTTGCATCAGTACACAACCCAAACCAATCTTTGACGCATCGGTATAAACTATCATACCACCGGAACTATCAGGTATAGTCAAAACCGGGGCACTTGTCAATCTATCCTTCAACTCTTGGAAATTCTTCTCACAAGCGTCAGACCAAACAAACTTCTCTTCTTTCCTGGTCAACTTAGTCATAGGAGCAGCCAACCGAGAAAAGTTCTCAATAAACCTTCGGTAGTAACCCGCCAATCCAAGAAAACTTCTTATTTCCGTTACTGACTTCGGTCTCTCCCAATCAGCCACAGCTTGGACCTTTTCAGGATCGACACGAATACCTTCGGCTGAAACTACATGACCAAGGAAAACCACTCTCTTAAGCCAGAAATCACACTTGCTAAACTTAGCAAACAACTTCTTTTCCCGCAACCTTTGCAAAGTGAAACTTAGATGACTCGCATGCTCTTCTTCGCTCTTCGAATAGATCAAGATGTCATCAATGAAAACAATCACAAACTTATCAAGCACATCATGAAATACTCGGTTCATGAGGTCCATGAACACCGCAGGAGCATTGGTCAATCCGAAAGGCATGACTCTAAACTCGTAGTGACCATACCGCGTTCGGAAAGCTGTCTTGAAGATATCACTAGACTTCACTTTCAATTGGTGGTATCCGGACCTTAAGTCAATCTTTGAGAACACAACTGCACCCTTCAACTGATCGAAGAGATCATCGATTCTGGGCAGTGGATATCTATTCTTGATAGTCAACTTATTCAACTCACGGTAGTCGATGCACAAGCGCATACTACCGTCTTTCTTCTTGACGAACAAGACCGGAGCTCCCCAAGGTGAAACTCCCTTCTCTTCTTTAACTTTTTCCCACCTAGTGTGTCACCTTGGTTTCCAAATCAGAAGCAAGATATCCAAGAACATCATCAACAACTTGCTTCCACTCTTTACTTAAAATCATCAAAAATCCACTTGACCAAATGATTTGAAAACTTAAATCATGCTCAAATATATCCATATAGTCATCAAACAATATTCCATAAGGCAAAAATCACATTTTCCAAAAATTCCACAGCAAATGAGGTCACTGTGACCATTGGTCGAGTGATTTGTCGAGTGACCCAGTCGACCAATGAGTCGACCAATGCGGGCATGTAATGCGAAAATTCGCATTATAAGCCTCATTTCCACATTCCCAACCTCATTCTAACTTCTTCCAAAGGTGAGAGAGCTCTAGGGAAAATCTCCAAGAGTTCCCACAAGTGTTCTTGAGGTGATTTAGTGCTTCAACAACAACAACACAACACACCATCTTCACAAACAAGGTAAATCTCTCATTCTTTCTTCCATTTTCATCTTCTCATGCTTGCATTTCAATAAAACCATGCTTTACTTGTATCCAATGCTAGAAATCATGCTTAGGAATGCTTAGAAACATATTCCCTAGGTTTTAAACACAATGACATGCATAGACAACAAGTTTTAACACATTGGTGCTCATCTCGCAAAGTTTTATACCGAAATCGATATCTTAAGAAAAATTTCGTTTTCTCTCAAACCGCTTGAAATTTTCGCACGAGATCAAATGCTACATGCTCAAGATGACATTGTAGATAGGTCCATACTATTTGATTTAACCAATTTCAACTTTTCAAAAATCCAATTTTGACCTAAATTGCAAAATCCCCAAATTTCTTCTTGCTGAATTTTTCGCTTTAATCCAAGTTTTCGATCGATTTTCATCAAAACAACTTCATAGACATGAAATTCCAAGTATTGCGCACATGCTAGTATGTTCAAATCAAATTTCCCCCAAATTTGAAATTTTCCGAAAAATTACGAAAATACCCTTTTGGCTCAAATCTTGAAATAGCACTAATTGGAAATGTCTCTTGTCTCTTCCACGGATACATCATGCGGGAGGGGAGGACGAGGAGGAGGTAGAGGTCGAGGTCGCATCGTAGGTGCTCTCGGGGGCAGAGGTCGGGTTCCTTTCGAGCCCGAGAGAGGAGGTTAGGAGACCGGACCTATTTGACACACCTCGGGCCGAGTTTCGTACGAGGCCTACTTCAGCTATTGTAACATCGAGATGGGGCGTCTACTTCACTTACGCCAGCTCGGAGCCTTCGGGATCCGGCAGAGGTTCGACACTTTACGGTGGACTCACCTCTTCACCGAGGATTTGCCGGTATACCCGGAGCTAGTGAGGTTGTTCTTCAGCAACCTTACTTACACGAGAGGAGGCTCGGGGCCGGGGACATCCACTCGGACTTGTCCTCGGGAGCGGAGGTCCTTCGGACTCGGATTCGCTTCTCTACCCGGACAACGGCCGAGATCTTGCGGGTTCCTTACTACCCACAGCAGGTGTGTGTGGATACCGCCGGAGCAGACACTGGACAGCCATCGATGCCGTACGAGCTTCGCGAGATATGCTCTACGCTATGGGATAGCCGCCGATGCTTCACACCGTGGACTAGCGGACGGATGACGGGTTCTCGCACGTATTATCGGTCGCATAGTCGGCCGAAACATCATGCCGAAAGCCGGACATCACCATCGGGTCACGGTGATGGAGGCCTTGGTCATTTACCGCATCTACATGGGCTTCGAGATCGATCTTTCTTACATCATTCAGCAGGTCATGCTAGACTTAGTTCTGCGGCCTAGCATGCGGAACCTTTGCTATGGGAGGCTTCGACTTTGATCTTCGGGCATTTCGGGGTGAGTTTCGAGGATACTCCGATGGACACTAGATCACGGGGATACCCCATTGGGACTCGGACCATTCGACGGATGAGACTACATCGGTTAGAGAGATCTCCTGGTCCGGAGGGTGAGGATGATGATGAATCGGAGGATGAGGATCGGGGGATCGGGAGGATGGAGGAGAGGATATCGGTCCCGATAGTGATGATCAGGCCGGAGATGATACTGGATATGCGCGAGGCCGAGCCCCGTGCATCACGAGTTTCCTTCATCACACTTCGAGGCGGGTGGCCCTTCACATGCGGTTCCGGAGACTTCGGATCTTGGTGCACAGATGAGATCGATGACTTCCATGCTAGAGAGGATGGAGGTCGGACAGAGCAGATGTACGAGAGGATGGAGTCTCGACAGACGAGGATAGAGCATCGGGTGACTCGGCTAGCGAGAGGAGTTCGAGCATATAGAGATCGGAGTAGATCACCTAGATAGACTGTACCTTAGGATTTCCCATTTATGCATTTCAGATGTAATCATTGTAAAACTTTTGAAATTAATGAAGTTCATTTTGTTTCTCTTTAATTATTGTATGTTATGCACTTTTCTTTTCCTTGCATTAGTGTCATTTGTTCAAGTATAATTATGGTACGTTATTCAGAAATGTTCTGTTATGCCTCAAAGTTCAAGTTTCTAATTCAGTGTTCTATTATTCACTTCTAAGAGTAGAAGAGTCACTTCGGATCAATGACTCGGGAATGTTCAGTTGTTGTCTTTTGTGGTTAGGATCTCCTCGAACCTTGGGCTCCGATACCAATCATCACGCCCTCCCAGCCGGTACCCTATCCGGCATACCCGAGAGTGTGATCCACGGCCCGAAGATCGGGTATCGAGTGATCAGCCTCCCACATAAACAATAACATAATCATGAACAACCATAACAAGAGTGCGGAAGATAAATCATAGATTCAATAAAGAAAGAATGAATCGTAAACGAAACGGAATAATAGATATAATCGGAGTGTCAACGAGATAAGTAAAGTGAAGCAAAAATCCCACTTTACATCCGGCGGAAAAGTAGCTCGAAAGAATAAACTAGATAAAAGCTAATCCCAGTAGCAAGTACATTGGGTAACTAAATTATTCTCCACTTTTGTAGACGACATCCTTGTAGGTGTAGATCTCATAAATAGCACAAGGACGCTTCCACTCAATGGTCGGACTAAGCATCGTACGGAGCATAACCACCCGCGGGATCTTCAGAGTAATTGTGGTAACCGCAATCACCTTCCTGGAGATATGTCTCTTCGCCTTGCGCTTCCTCATAGGGACCGTCATAGTATTCCGTACTGCGCAGGATAGTCTAACAACATTGTACAATAAAGGAATGAGTTTCAAAGAAACTCGGTAAGGCGATTAAAATCCATAATAACATAAATGGCGAGAATTCCCGAACAAACATAAATGCAATATGATATGAGACAAACAATGAATGAATGATTCTAACTCTATGTATGCTGGTCTCTATTGGCAGACATGCTTTAAGTCATAGCACCGTACTTCTTTAGGAAAGTCCACTCACATCCTCAACCATTTAAGATATCTTGGATTCCCTCCAACCATTTAAGATATCTCGGGCGACCGATTGGTAATGGGTCCTTCATCCCTCGGGACAAACCTTGGCGGGGGGTTAAGTCAACACACTCTCTCACAACCATTTGGTATAAGTACTTGGCGCATGTCGGGGGTAATACCTAGCCAAATGCAAGTCTTCTACTTGGTTACATCAAGTCAGATCCAGATACTTCCATTCCTCGTCCCCGACGATCCTTTCCGGTATCCTTCACACTAGAGTCCTCATAGTCCCTGACTACGGACTCACCAACCCTATCGATCATCCACATATGGTAAACGGGAAGCTCTCACGTCCTTTCACGGGTTGGTTACCGGTCTTAAGCGCCCGTGAGCCCAAGTCTAACCATATGCAACCCTACCAATAAATGGCCCCCACAATGTGATTCCTGTCCTCTCACGGGTTGGTTACCGGTCTTGAGCGCCCATGAATCCCCATTGCTACCACGGGTCGTTCGGTCTCAATACCCCCTCCGATTAGGGTCGACATAACAGGACATCCTAGCCAAACACTACTAGACAATCCATATATGTCATCCAACAGTTTAGGAAGGTGTCCAGAGGGCATCTCCGGAAACATCCCATAATATTCCCGTAGTAGTCCAAGGCACGAAGTGTCAAAAGGACACCTCTCCTTTCCAAACCATACGTAAGCATACACATGCATCAATTCATATCATCACATATATGGTAACTCCATATATGGAAAGAAATCAATATTTACAATCATTTGTATAACATTGGTAAGTAAATCATACATGAATCAATTCAATATGAATAAGTAATGCTACTGTAATCAAAGTTATGCAACAGTAGTATATCATTGTAAGAATCTAATTTAAGAAACATATTAATGATATTCAAATATAGAAACTAGATTCATGCTATCTATGTAATTAAGGAAATAACCATCCTTACCTTTTATAACTCGCAAAGAATCCTAAGAAATCAAGTAAGATCTTGGCAAACTTGAGAAGAAGGTCCTAAACAAGTATATACAACATATTAGGAAAGATCCCTAACAGAAAATATAGCAAAACATCCGAAAGCAGACCAATGCGGAGTTGTTTGTACTCATTGGTCGAGTGGATTGGTCGAATGGTCCAGTCGACCAATCGGTCGACCAATGCGGACTGATAGCTTATAAAATCAGAGTTTTGAGATATGAAATCCGAATTTGGTGGTTCAAAAGGGTACTAATCAAGGGGTAGACTACATCAGTAGTATTCTAGCATATAGGGGACCTCAAAACACTAATCAAATCAAGGTATCAAGATCCAAATTAGGAAACAAAAAGTTACCATAAATAAATCAAACATGGATCTTGATGAATTTTGAAATAGAAAACAAGGACAAGAACAATAGGAGGATGGATCATTGCTTTCGGTAATGAAAACATGAAAACATGCATAGGTCTTCATGGAATAAGGCTTAGAAGCATAAATCTAAATAAGGAAATAAAACCTACCATATATGTACTATCATGCATCATGAAGAACACATAGTAAGGTAGAAGAGAACAACTAGAATTCTATGGATTATGGATCATAGAAAGAAAACACAACCATTAACCACTAACATGATCAATGAAAGAAGATCCAAAGAGATCGGAATTCAGATTAGGAAATTAACAGAGATTAAATCATGGTTTGATCATGAATCCTTCAAAAGCTTGCAATGATCATGGTTAAGATCATTGTTCTAGCCTTAAATCCTTAGGATGATCATGAGAACATGTTCGAGAGATGTTTGCAACGAGAGGATGCAGCATCTCTTCTACTGTCTCAACTCAAAAAGGAAAGAAAAACAAAGATGGAGGAGAAGAAGAGAGAGTAGACATACCTTTTGATGCAAAAAGAAGAGTTCCGACGAAGATCCGCCAAGAAAACTCCAAGGATGCAAGAGAGATGACTTGCGAGAGGTCTTTGGTTCGTTCCGAGAGGGTTTGGAGGCAGCAAATACGAAGTGGACTCGAGGTTAGACTTAAATAGAGCAAGAATCAACCTAATTGCCAAAGACAGCACTCATTGGTCGAGTGGATTGGTCGATCTGGCCCGATCGACCAATCGGTCGACCAATGCGGATCAACAAGGCCAAAACAGGGAATTGAAGGCCCAGATCAAATCCAAACCTAAAGAGGTTTTGCACACAAGTCAAGTGACTCACCTAGTAGGTAGAAATGCCTTCAAACCAAGATAGAGATCACTCCAAGTCCATCAACTAATTAGGTTTTCCTCGGGGTTCTTTTTCCTAAAAAAAGACCCTCATCAACATCCTTGGGTTTTAAACGCGGGCCACAAGCCCCCCTGGGGGGGGCCCCGGAGAGTTTTTTTTTTTTTTTTTTTCTGGGCCCTGGCCCCCCAAATAACAAGGTTTCCGGGTCAAGGTTAGGGCTGGGTTTCACACTATGTTCACTAAGTATAAACACCAAAACATAAGTTCATAGACTATGTGTTTATGGAGATAACCATCCTTACCTTAATTGAGTCGAAACTAATCCCAAAGATCACTTAGAATAGCCCAAAAGTCAATTTTCAGACTGCATCTAGGAAGTACAAAGATGTATAGAGACCTAAGAGAATGTTTTTGGTGGATTGGTTTGAAGAACAACGTAAAAGATTTTGTGGTGAAGTGTGAAATCTACCCCTAACCCTAACCCGGAAACCCTATTGTCTGTAGGTCCGAAGACTCGAAGTGAAGGTAGAAGACAACTATGGGCCATCTCAATGGAAGACATGGTGTTTGACCCAGAACCCATGGAGATTGATGATAGTATTCCATACTTGGAAACCTTGTTTGAGTTGGAGAAGAAACTGCATATTGATGAAGGAGAGCCTGGTTGTTGGACCTAAAGCCTATTTAAACATGGTTTGAAGGCATCCCTCCATGCTAGGTAAGTTGTTTGAGGAGTTGTGAGAAGCCCATCGAAATATATTAAAGTTAGAACCCTTAATTCCCTATTCTGGAGTTGCTGACATAGTTGGTCGACTGATTGGTCGATTGGCCAATTGACCAACCAATCAACCAACAGGGTCATTAAGGTCAAAATTGGAAATCCTGGTATTTTTTGGAGTTTTATGCTATTTAAAGGGGGGAACTCTGTGTTTTTCACTCACAATCAGTTCTAGACCTCTGGTGTCACGCCCTCCCAGCCGGTACCCTATCTGGCATACCCGAGAGTGTGATCCACAGCCCGAAGATCAGGTATCGAGTGATCAACCTCCCACATAAACAATAACATAATCATGAACAATCATAATAAAAGTGCGGAAGATAAACCATAGATCCAATAAAGAAAGAATGAATCATAAATGAATCAGAATAATAGATATAATCAAAGTGTCAAACAGATAAGTAAAGTGAGGCAAAAATCCCACTCTACAACCAGCGGAAAAGTAGCTCTAAAAGAATAAACTAGACACAGTCTAATCCCAGTAGCAAGTACATTGGGTAACTAAATTGTTCTCCACTTTATAGACAACATCCTTAAAAGTGTAAATCTCATAAATGGCACAAGGACGCTTCCACTCAATGGTCGGACTAAGCATCGTACGGAGCATAACCACTCGCGGGATCTTCAGAGTAATTGTGGTAACCGCAATCACCTTCCTGGAGATATGCCTCTTCGCCTTGTGCTTCTTCATAGGGACCGTCATAGTACTCAAGACTGCAGGATAGTCTAACAAACATTGTACAATAAAGGAATGAGTTTCAAAGAAACTCAGTAAGGCAGTTAAATCCATAATAACATTTCTGGAATCCTGCCAGAACAATCATAAATGCAATATGATATGAGACAAGCAATGAATGAATGAATCTAACTCTATGTATGCTGGTCTCTATTGGCAGACATGCTTTAAGTCATAGCACCGTACTTCTTTAGGAAGGTCCACTCACATCCTCAACCATTTAAGATATCTTGGATTCTCTCACGGATCATTTCACCGGTCTTGAGCAGCCGATTGGTAATGGGTCCTTCATCCCTCGGGACAAACCATGGCAGGGGGGTTAAGTCAACACACTCTTTCACAACCATTTGGTATAAGTCTTTGGCGCATGTCGGGGTAAAACCTAGCCAAATGCAAGTCTTCTACTCGGTTACATCAAGTCGGATCCAGATACTTCCATTCCTCGTCCCGACGATCCTTTCCGGTATCCTTCACACTAGAGTCCTCATAGTCCCCGACTACGGACTCATCAACCCTATTGGTTATCCACATATGGTAAACGGGAAGCTCTCACGTCCTCTCACGGGTTGGTTACCGGTCTTAAGCGCCCGTGAGCCCAAGTCTAACCATATGCAACCCTACCAATAAATGGCCCCCACAATGTGATTCCTGTCCTCTCACGGGTTGGTTACCGGTCTTGAGCGCCCATGAATCCCCATTGCTACCACGGGTCGTTCGGTCTCAATACCCCTCCGATTAGGGTCGACATAACAGGACATCCTAGCCAAACACTACTAGACAATCCTAGATATGTCATCCAACAGTTTAGGAAGGTGTCCAGAGGGCATCTCCGGAAACATCCCATAATATTCCCGTAGTAGTCCAAGGACAGAAGTGTCAAAAGGACACCTCTCCTTTCCAAACCATACTTTAGCATACACATGCATCAATTCATATCATCACATATATGGTAACTTCATATATGGAAAGAAATCAATAATTACAATCACTTGTATAACATTGGTAAGTAAATCATACATGAATCAATTTAATATGAATAAGTAATGCTATCTGTAATCAAAGTTATGCAACAGTAGTATATCATTGTAAGAATCTAATCTAGGAATCATATCAATGATATTCAAATATAGAAACTAGATTCATGCTATCCATGTAATTAAGGAAATAACCATCCTTACCTTTTATAACTCGCAAAGGAATCCTAAGAAATCAAGTAAGATCTTGGCAAACTTGAGAAGAAGGTCCTAAACAAGTATATACAACATATTAGGAAAGATTCCTAACAGAAAAGATACCAAAACATCCAACACAGACCAATTCTGGAGTTGCTGTACTCATTGGTCGAGTGGATTGGTCGACTGGTCCAGTCGACCAATCAGTCGACCAATGCAGACAGTAGCCTAAAAAAAACAGAGTTTTAAGATATGAAATCCGAATTTGGTGGTTCAAAAGGGTACTAATCAAGGGGTAAACTACATCAGTAGTATTCTAACATATAGGGGACTTCAAAACACCAATCAAATCAAGATATCAAGATCCAAATTAGGAAACAAAAAGTTACCATAATTAGATCAACCATGGATCTTGATGAATTCGAAATAGAAATCAAAGACAAGAACAATAGGAGGATGGATCATTGCTTCAGGTAAGGGTATCATGAAAACATACTTAGATCTTCAAGGAAAAAGCTTAGAAGCATTAATCTAAATAAGGAAATAAAACCTACCATATATGTAACTACCATGCTTCATGAAGAACACATAGTATGGTAGAAGAGAACAACTAGAAATTGATAGATTATGGATCATGGAAAGAAAACACAGTAATTAACTACTAACATGATCAATATCGAAGATCCAAAGAGATCAGAATTCAAATCAGAAGTTTAACAAGACTAGATCATGGTTTGATCATGATTCCTTCAAAAGCTTGCAATGATCATGGTTAAGATCATTGTTCTAGCCTCAAATCCTTAGAATGATCATGAGAACATGTTCAGAGATGTTTGCAACAGAGAATGCAGCATCTCTTCTACTGTCTCAACTCAAAAAGGAAAGAAAAACAAAGATGGAGGAGAAGAAGAGAGAGTAGACATACCTTTTGATGCAAAAGGAAGAGTTTCGACGAAGATCCGTCAAGAAAACACCAAGGATGCAGGGGAGATGACTTGCAGAGGTCTTTGGTTCGTTCCAGAGAGTTTGGAGGCAGCAAATACGAAGTAGACTCGAGATTGGGCTTAAATAGAGCAAGAAAAACCTAATTGCCAAAGACAGCACTCATTGGTCGAGTGGATTGGTCGACTGGCCCAGTTGACCAATCAGTCGACCAATGCTGACAGCAAGACCAAAACAGGGAATTGAAGGCCCAGATCAAATCCAATCCTAAAGGGGTTTTGCACACATGTCAAGTGACTTACCTAATAGGTAGAAATGCCTTCAAACCAAGATAGAGAGCACTCCAAGTCCATCAACTAATCAGATCTTCATCAAGATTCAGTTTCCATAAATAGAACTTCATCATCAACTTTCATGGATTCAAAGCCAGACACCAAGTCCTCCACTGGGATGGCCCAAAGCTGACTTCTTACTTTACTGCGGGTCATCGGACCTACAAATCACAAGGTTTCCGGGTCAAGGTTAGGGCTGGGTTTTACATCTGGAGAATGTAGGAAGAACCCTAGAACCTCTCCTCCAAAGCCAAGGAAGATCCTTAAGCATCCGTTCGAGTTTCTTCATCAATTCTTCTTCTAAAAAGGTTAGTAATCGAATCGTTTCTTCTTTGATCTATTCGCTCTTCTATTCTTCTGACCTTTTGATCATAAGAAAGGTATTACACTACTATAATGGCCTCTTCTTTGATTCTCTTAGCCCTAGAGTGAATCCCCCAATTCACTCTATGTTCTTGAAGCCATATGGCGATGATTCTTGAAATTGACTTTACTTAAGATCTTGATCACTCCCTCATTAATTTTCTACTGATCTTGGTGATTGTGGGAAAGGTCTCACAATAGTGTTACAATCTTTCCTTCTATCCCCATGATTGTTGGGTTGATCCCTATTTTCCTTGTTACGATGGGAAACCAAAAGAGGGTGATTTTGGGAGGAAACCCTTGGGTAACCCTCATGAGAGGGTATCAAAATTGGGGAACCCTAATCCTATTTTAATTCGTTGGATCCTTCCCAACACCTTTGTTGATTGTAAATTCTTTACTTCTCTTTACCTAGGTTGAATCTTTATTCTCCCTAGTCTTCCCATGGGATACACGGATTTTAGTTGGTAAAACCTTAATTGTATGATTAGAATTTATTTCCTTTGATTTTATTTGAAACCTTGTTTTCTCTCATTGCTATACCCTTCTCAACACCCTTCTTGATTTTGAAAGACTAACTTCTCTTGACCTAGGGAGAATCTTTAATCTCCCAAATCTTTCCATAAGAGCCATGGACTATATGTAAAGAAACCCTAAACCTATGGTTCAATTAGGATTCTACTTTTTTACCATGATTTGATGCTTAGACCTTCTTAAATAGTCTTAATATGTTTCTAGGAAGCTCCCCTTTTGAATTTCAGAGCAATCGGACTTCAAACGAAGAAGTTATGACCAAATTAGGGTTTTTCGCCCCATTGGTTCATCTGGTTGGTCGATCTGACCCAATCGACCAACCAAGCTGCCAACATAATAATAGCAGCTTGTTTCTTCATCTGATTCGATCCGTTTGACTTCTAATCTTCTAAGGCTTATTCCTAATGATTGTTATATGCTTGTTTAGGTTATATTTGCTAGTCTTGGACCTCTCCTCTTTATTCTTCGGAAATTCTTCGACGTTTGTTTAAGGTAAGGACGGTTGATCCCTAATAACCTAATATACATGTCTACTAGTAATTGAATTGGATTACATGATCATAATACTATTGTTTTAATCTTCTTATAATTGTATTGTTGCTGTAGTTTCTTCAACTACAGTAATACTTGTTCATATGATTCAATTATTATTTCAATATTGTATGAATAATTGCTTACTTATGTTTGTATTATCAGTTGTGATTGTGAATGACTGATTTGGGAATGTGATTGCCTAGGTTGTGATTAGGGAATGGGGAATGCCCTTTTGGTGTTTTTGTCGTTGGACACCAGTGGAGGTGGTATGGGACGCATTCCTATGGTGCCCCTTGGCGCTTGCTCGGTTACCTGGTTGACATACCTAGGGCATGTCTGGAAGTGTTTGGCTAGAATGTTCCTATTATATCAAACCTGATTGGAAGGGAACTGAGACTGAGGTACCCATGGTAGCAATGGGGATTTGTGGGCGCTCAAGACCGGTGAGTTATATCCGTGAGAGGACATAAATCACATTGTGGGGGCCATTCATTGGTACGGTTGTAGAAGTGGAACATGGGCCCTTGGACATCAAGACCGGTGAAATGATCTGTGAGAAGATATGGGAACTTCCTATTAACTTGATGTAGCTGACCAATAGGGTTGATGAGTCCGTAGTCCGAGTTGGTTGTAGCCATAGGATACGCTGACTCTAGGGAGAAGGATACTGGAAAAGATCTCGAGAGGGGAGGAATGGAAGTATCTGGATCTAAAGTGATATAACTAAGTAGAAGACTTGCATTTGGCTAGGCTTAACCTTGATATGGGCCAGTACTCAGACCAAACGGAGGTGTGAGAGAGTGTTGCCCTAAACCCCAGCCAACCAGAGAACCCAAGATACCGAGATGGTTGAGGGAGATTGATTTTGGATCCTTCCTATGGGAGTATGGTGCTACGACTTAAAGCATATCTTCAAATAGAGATCAACATACATAGAATTAGAAGCATATCTGCATTGTTTGTTTCATATCATATTGCCTTTTGTATGAATTGCTATCATGTGTTATTATGTTATTATAGAATGATCTGCCTTGCTGAGTTCTTTTGAACTCACTCCTTCTTGCAACATCTTTTGTTACACTTATCTGCAGGTACTGATGATTATGATGGTCAATACAATGAAGACTAAGTTGATGATTCATATGGTACTCAAGGTACTGGATACGGTGACCACGTCAATGAAGACTACCAGTATGAGACTGATGCTTACCAGGATTAGTTCGACTCTAGCACTTGTGTGCTAGCAATGGGACATCATCTTTTCTCTTTTTGATCTTTATTAGATTTGTTAAGACCTTAGTTGTTTGTTCCTCTTTTTATTTTGGGAATCGGTTGTAATCTTTATTTTGCTTTTGATCTACTTTTCCGCTACTACTGTGGGGTGATTTTGTGCCTCACTCTACATTTTGATTTATTCTATTGATATCATTTTCCGCACTCTGATTGTATTCTTGATCTTTTGATTTATATAGTTAACTTTGATTTAATCTTGTTCTTGATTATATTATTGTAAATGTGGGAGGATGATTTCCTTGAATACTGGATCTTCGGGACTATGGATCATACACTCGGGTATTCCAGATAGGGTATCGGCTGGGTGGATGTGACATGAAGTGTGACACCTGCCAATGTGTGAAAGCAGTTTGACAACTGCCATTTGGACTACTGTAGCCTCTTCCTGTTCCCAGTTGGAAGTGGGAAGACATCACTATGGATTTTGTGACTAGCTTGCCTCGAACTAGCAAAGGGAATGATACGATATGGGTGATCATTGATAGATTGGCTAAATCAGCCCATTTCATTCCTATGAAGATTACTTACACTATTGATAAGCTAGAGAGTCTGTATGTGGACAATGTAGTGCGACTACATGGTGTTCTAGTGAGTATTGTGTCTGATAGAGATCCTAGGTTCACCTTAAGATTTTGCATCAGTTTACAAAAAGCATTGGGAACCCAATTGAACTTGAGTACAACTCATCATCCACAAATAGATGGATAGTCTGAGAAGACAATTTAGATTTTGGAAGATATGCTCAGATCTTGTATGGTGGATATGGAGGAAATTGGGATGAACCCCTAGCTTTGGTTGAGTTTGGCTGGATAATTTAGATTTTGGAAGTTGTGCTTAGATCATGTATGTTAGATTTTGGAACCCCTAGCTTTGGTTGATTTTTTCTATACCAATAGTTATCAAGCAACTTAGGCATGGCTCCGTTCAAAGCATTTTATGGAGACACTTGTAGGACACTGTATTGGACCGAGATCGATGAAAGAAGAATTATAGGTCCAGAAATGATTGAAGCTACAAGTGCGATGGTGGACATGATATGATTAAAGAAAGGATTAAATCAGCACAGTCAAGACAAAAATCTTAGGCGGATAAGAGAAGGACTGATCAAGAATTTCAAGTAGGGGAAAAAGCTTTTCTGAAAGTATCACCTATGAAGCGGGTGGTGAGATTTAATGGAAATGGAAAGATTAGTCCTCATTATATTGGACCTTATGAGATTCTTGAGAAGGTTGGACCAGTTGCTTACTGTCACACCCCACCCGCCGGTCTCGGTCCCGCTCTACAACCCGTGGGTGCGATTTGTCACAGGATCCACGGTTTAATCATCAATAATAATAAATGCAACCAATAATAATCAAAAGAAAGGAATAGTCTAATCAATTTCTTAAAAAGAATTACAGGAGTCCAAAATACTCCAATGGAATGAATCAAGAAAAGGAAGTAAAGGAAATCAAGTTCCAAAATTCATCGAGTTTAGTGGAAGTAAAAATTAATCTAGTTCAGTTTTATTCCTTTAGCTTGCTCCTAGGCGAGGCCTTCTCTTCTAACTTAACAATCGGGAGCCATCCAGCTCTCCTCCACCGACTTCTCGAAGTGCCGCGCGATCTGTCTGCCTTCTTCGCCATCAATGGGTGCTATAAGCACACTCCTTGCATCCGTAGGAGGCTTCATGACATACATCTTCGTCTCCCACTGACGCCACCATAACCTCTTAAAAGGAGTTTTTCCAGTCATACTGAACCTCTCCTGACTCGGGAATACCACCTGTATAATACAATATAACATACAAAGAAAGGAATGAGTTTTGACGAACTCAGTAAGGAAAACACATCTCACATACATATCGACAGTGTATCAAGCTAAGAAAATATATAAAGAATGATATGCAAGTATATGGATGCTGCTAAGATCTAACTATGCAAGTCTCTAATGGTGGACATGCTTTAAGATATAACACCAGCCATCCTCTGGGTAGGTCTAGTGTGAAATCCAGCTCAAACCCTAATCTAGAAATCTTTATTTGTAGGTCCGAAGACCCGAAGTGAAGGTAGAAGATAGTTGTGGAACATCTCAGTGTACCCATGGATTCTAACCTAGAACCCATGGAGATTGATGGTGGAGTTTCTTCTATGGAAACCGTATCTAACTTTGAGAAGAAGTTGCAGCTTGTTGGTGAAGAGCTTGGTTGATGGACTTGAGTCCTAGCTTGGCACTCTTTGGAAGGTCCTAGAATGCTAGGTAAGACCCTTTGTTAAGTTGGAAAAGGACCCAATGGAGTTTGTGGCTTTTGGAGATCAAAAACCAAAAAATTTAGACCCTACTATACACTTTGGTCGATTGGGCCTTGGCGAGGGTCCAAGCGAGCAAGCTCCGATCGACCAAAGGTGTCAGGGGCAGTTTTGTCACTCTTTGAGATTTTAGGTTTTCGAAGCCCTATTTATTATATCTTCAATCTAATTCATCCCATAATGTTCTAAAGCCTCTGATGAACTTGAGAAGCACCTCTTAGCACTCTCTTTGAAGCTTTGGAAGATCCTCAAGCATTTGCCAAAGTTCTTCTGTCGAATCTTCTTCCTCAAGGTTAGAAATAACTCTCACTCTCTTGATCTACGCTCTTCTTAGTTTCTACTTACCTCTGTGATTATGAGGAAGGTCTCATGCCATTGCTATGACCTTTCCTTCAATCCTTGTAGTTTTAGAGTGAATCCACATTCACTCTATTTCTTTTGTGAACTACACAGGATGATTTTGAAGGGAAATTCTAGTGTAACCTTCAAGAATGTGTATCCATTCGAAGACTTTGACTTCTACTTCTTATTAGATCTGTTCTTATGTTAGTTTTTGATCATGATCTACTGTTTTTTATTTCCTAGAGTGAATTCCCATTCTCTCTAGTCTTTTCGTAAAATCCATGGATTGATTTCAATAAAAGCCTATTTTATGATTTGATTGGATTTCTATTCCATTCATCATCATTGATGCTTAGACCATGCTAGATAATTTTCTTCTACCATTATAGAGTTTCCCTTGAAATTTTGGAGTGTTTCGAATCCTGGAAGATGAGTTTTTGGAGTTTCTATTCGTACAGAACCACCTTGGTCAATTGGCCTTTGGCAGCTCCAAGCGACCAAGCCTAACCGACCAACATTGGCAGTGACAGCAACTTTCACTTTATTTGGTCAGTTTCATCTCCAACCTTTGGGGTTTTGTTCCTAATACTTAAACTATGTTTGTTTAGGGTTTCTTTGGTAACTTTGGACCTATCCTCAAACCTTTTCTCCAGAGTTATTCGAATCAAGTTAAGGTAAGGATGTTCATTTACAAATAACCTAGTTTACATTCTTCTTATATTAGAATTGATTTGCATGATTATACTACTATTTTTAGAGCTTGCTTATAATTGAAATACTACTGTAACTACAGTAGGATATTTCTCATGTGAATTGCTTATCTATTATGAATATGAAAGATTTGATATTACTTATGAGAATTGTTATCAATTATGATTATGAATGATTGAATTATGATGTGATTGCCTAAGTTGTGATTTGGGAATGAGGAATGCCCTTTTGGCTTTCCCTGTCTTTGGACACCAGTGAGGTGGTATGGGATGCTTTCCTATGGTTCCCCTTGGAGCTTTCCCTGGTTACTGGTTGTCACACCTAGGGCATGTCTAGTAGTGTTTGGGTAGGAAATATCATGTTATATCAGACCCTATCGGAGGGGAATTGAGACCAAGTGACCCATGGCAGTAATGGGGATTTGTGGGCACTTAAGACCGGTAACCAACCCATGAGAGGACATGAATCACATTGTGAGGGGCCATTCATTTGTAGGGTTGCATTTAAAAGACTTGGGCTAATGGGTGCTCAAGACTTGTGAGAGGACATGAGAGCTTTCTATTTGTTATTTGTGGGTGACCAATAGGGTTAAGAGTCTGTAGTCCAAGTTGGTCGGAGCCATAGGATACGATGACTCTAGGGGGAAAGGTACTAGAACATACTACCTAGGCATGGAAGGGAGGTTATGATATTGGAACGGACTGTCTAGTGCACGGGAGGGAAGTCGAAGTTGATATAACTAAGTATATGACTTGCATTGGGCTAAGATTAACCCTGACATGCGCCAATACTCATACCAATGGTGGTGAGTGATAGTGTTGACCTAAACCCCAGCCATGGAATGTCCGAGAGGGATGCATGACCCAATTACCACCAAAGAACCCAAGATTCCGAGATGGTTGAGGGAGAGTGATTTGAGACCTACCCAGAGGAGTATGGTTTTTTATCTGAAAGCATGTTTGCCAATAGAGACCAACAAATATAGAGTTCGCAGCATACTTGCATAACTGTCTCATATCATATTGCATCTTGTATGTCTGCATTCATTGTAATTGTTGTTTATGAATGAACTACTTGTTGAGTTCTTTTGAGCTCATCCCTTTTTGGGACAATGTTTGTTAGATCTTTCTACAGGTACTAATGACTTCAAGAACTAGTACTACGAGACCGCGCCGGATGACTCATACAATTCCCAAGGTGCTGGCTGTTATGACTATGACGATGAAGACTACCAGTGTGACGGTGGATCGTACCAGGATTAGTCATAATCTGGAGCTAGTGTACCGAAATTGGTTCATTGAAGTCTGTACATTTAGACGTACTTTATTTAAATTAGAAGAGCCTATTTTTAGACTTAGTTTCATTCTTGTTCTTAGATATTATTCAGTTGTAATTCCTTGTGAGATAGATCTACTTTCCGCTGTAGTTATAGAGTGATTTTCCGCTACACTCTATACTTTGATTATTCTTTTGGTATCATAGTTCTGCACTATGATTTGAATTGTAATCTTTCTAAGAACCATTCTTTGATTACTTCATTTTATAATATTTATACAAGGATGTAGTCTTGTTCTTGATTATATTATTGTGAATGTGGGAGGACGATTGCCATGAACTGATCTTTAGGGCTGTGGAACACACACTCGGGTATCGCAGCTTAGGGTACTAGCTGGGTGGATGTGACATCTAGTCACTCTAATCCCTCACTGACTGGTTGTCACATCCACCCAACTGGTACCCTATCTAGCATACTTGAGTGTGTGATCCACAACCCCAAAGATTAGTATCGAGGAAATCAACCTCCCACATTTATAATAATATAATCAAGAAGAAGACTAAAATCAATGTTAAGCTATATTAACTGAGAGGTCAAGATAAGATTCAAGAGAATATACAATATAATCAGAGTGCGGAAAAATGATACCAGTAGAATAAATCAAATGTAGAGTATAGCGGATAATCACTCTACAATAACAAGTGGAAATGTAGATCGAAACTAAAAAGAAGATTACAACTGCTTCCCAAAATAAAAGGAAAAGAAAAAAGTAATCAAAATCTAAACTAATGTTTTTTCAAGTCTATAAAGAACACTTCTAAAGGTAAAGGTCTCTATATCCAAATATCGTTGTACTAGCACATGAATACGACTAATCCTAATACGTTCCTCCATCACCATGATAGTCTTCACATTTGTAATCACCGTAGCCAGCACCTTGGGTGTAGAATGAGTCATCCAGGGCAATCTCATATGCTGGTCCGTCATAATCATCAGCACCTATAGATAGATCTAACAAAGTTGTTGCAAAAAGGAGTAAGTTCAAAAGAACTCAGCAAGGTAGTTCATTCCACAATAACACAATATAGCATGCTAGCAAAACATAAAGGATGCAACATGATATGAAATAGACATGCAAGTATGATTCTAACTCTATGTATGCTGGTCTCTATTGGTAGATATGCTTTAAGTCATAGCACCATACTCCTCTGGGTAGGTCTCAATCACTCTCCCTCAACCATCTCGGTATCTTGGGTTCTCTGGGGGTAATTGGGTCCTGCATCCCTATCAGACATTCTATGGCTGGGGTTTAGGTCACTGCTCTCTCACATCAACATTGGTCTGAGTATTGGCGCATGTCTTCTACTTAGTTATATCAAGTAAGAGTTAGATACTTCCATTCCTCGCCTCTCGCGATCCTTTCCGATATCCTTCTCACAAGAGTTAGCGTATCCTATGTCTACAACCAACTCAGACTATGTACTCATCAACCCTATTGGTCATCCACAAATAGTAAATGGGAAGCTCTCATGTCCTCTCATGGGTTGGTTACCGGTCTTAAGCGCCCATGAGCCCAAGTGTACTACTGCAACCCTACCAATGAATGGCCCCCACAATGTGTGTCACATCCACCCAGCCGGTACCCTATCTGGAATACCCGAGTGTGTGATCCACAGCCCTGAAGATCAAGTTTAGGAACGATCATATCCAGTTAGCACAATAACATAATCAAAAGTAAGAACAAATCATAATATTCAAGTAATTTATTAATAAAAGTCAAGAAAGGATCTCAGAAGGATTACAAAAGAATATCAGAGTGCGGAATAACAAGATACCAAATCAAAAGACAATTGTAGAGTATAGCGGAAATATACCCCACAAACATATGCGGAAGGTAGATCGAAATCTAAGCAAAGCTCTAAGCTAATACAAGTAAAAGGAAAAGTCTAGAAGAAACAAGAGATCTAATCCACATCTTCATCGGCTCTTCTTCTTCTTCAGCCTTCCTCTTCTTCACCTTTGGGTTATGCTCTTGAAGCTTTAGATCAGCATCTAACGCACGTTCCCATCGGAGAACAAGACGATGGCGGCTGCCGTCAATAGGAGCCATCAATGTAGTTCAAATCTGTGTGTTGGCTGCCTCTTTGGTCAACACCTTGTCCAAGGACTTCCGGAGCTGTACCTGTGAAATCCCCCGGATTTCTACCCCTTTAACCCGCGGTTTCAAGACCGAAAACCTGGGCCTCAAATTGGTGACAATCGTGGAGCATTTAAGTTGAGCCCTAAGGTTTGAAAATGGACCCAGTGTTGGTGGATGACCCTTGTAATGACTCAACAACTCTCCTAGAGTTTAAATGAAGAGAGATAATCACGATGATGTAAATAAGGTGATATTTGAATGATGATAGATTGATGTCAGAGAATCCGATTGATGCGAATAAGGTATCAAATCGAAGGTTGTCGAATGAACTTTCAAACGAGCCAAAAATCACTAAAATCGGAGTCCTTTTGGGGGTCTAATCATAGGCCGGAAGATTGGACCATTTGGGTAAACCAACCCCCCACCCCATTTTCTGTTTAGGGGCAAAAATTGAATTTTGGATTTTTAAACCCTATTTATGTTTTATCTCATCCGTAAACAAATTCTGGAGGCTAGAACGAGGCAGAGGCTTGGAGAAGAGGAGAAAGAGAGGAGAAGAGTATTTCTCATCCAATCAAAGGTGCTCTGCTACTCAAATCATTGTGAAAATATTAGGAAATGTTAGTCTTCTTTAACCCTTCTCTTTAGTCATAGTTGGTGAGAGTTTATCTTCTCTTCTTTTTAGTGGAGATCTTGAAAGGGAAGGTTGTTAGGTATCTTGGATGCTTTCTTTTCTTGTATTAATGTCCCTTTCTAGTTTGTGGGAGTTGGTAAGATCCCATGCTAAGGTTGACGCATTTTGACTCTCTGGGTCACCCACGGGTGATTTATGAGAGCCAAATTTGGGCCTTTTTGAACTGAGTCAAATTTGATCAAATTGAAGGTGCCCGTAGGATCCTTTTGCTGCCAATTAGCTTTCCCCAAAGTTTTGTTTCATTTAGACTTCGATTCGGTGGTGAATTAGAGATCATTCAGTAGTAAGGTTGGGAACTACCCTTTTGTAAAGTAGGGGTAAGGATTTGGGTTTTTGTGGGAAGATTTTGGGATATCCTTTGACACTCAAATTGACTCAAATTTGTGATTATTAATTTCTTGCATGAATAGGCATTTATGTATCTTTAGTCACCAAACTTGTGGGAGTGAATTTTTGGACTTTGGAGAAAGGAGCAAAGTAAAAGGTGAGGAATAACTAATCATGTTATACATAATTAATTGTTACTATTTTAATTTCTTTTATTGATATAAATTGTTATAAATTTATATTTACCATGATATGCATGTGTATGACTTTGCACGAATGGAATGTAAGATTTATTGCTTGAGTATTTCTCTTTGCTGTTGAATCCTATGTTATTGATATGAATATGGTGTGATATTGTATAAGATGAATGAGGAAGAACAATATTAATATCTTTACCTCGTATTTTCTACTAGGGTCGTGGGTTTGCTCATTGCCCTAGTGATCTTATGTGATTGTAGGTAACATTGGGGAATGGGGAATGCCGTTTTGGCATTTTTGTCATAGGATACCAGAGGAGGCGGTATGGGACGCATTCCTATGGTACCCTTGGCACTTTCCCTAATTACTGATTGACATATGTAGGGCATGTCTAGAAGTGTTTGGCTAGGTGACCTCATGTACTACTACCCTTCCAATAGGGGTATTAAAACCTGTTAACTCGTGATGTCAGTGGCTAGGTCCTGTGAGTATCAAGTAGGCCCACTGTCATCATGAGATGGTAGGGTTGCATATAATAGACAAGGGCTCATAGGCGCTCAAGACCGGTGAAATGACCTGTGAGAGGACATGGAGAGCATCCTGTCCATTATATGTGGATGACCATAGGGTTAGGGGTCAACGTAGTCCAAGTTGGTTGGTGCCATAGGATACGTTGACTCTAGGTGGAAAAAGATACTGAACGAGTTGGTTGGTGCCATAGGGGAAGTATCCGAACCATATGTAGTACCAAACCGTATGACTTTGCATTGGGCTTAGAGTAATCCTTGACTCGCAGCAGATCTTATACCAATGGTGATGTGAGAGAGTGGTGACTTATACCCCAGCCATGGATTGATGTGACTTGACCCAATTGCCGTAGAGAACCCAACAGATGTGCTTGAGTGCCGTGAGGGAAGAGTGATGAGACCGTCCAAAGAAGACTGGTGTGTGACTTAATGCGTGTCTACTTTAGAGACTACATTATAGAGTTAGGAACCTCATATCATCATCATGCATTTGTTGTTTATATTATTAAATACATGATTGTTTTATGAATTATGATATGGAGTATGGATGAATGTATTGACATGAATGTTAGTTACCTCGCTGAGTTCTATGAACTCATTCCTTTATTTTGTTTGTTTCTTTAGACTGCTCTACAGGTTATGAGGACCCCTCCTACTTTGAAGATCCTTTGATGAATGGCTACCAGGAGGGCGTTGTCAGAGAAGAAGTGGAAGTTCATGACGCTTCATGTTCATGCCAAGACTGCTCTTATGGAGTTTCTTTTCCTTAGAGCTTCCTTAAATGATTTTCCGCTGCAACTTTAAATATTCTTTCTCTTCTAGGACTCTGATGTTTAGTTTTGATTTGAAATAATGGATGATTGTAATCATTATTTCAGATTTGGTAATTTATTACTTGAACTTGATTTATTCTTGTCCATTTAATTATGCTATATCATGTTTTGTATGGATTTGTCACTGAACCTAGATCTTGCAGTGTATCACCCCCATGGGTATTCGGGTATTACCGGATCCGGCTGGGTGGGGTGTGACAGTACCATATAAGGAAAGGTCCTCTATGTTGTAGCACGAGTTCTCTTTCGGTCCTGCAATGTCATCTAAAAACAAGTCCCCCGAAGGGTAAGCTCAAAAGAACTTAGCAAGTAATCCAAACACAATAAGCATCTTCACATGCACTCACAAACAACCATATATGCAATGATATGAAACAGAAAATCAAAATATGCTTCTAACTCTATGTATATTCATAGCACCATACTTATTTGGGTAGGTCAAGTCACTCTCCCTTAACCATCTAGGTATTTTGTGCTCTACCGGTGGTAGTTGGGTAAGACATCCCTTAGGACATTCCATGGCTGGGGTTTAAGTCACCGCTCTCTTACATCACCATTGGTCTAAGTATTGGCGCATGTCAAGGTAAAGCCTAGCCAAATGCAAGTCTTCTACTTAGTTATATCAACTTAGGTCCAGATACGTCCATTCCTCGCCCTAGGTGATCCTTTATGGTATCCTTTTCACTAGAGTCAGCATAGTCCCGGACTACGGACTCATCAACCCTATTGGTCATCCCCAAATAATAGACAGGAAGCTCTCATGTCCTCTCATGGGTTGGTTACTGGTCTTGAGCACCCATAAGCCCAAGTCTACTATTTGCAACCCTACCAATAAATGGCCCCCACAATGTGATTCATGTCCTCTCATAGGTTGGTTACCGGTCTTGAGCGCGCCCACAAATCCCCATTGCTACCATGGGTCATTCGGTCTCAGTACCCTTCCGAATCGGGTCTGATATAACAGAGTATTCCTAGCCAAACATTGCTAGACCAATCCTAGGTATGTCAACCAGTAGTTAGGGAAAGAGTCAAGGGGCATCATAGGAGAGTGTCCCATACCACCTCCACTGGTGTCCAAAGACAGAAATGCCAATAGGGCATTCCCCATTCCACAACCACAACCTAGGCATCCACATCACATCATGATTCCATACATATCATATTCACATTCATATCCACATCATAGTTCCTATCACATTCTCATGTTCAAAAATCAATTCTAATATATAATTCACAATGTGGACAAGCTACTATAGTTGCAGAAGTATCATGATGTAAAGAAATTGAAACAGCAGAAGCTAGGTCATTCATTCATGTCATGTTATAATAAGACATGTAAATAGGCATATTGTGAGATGGAATACTCACCTCGTCATTCGAATATGTAATCTTCAATTGAGAGATGAAGATCAAGACCAAAGTTAGCAAATAACCCTAGACAAGCATAGATACATCATTAGGAGAAAAACCTAGAAGATCGAAGGTGAAACAGATCAAATCAGATGAAAGCATCAATGTTGTCCACAACTGGTTGACTGGCTGGTTGACTGATCCAGTCGACCAGGTGAACAGTACCTGAAGCCAAAACACAAAATCGGTCATAACTTTGGATCATTAGCAATGGATCAGAGATGAATACCATCATAAATTTAGATCTAATATGCTAGAGAAATCGATTAGAAGAATGATCATGCTTTCATGAAGAAATCATATAATCATGGCTAAGAATTTAGCATGAAGATCATAGCATCAATAGAATGAATGGAGATTCATTCAAAAGGACTAGAATACAGTAGATCATGCTTAGAAGTTGATAAGAAACAAGTCTACAATAGGTTAGGACAGCAACTTACAAGGATAATGAATCATGTTAACAAAGCCAATCAAAAACATGGAGAATTACCATATGGCTTGAAGGGATGCATAGAGTGATTGGGGATTCACTCTAAGACATAAGAAGATCAGAGAATAGGTAGTTACAGTAGTGTAACACCTTCTCCACAATCAAAACAATAAACTAGAATAGTAGAGAGAAGAGATTAGAGAAGATAGAGGTAGTATACTAACCTTGAAAATGAACAAGAGAGGAGGAACTTTATATCTTGCAAGAGTTCTTCAAAAACACCAAGGAGAGGCTTTGAGAGAGACTTCCCACATTCTCTAAGGGTTCTAGCAGAAAAGGAGGCTAACAAAACACAAAGTCTACTTATATAGAGCACCAAAAAGAACTAAAAAGAAGATTTTCTCGGATCTTAAATTCAGGCAGGCTGATCGGTTGGTTGATCGCTTGACCAGCATAGGACAGGATGGGTTAGACAAGGATTTGAAGGCCCAAATCACTTCAAATTCAAGTGGGCTTCTCCCAACTCAACAAACAGCCTTCCTAGCACATAGGGGCACCTTCAAACCATATCCAAATGGGTTTTAGGTCCATCAACCAAGCTCTTAAACATCAAGGTGCAGCTCATCCCAATTCAAACAAGGTTTCCAAAAACAAAAGAACTCCATCATCAATTTCTATGGGTTTTGGGTCAAACACCATGTCTTCAACTAAGATGGCACACCAAGTCTTCTTCCTTCACTTCGGGACTTCGGATCCACACTAAGGGGAGACGTTTGACTTGACTTCCTAGGATCTTCTAAACATATCAACACTATACTCAAGGTCCAACTTCAAGGTCAAACATCAAATAAGCCCTAGTTCATCCAAAACAAATAGGGTGTCTAAGCTAGGGTTTGGGCTGGATTTCACAATGTGATTCATGGCCTCTCATGGGTTGGTTACCGGTCTTGAGCACCCACAATCCCCATTGCTGCCACAGGTTACTCGGTCTCAATTCCTCTTCCGAATCGGGTATGATATTAACGGGGGTAATCCAAGCCAAACAACCTTTGCTAGGCAAGGCCTGGGTATGTCAACCAATAATCCTGGAAAGAGTCAAGGGGCATCATTGGAAAGCATCCTCATACCACCTCCATTGATGTCCAAAAGGCATTGAAATGTCAAAAGGACATTCCCTCATTCCCCAATTATACTTAAACAATCACATTCCAAATCGGTCACTCACAGCACAAGCGATGAATCAATACATAAGGAAATAACCATTCATACATGATCAAAATAATCATTGAATTACATGAATAAATCCTACTATAGTTACTGATACTTACAGCATACAATATTAAGTCACATCCACCCAAACTGAGAACCCCATTTGGTTGGAATACCGGAATGCGATCCACGAGTCCAAGGATCCAAGATTCATAGGTCCATGCCTCCCACATACACAATGACATAATCATGCACAAAGATAATCAAAGTAAAAACAATTAATACTAAGTA